>NW_028317943.1:27440000-27790420 GCF_062004578.1 Staurois parvus
GGGAGGAATGGATACTCCAAGTGAATGCTCCACTGCAAACTTCTAGAGATTCAGGATTCACATGAACCTCTGCAGACTTTGGTCTATTGAACAATAACTGATAAAGTCTGTGCCAACTGTTCTTTCAGCAGAGCTAGCACCTCGGCAAAGACCTGTGTTGCCGTGGAAATATCGAAGTGCAGGGCAAAAAATTAGTAATGTTACGAGGTGACAGCAAAAAAGCAGGAAACACTAATGCACTGGGAACACAGGGACATGAAAGTAGGACTCCTGCCAAAGCCAGTGAATCCCCTGACTATAGGAAGGCAATGAAGACGGGGTTATGAGCCTTCAGATTAAAAACAGACTGGATGGCAAAGGTGGGCTTTGGGAATGTGAACCGGTTTGAGTAAAACCCCTGAAACCATTCCTCCTCTGGGACAAGAGCCAACACTCCTTTTAAGAGATAAGCCAAGGCATCATGGAGAGCTGCCAGCCTTTGTGAAGATGGTGAAATTCTGATAAAGCAGGGTGAAGAACTAAACTCTAACCTGGGGACTGTAATGGTAACACGTACTGAGCCTTCACGAAGCTGTGTGAAAGGGCAAAAACGCCATGTTGTTCAGACTTCAGGCATGACAGTTTGTAACACAAGTTGAATAGCAGCAGTGGTTCCCTTCTCTTCATCCCCCCCAGGAAGTCTCTGGTGCAATACCCAACTGTCAACTGATCGCAGAGTCTTCTTATCAGACCAGGACAGATACAGACCTTCTCATGCCTATTAGCCCAATCCACCATTCCAGTCTGGAAACCCTAATAAAACTGTCACCCTCAACAGCTTGAGCAATCCAGAGAACTAATAGGTATTTATGGCCCAATGTCTTAGTGGAAGTCTGTGGAATACACAATTCTGATAGAATGCTTATCAGCGGAAACTAAAACTTCAGCATGTTTCATAACTTCTGAAATATTAGGACTATAGCCAGATTAAAATCATATTCGCCTTCATCGGTTATTGGGTAGCATTTTGAACCAAAACGCCCCTATGCTAGGAGGTACCAGAGTGCAGTAGGCCTCCACATCCCTCCTATAAGAAACAGATATCCGAAACCTGTCATATCTATATCCATTATGAAGCCAATTTCATGCTGGACAATAATCTGCATAATCGCAGACTGTAAATAGTAGGTATTCAGAAATATGAATACTTATAAGAAACTGTATTCGAGACTTGGTCATAAACTTGGTGACCTCCCAGCACCCGCCCCTTAAACCCCATTGACGTCAGATAAAAAAAAAAAAAAGTTTGCAAACATGTTTTGATAGCTCGTTTTAACATCAACCAAACCGAACTTGAAAGAGCCACTGTATCTTTTTTGCTTGATCAATTGGACTTTGCTAAAACCAAGGACTTTACAAGTATTCTTCATTTTCAACTACTTTTTAATTCTCTGTTGCTTTATGGTTTCTTTTTTCTTGTCACACTCTTTGTCTGCAAATACGCTATTTGCACTATTTTGACCTTTTTCATTAATAAACAACATTTGGAAAAGTGTTGAAGTTAACGCTAAAGCTTTTAATGCAAACAAAAGAATCCCTATCTCTTGAAGAGTGCTACTGTATATGATAAATCTTTGAATATACCCGTTTGTGGTGACAGTGTGTGTACAGACGTTTATTTTTTATATTTGTTCTTGCTAAGATTGTGAGTTTCCACCTTCTCAGTCAAAGACTTAGAGGCCTGTAGGTAATAAAATGAAGTCTTTTTAAAACAGAGGAAGAGGATTTTGCAGACTGAGAAACTTCCTCCTTCTGCGGGGTGTACTTTTTACTCCTGTGACTGCCTGGAGGAATTTGAACAGAGTAGTCTCAAAGAGCCATTACCCCTCAATGCATATTTTGCATTGATTGTCCATGCACATACAGTATATATATTTTTTTTAGCCAGAAGGTTCACCACATTTGCAGAGAAAGGAGACTCATTCCGGAGATTGAGCAGATCAAATCTCCATATTTTGCATATGGCCAGAGCCACAATAGTATGTTGCATAGCAGAACCCGCCAGGGCAAAGGTGATTTTGGAAAGTGCTTCTAGCTTTTCCTAAACCTGATCTTTGAAGATCAGAACTGGAACATTTAAAGGTCATGTTCAGAGAGTCAATAACGGGATCCACTGAGGTGATAGCCCACTTTAAGAATTCATCCTCCATTCTGCTGTGCAAAATTTGGGGGGGGGAGGCAAATATCTTATCTGGCTTAGGCCAGTTTCTTGTAAAATGGTCTGTAACTGAATTTACACAGAAGGACTTCTTTGGCTGGGGAATTTTTAGGGGCCACAGATAAAAAGAGGTACAACTGATTCAGGTTGTTTTAGGTTGAAGCATATACAGACAGTGTCAGTGAACCCTGCAATGGTGTCTTAAGTTGGGGCTTATCTCAGAGGGCTCAGATTTCTCAGGTACCAATTTAATAAGGATAAGCTACCTTCCTCAGCATCTGCTACTAATCTAGTGGAGACCACAGCTGCTGCAGAAAAAGCAAAAACAGAATCTGGAGGGAATGGCACGGAAGCCCACTTAGGGCTCCTACATTCTGAGTCAGCTATCATGACTGAATTTTTTCCCATAAACTCAGACTTAGTAGCATTTAATCACTCCCTGGATAAGCCATACGAGGGAGCTGCACAGGAGGGGTTAAGAAGGTGTAGCAGCTCCAGCAAGACACAGTGATCTGGGTTTTCAGTGTCAGGTTCTTGTAACTATACACTGGAAGCCCTACAGGTACTGTGGGTGGAATGCAAGTCAGCAAGGTCTGGAAAACAGCTATATCTGTGCATTAAATCTACCAATACCATGGAAGATTAAAGTATACCTACTAAGGGTACTCAAAAAAACCCTGGAGAGCAGGAAGGGTTAACAACCAAAGCTTGACTGAAGGCAGCAGGGAGACACCCTAAAGATCACTGGGTGGGTGCAGACTACAGAGCTTTCGAGAAGCATACAGCCTGCTGCATGCTCCCTGAAAAATGTTGAACGCATGTGCAGAACAAATCAGGGAAAAAGATCTTACAGTTTCAGTAGGACACCTAGTCCATGCTGCAGAAAATGGCTCCAAATGTAACCACTTAAGCTCTACCCTATAGCAGGGTTACTGCTACAGGGCGGGCTCCCTGTGCAAAATCATGTATAAAAATGTAATCCACGCTCCCGTCTTGTTTGCGGGTAGGCTCGCCGACCTGGCGGTGCTGTGATTCAGTGCAGCACCGATCAGTCAGCAGATTCAGGCCACTGATGTTCGAGTGATCACTGCTCTATCACAGATCTTCCTCTACCTGTGTTTACATTACACAAGCACAGGAAATTATGTAATCTCTACCTGGAGCAAATTCCGTTCCAGAAAGAGAAGCAGATTCACATGAGTCAAAGCTACATTTTTACAGTAAAATCACTGATGGGTCACATTTAACCCCTTGATCGCCCCCCAGTTAACCCCTTCAGTGTTCCGTCACCAGTGTCATTAGTACAGTGTACAGATGTTTTTACTGATCACTGTATTAGTGTCACAGGCAACTTCAGATAGCATTAGCGTCAGAGTCCCTCCCAGATAGCGTCAGATTGCCCGCCACTACATCAGCCATCACATTTAACCCTTTGTCAGGAACTCACTCACATACACAATAAACCTCCATTGTTAGTATAGTGTCTGAGCGGATCAATATCTTTGATCAGATCAGCACTATACCAGCATTCACAATAGTATAGTGTCCCCAAAAACGCAACATTAGCAGGATCAGCCTCAACACCTGCGTTTAGTCCCTATGCTTAACCCCCCCCCCTTCTCCCCCAGCAAGTGCAGTGTCAGATCATTGACACTTGATACATTGCACACAAAACCGCAGGGTTAGCAAGATCAGGCCTGCAGCACTAGCAGACAAATTGTTTTGTACCGGTTCAAGCAGTCCCTGTTGGCCAGGGGCTCTTTTTCCCCGTGAGTCGCACTAGGTACCTTTAAATTTAGTGGCCATGTCGTCTAACAAAAGCCCTACAGGATTCTGACCATGTCAGATGAGAGCAAAAGGGGAAGCCTCACTGAAAAAATAAGGCTCAGAATATGAACCTGTAGACAGCAGCGGCACTAGTACTAGTGACGTTCTACCTTTTGGTGAACTGGCAAGCACCAGCGGCCTACTACATCCTGGTCTTTTTCATACCAGCACTGCAGTATCACTTGGTGATGCGGCGAGTCCCATAAGTGCAGGATAAGCTGGTGTGGTGGCTAGCACAAGGAGTGTCGCGCAGCCACCAAGATTCGAACACAGGCCCATAGAGCCCATGGTGTCCTTCCGGATGTGCTTGAAAATCCTGATTGGCAGCCCACAACTTCTGCAGCACCCATACTCCCCACCCCCCCATTCACTGCCCAATCCGGAACTCAGATGGAAACAGCAAATGTAACTTCTCCCCTTGATTTTTTGGAGCAGTTTCTCATGAAAGATCTGTATGGATTGATTGCAGATCAAAGCAATTTATACGCACAATTTATCGCCGCCGTCCCAAATTCAAACCTTGCCAGACCATTTGCATGGAAATCTAATACAGTTTCTGAATTTAAAGTTATTTTGGGCTAACCCTCAACATGGGCATTATTAAAAAAATTAATTGCGGTTGTCATTGGTCCACAGACTCTATTCATGATATGTCCGTGTTCTCTGCTGCCATGGCCAGGCATAGATATCAAAATATAATGTGATTTATGCAGTTCAATGACAATACAGTCTGTTGTCCTCGGGGCGACCCTGAATTTGACCGACTGCAAAAAAATTTGGCCCCTCGTAAATCACCTTAACCAGAAACTTGCAGTTGTGTATACCCCCCCCAGCAAAACAAATATTTAAGACCTATGAGAGGGCAACAGGCTATATATGTAATTTTCGGATTTAAGAGCGAAAGGATAGTCACGTGGCGCCCCCCCCGGATGCCCCAACTACATGGGGAGCAATGTCAAGATAGTTTGGGACTTGGCGTTATCCTTTTTCCATATGGGGTACCACTTATACGTGGACAATGTTTATACAAGCATGCCACTATTTAGACATTTGTGCAATCTTGGGGCATGTGGCACCATGCAACCTAATCGCTGTGGCTTCTCCCAAAAGCTTGTAAATACCAATCTTAGAAAGGGGGAGAGAGCCTGCTTGAAAAATGAATTGCTCGCAGTGAAGTAGGAAAAACGGGATGTTTTCGTCCTTTTCTCCATTCACACAGACATGACCATCCAAATTTCCACAGCAGCTGGTGTTGTTCAGAAGCCCCTCTGTGTCCACAACTATAATCTTAACAATGGGGGGGGAATGGGTGTGGACTTCAACGACCAGATGACAAAGTCGTACTTCGTCTCCTGTAAAGCCAGATGCTGGTACAAAAAAGTGCCTGTATATTTATTTCAATTGGCTCTGTACAACGCTTTTGTGCTTTACAAAGCAAATGGAAGAAGTGGATCCTTACTAAAATTCCAGGAAGAGATCATCACGGCCCTTTTGTATCCAGAAGGTGCTGTGGCCCAAACCCTCAACCCAGTTGCAGTGAGCCAGCTACATGAGATGCATTTTTCTGATGCAATGCCTGGTACCCCAACCCAAAAGTCACCCCAAAAAAGATGTGGTGTCTGTAGCAGACATGGAATTAGGCATGACACGTGCTTTTTTTTGTCCCTCCTGTCCTGGCCAACCTGGTCTCTGCCTCAAGGACTGCTTCTGTCGCTACCATACACTAGTGGAGTATTAGCATAAGGTACAGCACGGCACAGTCCAGGACCCATATATACACAGGGTCTCGAATGATGTTAGGCAGTCAGGAAACTGGCTATCACATTTTGAGAGATCTTAATATCTGCTTTACAGTTTAAATTAAAAAAATAAAAAAATATGGAGTTGTCATTTTATTGCATTACTGTTTTATTGCTAACATTGCTGTTTTCTTTGCAGGAATGCCATTCAGCTGCAGCAGCAATCTGTTTATTCTGGCAGCAACAGGGTCTTGCTTTAAGAAGATGCGCAAGTGTGTACAGCACTGCTGGATGAGATTTTTCATCCACAGTTAAAAAAACATATATGCTCAAGCACGGGGGCTTGGGGTGGTCAGTGGGTGATCGCCCCTATGCGTCGGTGTATATATATATATTTTTTTTTTTTTAATTTTGGCAGATTTCTTCATCTACATCAAACGATGTGAATAGAGGAGTCTATTACTCATAGGCTGAACGGAAAAAAAAAAAACAAAAAAAAAATTTTCATCTATGCCCACCATTAGAAGTGGGTGGATGCAGGGCGGTATAGTCTAATGGTACCACACACTTTTTCTGACATTTCTTCTCTTTTTTCCCCCATTCAGCCCACAGGCTGCATTAAAAAAAAAAAAAAAACACACACACACACACCATAAAACATATATGCCCAACAAGGACCAGCAATGTACTGGTACATCACTGGACTTTAAGTGGTTACAGCAGGATGATGGCATGCAGGCATCATCCTGGTATTGTTATTGGTTTGTATCACCCGGTTGTTAGCTTTCATGTAAAAGCAATCCTAGTGGCTAATTAGCCCCCCCCTTCCGTTGCCGTCCACAATGCAGCCAGCATTTCCACCACCTGACCATAGAGCTGATTGACTTGCTGGATATAAACAGCGCCATTTTTAAACTTGGAAAGCCTCTGATCACACCGATCTTGGTGAGATCAGATGATTTAAGGGCACAGGAGATATCTAGAGTCTAAGAGACCCCAGATTTCTCAGAAAAGAATACTTGTCACTGCCTATTGCTATTATATGGGATATTTATATTCCCTGTGATAATAAAAAGCGATAAAGAAAAAAAAAAAAAAAAAAAAAAAAAAAAAAAAAGCAGTGCCGTCAACGGCGTACGCAAGTGTTGGCATGTGAACAGCGGTTGCACCATGCATGTGAGGTATCGCCACAAACGTCAGATCAAGGGCAGTAATTATAGCACTATACCTCATGTGTAAATTTAAAATGGTAGCCTGTAAAGGCTTTTAAAGCATTGCCTATGGATATTAAAAATGTATGTAGTTTGTCGCCGTTGCACAGTTTTAAATCTATTTGGTATCTATTTACTCAGCATGCCATCATCCTTTATATTTTACCAAACAATTGGCCAATACATTGTGTTTTTGCGCATTAGAATTACAAAAAGTGCATTTTTTTTAAAATTGGTAAGTGCTATGTTCAAAGTAATTTTCTAGCAAAAAATATGGAGTTTTTCATGTGAACAAAAAGTGTCAGAAAAGGCTTGGTCTTCAAGCAGTTAGAAGAGTGAGTAATGTTTGGCATAAGCTTCAAATGTTGGGCATAAAATGCAAGATAACAACCCCCCCCACCCCAAAATGACCCCTTTTTGAAAAGTAGACACCCCAAACTACTTGCCGAGATAGGTAGTCAGGAAGTGTAATGAGGAAATAAAGCCCTTAAATCCTGAAGGTGCTTATTGGATTTTGGGGTCTTGTACATGGCTAGACTGCCATAAGGCTTTCAAAGTGGTCATTGAATTTCGGGCTCCTGGATGCAGCCCGACAATTGAGAAAAAACACAGTATTTTTTACGTTTTGCTATTAAACATGTCCCATAATAAAAATTCAAATTTACAAATTTAGGCCAAAATGTATTCTGCTAAATGTCTTTGCTGAAAAAAAAATCCCAGTATGTGTAAATTAATTAGTTTACGTGAAAGTTATAGCGTTTACAAATGGTGGTGTATATATACACACACTGGGATTGATTTTTTTTTTAAATTCTTACTAGTAATGACGGCGATCAGCGACTTATAGTGGGACTGCAGCGGGCATTCTGACACTGGGGGTAACTGACATCCCCAGTGACACCAATACAGTGATCAGGACTAATAAAAAGCACTGACACTGTACTGATGGAGCTGGGCAAGAAGGGGGTTAACAACGGGGGCAATCAAAGGGTTACCTGTGTGCGTTTTACTATGGGGCCACGTCTGTGTACTTCACTGTAAGCACACTGCTTTGCTTGGCTGTGCGCAGCCATTCAAAGCAGTGTGTATGAGCTGAGAGGGAGGAGAACGGTTTTGTTTGCTAAACAGCCCCCCCCCCCGCCCCCCATCAGAGATCCTTGGCAATCACTGGGCGCCAGCAAGCAATCACCAGCCAGGACCCAGAGATTGACAGCCGCGGCTGCGAATGGCAGCGAGGGCAGGGCACGCCACCCCACCTGGAAATGCAAAATCACATATATACGTGATTTTGCGCACCTGTGCAGTCCTGTAGCAGTAGATCTGCTAGAGGGCAGACGGGAAGCAGTTAATATACACTTAGGCTGGCCATACATTATACAATTATCTGCAGATTTTCTGCCCAATTTCCTTTAGATTTACCTTCAACTATGTAGTGCAAGGGCCTGCCTA
Source organism: Staurois parvus (assembly GCF_062004578.1). Lineage (NCBI taxonomy): Eukaryota > Metazoa > Chordata > Amphibia > Anura > Ranidae > Staurois > Staurois parvus. The sequence continues at coordinate 27,448,424 of NW_028317943.1, forward strand.
ATTGGATACAACTGAAAGTGTTGGTTTGTCCTCCTATTATATGGTTTTTGGTAAATCTAAACCAAAAATCTGCAGATAATTGTATAATGTATGGCCAGCCTTACTGGGATTTTTTTTTTTTTTTTACCAAAAGACATTTAGCAAAATACATTTTGGCCTAAACTTATGACAAAATTTGAGTTTATTGGACATTTTTTTTTGTAAAATGAGCAAATTGTTTTTGTTTCAAAATTTTTGGTCTTTTTTGGTTTATAGAGCAAAAAATAAAACTCAGAGGTGATTAAATACCACCAAAAGAAAGCTCTATTTGTGAAAAAAAAAAAAGACATCAAGTTTGTTGGGTACAGCATTGAATGGCTGCGCAATTATTCGTTAAAATAGCGGAGTGCCAAATAGCAAAAAATGGCCTGGTCAGGAAGGGTGTTAAATCTTCCAGAGTGCAAGTGGGTAAACCAGTTATATGTTCTAACTGATGCTGGCTGTATATAAATATTGTGGCCAGCAACATCACATTAATCCCTGAAGGGAAGTAGTATCCCACAAGGCAATCTCCTTGATTCTAAGACAAAAAAAAAGACATACTTGCCACGGCTGATGCCAGAACCCTGGTGATCCAGGACCTTCCCACTTGATGAGAATACTCCTTCAGGGGTCTCCAAAGGGAGGGGGCCACAGAAGTGTAAACGATGGTCCTGGACCTGTAAAGCACTCTGTAGCTTACACCCTCTTTGCAACTTTTGGTATTGAGAACTGGTCACAATGCAGGGTCCAGTGCACTAGGGCATATAAACAGACCAGCCCTGCTACTACCTCCCATCAGGGAGCAGCTTCCAAGTTTATGCTCAGGATCAGCCAATCAGCAAAGCTCCAAGGTGAGCTCTGGGGTCTCTGCAGAAACTAGAGAAAAACCTGCTAGAAGAAAAAAAGGTTTTGCTTCTCACAGAGCTAAGAGAAGATGTTGGTCTGCTAAGGACACAAGCAAAAACTGGGACTTGCCAGGATTAGGAGCTGTTCTAATAGCTTTGCTTTTTTTTGCCATGTATATTGATGTTTGTTGATTGCTTTTTTTTTTTTTTTTAGCTTGGATCTCCTTGTTTGAATGAAAACGTATATGATGCTTGTAGCCAAGAGTTTGCCATTGTCTAGATAGAGGAGAGATCGTGTGTCAGGAAGCCCATGCTTAAGTGCATGTTCAAAAGGAATGTCTGTGCTTAAAGAAATGCGCATGCGTGCAGAACAGTTCACAGAACTGTGCATAGAATTAGGACCCTGCGCGCACCTACATGAGCACGTGAGCATTAGCATGAACGTGCTTGCTCTGTGCCCAGTAGCCTATTTAAAGCCCTACTGAGATTACAGTGCCTTGAAAAAGTATTCATATCCCTTGAAGATTTTCCATATTTTGACATGTTACAACCAAAAAAGTAAATGTATTTTATTGGGATTTTATGTGATAGACCTACACAAAGTGGCACATAATTGTGAAGTAGAATCCATTTTCGGATGATGGATTTAACAGTGCCCCGTGAGATGGGACTTTTTTTTTTAAATAACCTAACCCTACTTTAAACTTCTTCACAGTTTTATCCCTTACCTGTCTGGTGTGTTCCTTGGCCTTCATGATGCTGTTTGTTCGTTAATGTTCTCTAACAAACCTCTGAGGGCTTCACAGAACAGCTGTATTTAAACAGAGATTAAATTGCACACAGGTGGATTCTATTTACTAATTAGGTGACTTCTGAAGGCATTTGGGTACACTAAATTTTAGTTAGGGGTATCAGAGTAAAGGGGGCTGAATACAAATTCACACCACACTTTTCAGATATTTGTAAAAAATTTTGAAAACCATTTATCATTTTCCATTTCACAATTATGTGCCACTTTGTGTTGGTCTATCACATAAAATCGCAATAAAATACATTTACATTTTTGGTTGTAACATGACAAAATGTGGAAAACTTTAAGAGGTATGAATACATTTTCAAGGCACTGTAGGATCATTGCTGAGTGGTCATCAGCCTCCTTTGCTTGTGACCGCATCCTGTGCAACTCTGTATCCTGACTCGGCTTGCTGAACCCTGCTTGTTCCTTAACTCCTGTTGCTGACTTTGGTTTGTGACCCAATCAAGCTTCTTTCCTGCTGTTCCAGTACCCAGTTTACATGATGCCGACCTTGGTCTGGCTCTGAATCTCATCCTGTTTTCCGATTTGGTACTCCTGCCCATCTGACCACACTTCCGACATCCCAGCCACACCAATCAGCCACCGCGATAGTGATGCGGTGTTGGTCCTGATCGGTTGACGCCAGCCCACGCCCCCACATGCGGAAACGGCCTGTTTTCCATCCAGCTTCACACACACTGGCGTGTGTTCCAGCAAAGACTACCTGTTAGTGCTTCAGTCTTTCATCATCTACACAACCCAGATTGTTCTATTCAATTGAGCCCCTTCTTGATACCTTTTTGGAGTGTTATATAGTGCCATTGCACATTTTGGACATCTTTCTCCCACTTGATGTGAGTAAAAGTGTATCAATATTGAGTAAAAGAGTATCGATATTAATTATATTGCATTTACACTGATGTCAATATCAACCATATACATGATCACTGCTGGTGAATTATGGATCTGTAGACCCAGTACATTTCATCAGCAGGGGAACCCCCATTTATAAAATTTATGATATTCATCCATCTTTATCACTTTATCGAATGTGTAGTTTGGATTTTTATGGCAGCTTCTTTGGCAGCATTATACTACTGTGTTGAGAGTACTTAACATGATTTTAACAATACTGTCAAAAAAAAAAAAATATTTTTTGGAGTCTGACTATATTGTTATCACTCTAGTATGCATTGTCCTGCATCATACTATGTATATTAATCAACCCATGATTCCTATAAACTATGTACATTTGTGGGCTCTTAGGCCCCATCCTAAACAATTAACATATCTGCCATCCCCACCCACGAGTGGGGTAGCTCAGCATCCACCCCGTAGAAATAGTTCATTTAAGAGAGGGCAAAGACTATGTTGGTATTGGCTTTGAGGAAAAGGCATTGCCTCGAAACGCATCAGCCATTTGGAGGTCTACAGTCCCCGACAAGGCACTTTCCAGGGAGACTGGACCTTGCTGTATTTCTTATGATGTGCCTTTGACTTTTATTCCTTTGTGAGTATATCATTTTATACAATAAACCAATTTTTAAAAAGGTAATGCACTAGGCCTGCGCGCCCTGTTTTTTTTTTTGCATTCCGAGATCCCATACCTGCCTGTTTCCAGCTGATCAGCTCTGCATCTGCTATCAAGATATCCCAAACCAAATCTCCTGCAGGTACCCGTTGCATTCTGTGCCCTGTTATACCCTTTTCCCATCCTCAGGGGAAATAGACCAAGATGTGTAAGGGCAGCCCTCTCATCAGCTTGGCCTCAACCACAAAATGACAGTACCACTCCGCCATCTTTGAGGCTGAAAGGTGCTCCACCCTTGATGTTGTGGCAACAGATTACTGCTTTGACTCAAGTCATCAAGAATCTTCAGAACGAATACTGTCAGTTGAAATACCGAGTTCAGACTCTCGCTGCAGCGTCTTCAGTACCTGTTACTGCGACCTGTGGGGCATCATCCACAACTATAACGCTCATGGTAACACCACCCGTGGAACCCTGGGTTCCCACTCCAGAACGTTTTTCGGGAAATCAAAAAATTCTGGGTTTTAAGGAATGCAAATATCCTGTATTTTGCATTAAAACCAAGGACATTTTCACCCGAATCAACAAAAGCAGGCTTCATGGTCTCTTTACAACCCGGGGAACTGCAATCCTAGGGCCACCAGTTATTTTAACAATGCAGTCCAGTGTTGGACACTCTGGACACATTGTTTGACTCCATGGCTCAGCTATATAATGATCTGCACCGAGCCGCCACAGCTGAATCTACCGTTCATGCCCTATGGCAGGGTCAAAGGCTAGTGGAAGACTATGTCTGACGTCTGCAAATGGCATTCCGACACTGGCTGGAATGATGCTGCTTTAAGATGTCAATTCCGCCTAGGACTTTCTGACTCACTCAAGGATGAGCTGGCCAGAAGAGAATTACCTAGTTCTCTTGAGAGTCTGATGCTGTTAGCCATCCAACTGGCTTGAAAGTTGCATGAATGTTGATCGGAGCGAACTGCCAGTCCTCATCCCACTCACTTGCTTCCTAAAGTTCTAACTACAGCATCTCTTCCACCTAACTCTTCATCTGCCACATCTGAAATTGAAGCCCTGTAAATCGCTCCCCATTGTCTACCAAGGAGAAGTTATGTCACCAACAATCAAACCTCTGCTTTTACTGTGAAGATACAAGTCACTATATATACAAACTTGTCCCGTGAGGCCAAACATCTTACTCCTCATCTCTGGTGTCTGGGTGTATTTCCACAAACAGTCCTGCTCATGTAGCAGTATCAGTCTCTACAAAACACCTGAAACAACTAACACTGTTCAAGCCATCATCGATTCTGGGGCTTGCAGTTGCTTTATGGACATTAATTTTGCTAAAATGCACAACATTCCTTTGAGAGCTAAAAAAAACAGACTCCGCACATTTAGCTGATGGAACTGGATTTAGGTTGGGGCCAGAAACCTTTGGAACTGGTCTGCTCCCCATTTCCATTAACGGCATACATCAAGCATGTCTTTGGACGTCATTCCATCTCTCATGTTTCCAATCATCCTTGTGGTTCCTTGGCTCCAGCTCACAACCTCCATATACACTGGCGTACAGGCAAAAGTAACATTCTCATCAGTCTACTGCCAGCAGTCTTGTCATCCACCATCAGTTATGAGAACTATTCCACTACTGAGTCTCCATGGCAACTCAGACCCTGCTCCATACCATGATGTCCTGGATGTATGTGACAAGAAGAAGACCGACAGTTTAACACCTCACCGGCCATACGACTGTTGTATTGAACTCATGCCAGGAGATACCATTTTGGCAAATGTTTCCGCTGTCCGAGCTGGAATTAGAAGCTCTTCATCAATATATGTCTATGAGAACTTTGAGAACGTATTAATTAGCCCTTCTACGTCACCAGCTGGAGCAGGTATCTTTTTCGTTGGGAAAAAAAAAAAAAACACATACGCTGTGTGCCCCTCTGTGGACTATAGAGACAAACAAAATTACTATCAAAAACATGTACTCTCTTCTACTGGTCCCTGAGCTGCTCCAGAGATTAAGCAAAGCAAAAATCTATACCAAACTAGATCTAAAGTGAGCTTACAACCTTGACCGCATCAGAGGAGATGAATTGAAAAGCGAATTCAGAAAACGTTTTGGAATTCTGAGGACCTGGTAATGCCATATGGATTATGCAATGTTCCAGCTACCTTTCAGCAGTTTATAAATGATATTTTCCAGGACTTTGACTTGTTCATGATCATGTATTTAGATAATACCCTTACCTTTTCATCTTTGGAACTTCATCAAGAAGGTGCTGTTCAGGCTAAGAGAGCACAAACTTTACACCAAAGAGACTGTACCCTCGTCAAGCCAGGTGGGCATTCTTTTCTAGATTCCTGTTGCACATCACCTTCCAGATGAGTCAAAGAATGTCAAGGCTGATGAACCATCTTGCATGTCCCCTGATGAAGAAAAGGAAGCATCTCCACCTAACACCATTTAAGCGGCTCAGAAGTTCTTGCTTCTTCAAAACAGATGTTATGACCTGTATTAAGCAAGCATCCAGGCAGGGATCACTCCAAAAAGGGGAGACTTTACAGAAAAAGAACAGTCTTTTCCTATTCAAAGATAAAATTTTCATACCAGAAAGTCAGGAGACTCTTGGTTTTTAAGAACTGTCACGACCACCCCTTGGCAGGGCATTTCAGAGTACAAAAAAAACTGTTGATCTGGTTCAGCATTCCTTTTGGTGGCCCAAAGAAAACTTGCAAGTTATGTGAGATTGTGTGTCACCTGCACTAGAAGTAAGAATGATAAAGCCAAGTCCAGGGGTCTATCGAGACAACTTCCAGTTCCCAAGAGGCCATGGGAAACGGTTTCCATGGATTTTATGGAATAGAATTTTGTGGAATTGCCAGTTTCCAATGAGTATATTGCCATGTTTGTGATTGTGGATGGACTTATGAAGATGATATTTCTTACCTATGAAGGGTACACCCTCGGCAAAGGAGACAGCTCAAGCCTTCAAAAAGAGAAGTGGCAAGACTTCATGGGGTATTTAAACACGATTATTGTGAGCTACTATGGTGTATTTTATAATTTCTAAAATAAAAAATTTGTTAATTTATATTAAAGTTACAATGTTATTTATTTACTGAATTGCTAGATCAATCAATGAAGTTGTGAAAAATTAAATATGTGGGTCGCTTACACCATACACATACTCGTGTGTAATTAAAATCAAATACAAAACCGTGTCGCGCTCCACTGGTATAAAAATTATCAATTAATATGCTCCCAAAAAAATATATACTTATACCATGTATAATCAACAAGTCTCTTAAAACATAGATTTATAACATTCGCGATCCTACTGCAAATCCGTGCCCATTTCCACATTCTGTGAAATAATATGTGAATAAAAATGTATGCAAAAAATTATATATTATCAAAAAAATATCAATTTATATATATTTCAAAAGTCCACACAGTAATGCATTCTCCTTAAGTGCTCCTTCACCAGTGTGCGCTCACCTGATTTCTATGACCAAACCGTTGAGGTCAAAAACAGCTTGTGTCCCGTTAAATGGACTTGTAGATGAATGGAGGTTTATATCCCTGTCCCAGACGGATGGATGAATGAGTGAAGTATTTCTCTTTTTCCAGCAGGGGGTCTTGCTGTTTTCCAGAGACCTAGTTACCTGGATTCTGGTGGATGGATGGACTTGTTCCTCTCTCCTCCAGGGAGTCTCTCCTCTCTTTACAGATCCTCTCCTTATCTCTCCATATGTGTGAATGTCATGTAATTAAAGAATATGATATAGTGCCTTATCTCCTTTCTAAAAGTATTTAAGCTTTAAAAGTAATGCACTCCCATTGTAAAAAACATAAAACTGCTTTGTATGTGTTGTCCTCTGTGTGTTCTCCACACTCCTTATACTCGCCGTGTGATTTTCCTTTAAGCATCGTGATGTCAGAGGGAGGAGACCTGACTTCACGACGCTAAAAAAAAAATAAAAAAATAAAATAAAATAAAAATCACATGGTGAGTATAAGGAGTATTTTGGCGGGAATTCTGCAAGGCTGGGGATAAGGTATGCTTCTCTTCTGCTAACCACCTGCAAACAATGGGAAAACAGAACGCACGAACACTGGAATAGTACCTCAAGTGTTTTTCTTCCTTCTCAAGATAATTGGGCATCTCTTTTGCCTTTGGCAGAATTTACCTACAACAACTGTTCACAGTGCCACTGATCAAGCTTCATTCTTTGCCAATTACGATTTTTGCCAGTCATTTTTGCCTGACCTTGTTCCAGAAGTACAGGACAAACTGAGTTTCTTTCTGGAATTGCTGTTGCAAAATGATAAAGTAGATAACAAGAATATCTTTGACAGAAAGAGAAGGGGCATCTGTTTCTTAAACCAGGAGACAAGGTATGCTTGTCTACCGTGAATCCAAAATTGCCATGCCCATCGAAGAAATTGGGACCCAAATATATTGGTCCATTTATGGTCAGGAAATTAATCCAGTGGCATATGAACGGAATTTTTACCAGAGTCTTGTAAGGTTCATTCTGTCTTTCATGTTTCGTTACAGGAACCTGCTGTAGATCCCTTTCCAAATGGGGACTAAGGACCTCTACAACCAACTATGATAAATGACTCTGAGGAGTATGAAGTGGAAGCTGTTTTGGACCACAGGACAAGAGGGGGATGCACCCAGTACTTGATGAAGTGCAAGGGCTTTGGTCTGGAAGAAAATGTGCATGCTCCTGATCTTTTGTGGGCTTTTGCTGCTACACATCCAGTAAGGAGCTGCCAAGTGGGCATCCGGAGGCTGCCCATAAGGGGGGGGGGGCAATGTCAGGAAACCCATTCTGCAGTGCACAGAAATGTGCATGTGTGCAGAATAGTCCATAGAACTGTGCACAGAATTAGGACCCTGCGCACATCTACAGGAGCATTAGTGTGAGCATGCTTGCTCTGACGCCCAGAGGCCTATTTAAAGCCCTACTGGACTTAAGATCATTGCTAAGTGGTCGCCAGCTCCCTTCGCTTGTGACCTGATCCTGTGTAGTCCTGTATCCTAACCTGGCTTGCTGAATCCTGCTAATTTCTGAACTCCTGTTGCTGACTTTGGCTTGTGCCCAACCTTGTTTCTTCCCTGCTGTTCCAGTACTCTCTCTCTCTGTTTGCATCATGGTGACCCTGGCCTGACTCTGCTCCTGGTTTCCAATTTGGTACTCCTGCTGTGTGGTTCTTGCTGACCTCTGACTGTCTTACCATGCATCTGAGATCCTGTACCTGTCTTCTGCCAGCTGATCTTCAGTTCAGCAGCTATCAAGATATCCCAAACCAGGCCTCCTGCAGGCACCCATGCCACTCTGTGCACTGTTATAACCTGTTACCATTGTCAGGGGAAACACCACAAGAGGTGTAAGGGCAGCCCCCTCATCGGCTCAATCTTCCTTTCATAAATACATGAAACTTGAAATATTAGCTGTCTGTAGTGCTGCATATTACTTATTTAGATTATATTATTCCTGGGTCTTTCTTCAGGAAACCCGATTCATGGTTTCAGCACCCTTATTTATGTAATTAAGTCTTTTTGCACTGATGTGATTTGGGTGTGCATTAGCTTATTTTTCAATATACTAATAGCTTTGTCAGTATTCAAGCCAGCAGGAAAACCTTATGGTGTTGAATAGCATCCTGTGTTCTGCAACGTATGATTAAGAAAAATCACTTATGAGAAGGAAAAACATTGCAAGTAAGCATTATAAATGTTTCATTTTTTTCTGTGCTTTAACATGCATTTTTGTATAGTGGCAGGTCCCCTTTAAAAAGTCAATGTATTCAAGGAGTCAGTATTTACATAATTTTAGAGGCTGTAATGGCAGAATAGAGGTCTACAAATAAAGGTTCTGGACCAACGGAGTTAATATGCTGTGACCTGAAAGGTGGTTACTTTAGGAATACCTTGACAATGATTTAAAAAAACTCATTGTATGATCTTGTTTTTCTAGCCAATTGCTGTAGAGTTTGCAATGCACAATTGTTTTTAAACCTATCAAAATATCTGAGTGGGGAAAGGTTAGCGCTTATGCTAAGATGAAGAGGCATGCCTTTACCAACTGTGTTTTCTGTGCTTGCACTGTGGTGTAGAGCTGCAGAGGCAACTAGGAGTTATAAAACCTGTGTGCATGTATCACTTATGAACACCATATGCAAATGCTTGGAAAAATAAAATTGGTAATCAGTGGGAGAAGGACAGTCTGACACTGGTGGCCAGTGGAAGAGAGGCCCTCCTACATGGAAGCCAGTGAGAGAAGAGCCCATTACACTGGAAGCCAGTGGAAAGAATACCTGTCATGGTGTCAAGAATGCCAATGTACATTGGTGGTCAGTGGAAGAAAACACCCTTTCAGGCAGATAATTACATTTATAATCGGTGGTTACTTACTTGAAAAACAGAGTCTGCTCAAGAACCCCCCTAGCAGCACCTGGACAAACCCTGGTTAAGAAATAACCTAAAATACATGTACTGTATAGCCAAACTTTTTTTCAGTTTTGGATAGAAAAAAAAAAAAAAAAAAAAAAAAAAAAAAAAAGGTAAAAACCCCACAGTTAAACTTGTTTCAATATGTGTCCTATTGGAGAGTTCACTTAATTTCCCATCCCAGAGATGCAACAGAAAGGTAGAGGAAAGCTTTACAAAGTGAGAGAAAATCCTCGGACAGTTGTCACTGTAAAAAGTGTACCCATTAGAGTTTCCGTCAATAGTCATCAGAACAATTATAGAAGGAATTCTATCTAGCGGAGACAGGCAATAAAAACCTGACAGATGGTCTAATCCTTCCCTACTCTATTCAGAACTAACTTTGTGTTATACCTACATTTTAAATTCACAAAAAAGCATTCATCAATACATGCAAAAGTATGAATGACCTCCTTAAAGCAAGTGTTGGCTAATCAGACCCGTTGTAAGAACATCTTTATGCATATTGACTTATGAAAGCAGAACTCCAGCCTAAAAAATTATAAAAATGAAATATAAAATAACAAAACCAGTTTTTGCTGCAATATTCACCTAAAATTCTGAGATTTTCCCCGCAATACTTATTTCTACCACTAGATGTCTTTAGTCTGATGACTAGCAACATTCAATCCCCTTCCTCAGAGCCTAGGCCATCCTCGACCCACCATCATCTGTAACAGCACAGTGAAAAGAGAAGCAGGACAGTTATAAGCTCATCTCTCTGACTCTGCTTTCTCCTATTAGCATATTTTTCAACACATCAACTGACTCCTTGTGCTGTTTCTTTCTTACACTTTATTTCCTGCTGTACAGGCTGACAACTATTATTCAAATACTTTCAGCTTGAAGTATAGAAACTTTTAGTTACATTTATTCCCATTTGTGACTGCTGATTATGGCACCGCTATCAGGTTAACCTCTCTTGGGGAGGAAACAGGAAGAAATTCCTCCAAAAAGCAAGGCAAAACACCTAGAGTTATTTTTAGAAAAGGTGTCCCCATGTGAAGACTTTCCCTCACCTCCTGTTCTAGTGAAAACCAAAATTTTAAATATCCCATTCTTTTCTGTTCAGGTGACAATGGTCTACTCAATCCAAAAAAAAAAAAAAAAAAAACTAAAAACACTAAATGCCATTTGCCTTGTTGAAAGAATGCTACCAAGCAAAGACTTGGTTTAAGTCAGCCCAGTACACAATGGTCAAAATGTCTTCCACTTCTCCCACATTCATAATACACCTGGCCATTCTTTTTTCAAAACATTGTCTATACATAACAGTACCATGCAAAGTTACAGTAACATGATCAGGAGACCCGATTCTTCCTTAAGCTGGCCATACATGGGTCAAAATTCGGCCAGTTAAGCAGGGAATAGCTGGCTTTCGATCCAAGTATGGACCCTGTGCGTGTACAGAAGTCGATCTACCGATTGACTTCTGGACAACTAACCTGTCAGATTTTCCCCACTCAATCAGTGTTGCAGGCGATAGCCTGCAGAGCTCATAAGTGTATTCTGATAGCAGGGAAGTCCCCCTGCTGTCTGAATAGCTTAGCAGGGAGGATTTCCCCATCTAACTCGAATGTGAGATATGGGGGAAATCAGGTCAATTTTTTTTGTTCTACCTGATGGTTAAATAAAAAAAAAAAAGCTTACTTTTTTTTTTTGCTCTATTCTGGATCCTCCTAGGTAGTTCTGTTTAAAAAAAGGCTGTGTTTTCCATTAATTAACACTGTCTGTACTGTGCAGACTTGAATTTAATAGGTTAACAATGGAGGTTGGGCTTCTTGCAATGTATGTTTACAGATTTACTTTGACAATGTTAAAAAAAAAAAAAAAAAAAAAAAAAAAAAAAACACCTTGTAGTCAGCCATTACACCTTCACATGAGAAATGTCTAAAAGGTTTTTAGTCAAGCTCTGTGAATCGGAAAACAAACATATTGGGGTTTTCTCAAATTTGACTGGAAATATGCTTTAAAGACCTTCTTTTCTTCTATCTGCCAGCAGGAATGAAACTGTGCCTACAGGTCACACAGCAGTGATGTATAGCACCAATCTGGGAAAAAATATGGGCAGACCTAACAGCCTGGCTCATAAGGAAAAGTTTGGGTCATGTTAGGCATCAAAAAAAAAAAAAATAATAATAATACAGCCACAGAAATGAGGTGGTGGTAAACAGCAGGGACAAGTGAAAAGGTCCACCTAAGAAAGTTTTGAGTTAGCAACCACCATAGCATAACAGGCCAGGTGCAGTAAGACTGGCGTTAGGCTTTAAGAATCAGCACGCTTTAAAGAATATACAGTATGTCATCTCAGAAAACAGTCTGATTCCAATTTTATTTTCCTAAATCGGACATTTGTCAAAGTGCCTAATTCGTATAAGTGTCTAAAAGTTAATGCAGCAAGAGCATTCCCATTCCCATATCACTCAGTGTGAGTGGGAGCTATGCAAAGCCAAATCAATTGAAAAGAATATTTTAGAAATGAGACTTTTCCCATTCAGATCATTTACCAATGCAGCCTTGACTACTGGATAACAACAGGACTGACTCACATATTCATTGAGTCATTTATAATAAAAACAATAGTTCCTCATATCAGCATTCCTAATATTTTCAAACTTTCATTAATAGGTTTACATATTTCCCTTTCCTGGTTATTAAAGAAATATTTAAAAGCAAATATCAGATCTCTAAAACATTCTTTGCATAAATATTGCTAAATGGCAGAGGATCTACAGCAAGTGAATCCAAAAGACAAAAAATACTTTACTTTTGGAAAAAAGAGTGGCAAAAACTCTGGATAGGGTTTTAACATGTATTGTACCTACTTTACCCAAAAATTAAAAAAGGAAAAGTTGAATAATAAGTTGCCTTGGTTTATAACTTTGAGGCAACCCAGTGGCTGAATATCTACCAGAATTTCCAGTTCTAACTGTAATGACAATTATCAAGTTAATTCTTAATGCAAGAAAAAAAAAAACCATTAAAAACTATTTGCTAGTTGTGCAGTAACTCCCCATAGATAAGAATGGACCTTTACGCTTACGCTTACAGTAGAGCAGAGGGGAACACAGTCTTATTCATCCCTATTGGAGTTACTGCTTAGGCGTGTCCAGTCCTGCATTGTTCAGCGCTCGTGATGTTAATACAACAAGAACCCACCACCGTTACCACACGGCAAGTATACTCCAAGGTGAGGAAGGTCTAAATTACATTAACTTAGGAGGTCAGGGGTTTTGATAAGAAAACTATAGTTGTATCTTAATGTAAATTGCATCTATTTTTATGAATTAGCATTAGGTTCATTATTATGCTGTCACCCTGTGGCCACTGTTCTAAGTGCACTGAATTTCTTACTGGTTAATCTTTTCACTATTATGTGATGCAGTTTCTTCCTTGCTTAGTGGCAATTCTTATTTCTCTTTCCGTTAGGGTCGGTTCACACTAGTGCAGACAGCCATGTTTTTCTGTAGAAAAAAAAAAAAAAAAAAAAACTCTCTGCAAGGGCATAAAGAAAACAATGGTTTTCTTTGTGTCTTGATCACACTTCCACACAGCAGCACAATGCAGTGCGGGAAAAAATGCAACATGTCTGCAGTTTTCCATGCTACTCCACAATCATCTGTGTAACCCTACATTTCTATGCACAGCTGATGAGCTGCCTTGCATAAAATAAAAAAAATAAAAAAAAGTAATGTCACCTTGTGGCTTTCAATTAAAGTTTTTTTTTTTTTTTTAAGGGAAACAGTGCCATGCATTGTAAAAATGCAACGCAGCATCCCACTGCTACGATCACTACCAGCAGAAAAAAAAAAGAAAAAAAAGAACTGTTTCCTCTGCGGGTAGGTGAACCCACCCTAGGAGAGGCTATTGAAGCAAGAAAATACTCATGTTGACCCCCCCCACCCCAAATACTTGAATCTACTGTGCCATGCATCTATACCCGCATGTAAAAAAAAAAAAAAAGAAAAAAGATAGAAAGAAAGAAACTGCATTCAAGTCAAGCCGGGACTTTTAATTTTACAGGTATAAAAAGGAATGCTAGAGTGGCGGTACTACACGCAGTAAGTGGCAGGTGTGTCCTATTACCGACGTACATGTCGCGGGCCAGTCCAGAGACCATTAATCAAGATGGCAGACAACAGTGTTAATGCTTGCATGGAGCAGCTTGTGGTAATGAAATTTCTTGTAAACAAAAAGAAGTAAAACCCACAGATGTCTACAGACTTCAAACACAGTAAATTGATAAGCCGCACGGCAGCAGTAAGACATCTGAATGGTATAAACGTTTCAAAGATGGCCGTACATCCCGCAGTGCCACTATCAACAGTGAACATTACTGTTGTGTTCTGAGTGATGTGCATACGTGTCTGTGGAAAAAAACAGCCTGGTTTGATCACTAAGGGCATCCCGTTTCTCCAGGACAACAAACAAGCTCATACTGCTCGCCGCACTACATGCACATTACAGCAACTCAGTTGGGAAGTATTGCCACATCCCCCTTACAGCCCAGACCTCACTCAGAGTGATTTCCATCTGTTTAGAAGTTACTGGACAGGTAGCAGCACTGGTAGGAGACGGATCTTCCAATTTTGACCACTTGCCATCCTGAGGATTTACCCCCCCCCCCCCTATTGACCAGGCCTCTTTTTGCTATTCGGCGCTGCACTATTTCAACTGATAATTGCACGGTCATGCAATGCTGCACCCAAAGGAGATGTACGTCCTTTTTTTCCACACAAATAGAGCTTTCTTTCGGTGGTATTTGATCACCTGTGCGCTTTTTATTTTTCATACTATAAACAAAAAAAGACCAAAAATTTTGAAGAAAAACTATTTTTTCATGTCAGCTATAAAAAAATATATAGTAAACTCAATGTTAGTCATAAATTTAGGCCAAAATGTATTCTGCTACATGTCTTTGGTAAAAAAAAAAAATCCCAATAAGTGTATATTGATTGCTTTGTGTGAAAGTTATAGCATCTACAAACTATGGTATAGATACTGCAATTTACGCAAATTGTTTGCTATACAATGCTGCACTAGTTCAATTTTATTTTTGGCGCTATAAACAAAAAAAAAAAAAAAGGTACCTTTTTTTGTTTCTTTTTGCACAAAGTTGTCATTTAAATTATATATTTCTCACACAAGTCATGGATATATGTGGAATTACACCCCAAAATACATTCTGCTACTTCTACCAAATATGGGGATACCACGAGACTTTTTGGGAGCCTAGCCACATACAGCAACCTGAAATCCTCCCCCCCCCAAATGACCCCTTTTTGGAAAGTAGACACACCAAGAAATTAAAAAAAAAAAAAAAAAAAAAAAAAAAGAGGGGAGGTATGGTGAGTATTTTGCAGATCAAATTTTTTCTCACAAGGTGTCAAAATATAAAAAAAAAAAAAAGAAAAAAAAATATGTTTTTGTTTTCTTTCTTCATTTTCCAAAAACTTGTGGCAACAAACGAGATCTGCAAAATACTCACCATGCTTCTTATCAAATTCCTTGGGGTGTCTACTTTCCAAAAAGGGGTTATTAGGGGGGGTTGGTGCTATCCTGGCATTTCAGGGCCTCCGAAACTGTGATAGGTAGTCAGGAAGTGTAATGATGAAATAAAGCCCTTTAAAAGCCTGTGGTAAAAAAAATTAAATTCTTCTATTGACTCAACATGCCTTTCAGCAAACAGATTGGGGTGGCTACTTCCCAAAAAGCTCCGTGCAATGGCGACAAACTGCATACATTTTTAACATCCATAGGCAACGCTTTAAAAGCCTTTACAAGCTACCATTTTAGATTTACAGAGGAGGTCTAGTGCTAGAATTACTCCCCTTGATCTGTTGTTCACGGCGGTACCTCACATGCATGGTGCAACCGCTGTTTACATACCAGCACAGGGTCAATGCTCACGCACGCGGGGGGGGGGGGGCGAGGGTGTTTTTTTTTTGTTTTGTTTTTTCCAGTTAGTTTGATTTTATTTATTTTTACACTGTCCCTTTCATTTTTTTTTTTATCACTTTTAAATGCTATCACAGGGAATGCAAATATCCCCTATAACTTCAATGGGCATTGTCATATATTCTTTTTGAGAAATCTGGGGTCTATTAGACTCTAGATATCTCCTCTGCCCTTACATTATCTAATCTCACAAAGATCGGTGTGATCAGATGCTTTCCCAATATACAAATGGCGCTGTTTATATCCTGCGAAACTGAAGTGATGAAATGCTTGTAGCTACTGATTTCTTAGACTATAAAAATGATTGGCACCATTCCGGTCTCCAATCAGCTCTATGGTCAGCTCACAGAAACACCGGCTGCATTCTCAGGTTCCCCCGATGGCATGGGATTGCCCGAGAAGGCCATGGAAGGCAGCGGGGGAGGGGGCATAGTCTCCCGCTGCTTGTAAAAGCAATCCTGCAGCTAATTAGCTACTAGGATTGCTTTTACATGAAAGCCGATCACTGGATGAAAAAAAAAAACGATACCAGGTTGATGCCTCCAGCTGTAGGCATCATCCTGGTATAACCAAAGTCCAGTAATGTACCAGTACGTCACTGGTCCTTGTTGGGTATATATGCTATGTTTTTTTTTTTTTTGTATGCAGCCTGTGGGCTGAATGAAAAAAAGAGAAGACATCTCTACCAGAAAAAGTGTGTGGTATGCCCAGCATTAAAATACACCACCCTGCACCCACCCACTTCTAATGGTGGGCACACATTAGGTCGCATGGTGCCACATATGCCAGTTCCAAGATTGTACAAATTTCTAAGTGGCACGCTTGAATAAAAATTGTCCACATATAAGTGGTACCCCATATGGAAAAAAGATGACACCAAGTCCCAAACTATCTTGCCACTACTCCCCATGTAGTCTGGGCATCCAGGGGATTCCACGTGACTATCTTTTCCCTTGTAAATCAAGGGGAGTAGTTAAATTTGCTGTTTCCACCTGAATTCCGGGTTGGGCAGCGAATGGGGGGGGGGGGGGGGAGTACGGGTGCTGATTCTGCAAACACTGCAGTTTTGTGTGCAATATATCAAGTGACAGTAACCTGACACTGAACTTGCTGGGGGAGAAGGGGGGCTAAACACGGGTGCTGGGACTGATCCTGCTAACGCTGTGTTTTTGGGGACGCTATACTAATGTGAAGGCTGGTATAGTGCTGATCTGATCAAAGATATTGATTCGTTCAGACACTATGCTAGCAATGGAGGTTTATTGTGCATGAGAGTGTCCCTGACAATCAAGGGGTTAAATGTGATGACTGGTGTACTGACGGGCAATCTGACGCTATCTGGGAGGGGCATGAAAACCACGGGAGCGCGAATCTCGTATACATATGTGATTTTGCGCACCCGTGCCACCCTGTAGCAGTATTTCTGCTATAGGGCGGTCACCAAGCAGTTACAGAAGCGGTTTGCGTTACTTTACCAACTGACAATTGCGCGGTCATGCAATGCTGCACCCAAATGAAATTTTGCTTCACAAGGACAATGCAGTCCTCCTTCACCGGGTGCCAGCGGGTAATCACGGGCCAGGACCCGGTGATTGCAACCCGGGGCCGTGATCGGCGGCGCGAGTAGGGCGGGTGCGCGCCCCCTACCCGGATAGGCAAAATCACACATATACATACATATATACACACACATTATATATACACACACACACACACACACACACACGATTTTGCGCAGCGGGTCTGCCCTGCCGCAGTAAATGTACTGTGGGTGGGCGTTAAGCGGTTATAATGGAGCCAAATCCATAAGAGCTGAAACGGTTTCTCTAAGCCTGGAATAATGCCAGCAGCCTGCGACTCCTCACAGGCTGTATGATACATCTGGAACAGGGGTGTCCTTCCATTGTGACCCAGGAAGGTCAAAAAGTTGAAGAGGAATGGTCTTCAGCCACAAAATACACTACCAATACGATAGCTGATGAGCAGAAAAAGTCTGGCAGATCACAAGTTAACAATCACAGATATAGATAATATACTTAGCGCTGTTTTGTCCTTACGACACCTTTGATATGCCTTGAATCTTTTGGCATGTTTTTGCATAGAATGCCATTTCAAATTGTAATCTTTGAAAACTGCCACAAATCCCCTACAAATTAAGCAGAGTGCCTAACATTTGCCTCGCCAAAGAAGTAATCTGTCCAATTCTCCATCCTCAACTTTTCTTTTTTTGGGGTTATATTTTCTTTTGTGATGTAGAAGCCATTAAAGTGTTACTAAACCCAGAACAGTAAAATCAGTCTGTATATGCAGTAAAGCATGCTTGTTATACTAACTGTGGAACCTAAGGGGTTATTCCTCTGCATTGCGTAAAAAGGCTGTTTGATCATGTCTTCTTTGATCCTCCAGTTCTTCTACTGTCCCCAATCCATCTCCTGATAGAACAGAGCCTTGGTGGCAAACTGCACATGCTCAGTTTGGTGTGTATAGCTAGATGTCCAGACAGGAGGATGAAGGGCCCTGCAGCCTCATAGGACAATCAGGGGTGAAAGAAAACTCACCATACAAGCTTTGACCAGTACTCAGCTGGACACTGATATAAGTCACAAGAGTGCTATATACTACTGATGAGAAAAGGTATTTAGCAGTTTATATTGACTAAAATATTTGCATTTCCATGTTCTGCGTACTGTGGAAGACCAGATATAGTGAATGCAGGGTTATGAGTTTAATAACACTTTAAAGAAATAATAGAATATGGGATTGGCATTTACTTGCCTGGCATTATCAAGAGTCCTTGCATGTACTGCTGCCAGAGCTATTGCAATCAGGGCAGCCCCAGCATCTCTCCAGACATGCCTGTGCCTGCCACCACATCTGTTTTTGCAAACACAGCATCCTTCCAGGCATAAATGGGCCTGTTTTGTTTGTGCCAGTCCTGAAGCTGCTATACTTGCACGGCATCCCTCCAGATTTTCCCTGGACATGGTTAATACTATTGGGCCGCATGCGGCCCGCAGGTTGGACACCCCTGGTGCAGGGGGCTATACCTGACAGATTTAATGAAGGCTCTGAAAAGTGCAAGGACTCAAACAGAGAACAATATTACAGGCTGCCAGTGTCAGGCCTTCGAGCAGGTGCACTACAGGCAACACCAAAGCAGTTAGTTGTTAATGGGCTGGAGGGACCCATTACAGGACTTCTCACAAGTTAACATTCATAGGTGGTTAATCAGTCCCCGTAAATTTAAAACCAATGCACTCACCTGTAGTAAATATTTGGTGAACTTTCATAGCTTTATATTATCAAAAGGTGCCTATTTATACAAAATTGAAATCAGTATTTTTTCGTGTTTTTTTCTGACAGCAAATATCAATTTCAATCATTTGTAAGTCCACATTCTATGAATGAAATTGGATCTATAAAGGAGGAGGCAAACTTTTTAATCATCTGTACATCCTCCATAAGGAAGGCTTTTACTTTTCACGAACAGAAAAAGGAATCAGCACAAGAGACACATCCTTCAGGAGTGCAAGTTAGGCCCCTGATGCCGTTTTTTCTGCACTTAGGCTTTAATCGTGGCTTTGCATAACTGTCTATGGCTTCTTATACTTCAGCCTCAAGAACAGGCATGCAAAGCAGAAAAGTCCAAATAAAGTCAGAACTCCTTAACTGCTTAGCCTAAGTTTCAAGAAGGTGACTCAAAGTACTGAAACCATTGATTCAGCTTGACAGCCTGGCAACCAGCATTTTTAGAACAAGAGGTCAGCAACAGCAGTCATATTTCTTTTAGTACAAAGATATTAGGCGAATACTCTAAAAATATAATGCCGTTATTTTCATAAGGAAAGTAAACCTGGCAGCTTTACGTTCTATTATTACACTTTGAAATAATAGTATCAGCAAAAATGAAGGCCATGAATTTCATCCCGTCTGGATAGGAGGCAGCAATAACTGGTACATATTAGCTGCGTTTATGAACACTGTAATATATCGTGTACAGTTACCAGAGACAGGTAGATGGTTTCTTTGCATGGTGTAGGGAAACATTGCTTTTCACGAGAATGGAAGATAAATATTGGGGCCAATTTATACAAGTATATTTGTACTGAAATGCACATAAATGTATACCTATTCGAACCTTTCTGGTGGTATCCTTTCTTAATCATTTTCTACAGTGTCCGAGCACCTGAAGTCTGATAGTTGCTGCCCTCTCAAACTACACACTCAGGAGCTGGGAAAAGTGTGGACAGACATTGGACACCAAGGGGTTTATTTACTAAAGCTGGAGAGTCCAAAATCAGACTCACTTCTGCATAGAAACCAATCAGCTTCCAGGTTTCATTGCCAAAGCTTCATTGAACAAGCTGAGGTTAGAAGCTGATTGGTTTCTATGCAGAAGGGAGTCTGATTTTGGACTCTCCAGCTTTAGTAAATAAACCCCCAACTGTCAAACATCAGGTGACATCTCCATATCTCAAAAGAAAAAAAAAAAAAAAAAAAAAAAAAAGGAGTCAGAAACAGACAAGTAAAGCAAATTAAAAAGGAGCTCTATAGTCACAGCATACAATAATTTCATGTTATAACATCATCATTGCAATAGCATACAGTTATTGACTTTCCAATATAAGATTACTTGAACAATCTCCTTTCATTTTGTGCGTGCCGGATATCTCTTTTCACAACTTCCTGCATTCATTGGTGATTACTATACTGACTACCTCCTAAAACTCCTCCTTTCAGCACCTCTAGCTTAGAAGGTACAGCAGAGCCTACTCACAGGGCATAGTGAAGACCCAATTATTATCCGAGTTACGATAAGAGATACAGTGACGGAAATCCCCTGCTGCTTTTGAATGTTTGCCCTCTCACAAAGAAATGATCAGTCTAAAAACTGAATGGTAGGTGTATTATAACACAGACAGAAAAGCAAAAAAAAAAAAAAAAATCAAAAGAAATGCATGTCTATCAAAATTATGCACGGGTTTGCATGTTCATGAAAGAAATAAGTATTTTATCCCCTTCACAAAACATGACTTAGTACTTGGTGGCAAATCCATTGTTGGCAATCACAGAGGTCAGACATTTCATCAGGTTTGCACACATCTCAGGAGGGATTTTGGCCCACTCCTCTTGGCAGATCCTCTTCAAGTCATTAAGGTTTGGTGGCTGACGTTTGGCAACTCAAACTGTCAGCTCCCTCCACAGATTTTCAATCGGATTAAGGTCTGGAGACTGGCTAGGTCACTGCAGGACCTCAATGTGCTTCTTCTTGAGCCACTTTGTTGCCTTGGCCGTGTATTTTGGGTCATTGTCATGCTAGAACACCCATCCACGACCCATTTTCAATATCCTAGCTGAGGGAAGAAGGTTCTCACACAAGATTTGACGATACATTGCCCCGTCCATCGTCCCTTTGATGCGATGTAGTTGTCCTGTCCCCTTAGCAGAAACACCCCAAAGCAGAATGTTTCCACCACCATGTTTGACAGTTGGGCTGGTGTTCTTGGGCTCATAGGCAGCATTCCTCCTCCTCCAAACACATCGAGTTGAGTTGATGCCAAAGAGCTCCATTTTGGTCTCATCTGACCACAACACTTTCAACCAGTCCTCCTCTGCATCATTCAGATGTTCAGTGGCAAACTTCAGACGGGCCTGGACATGTGCTTTCTTGAGCAGAGGGACCTTGCGGGTACTGCAGGATTTCAATCCTTGTTGGTGTAGTGTGTTACCAATTGTTTTCTTGGCGACTGTGGTCCCAGCTGCCTGAAGATCATTGACAAGATCCTCACATGTAGTTCTGGGATGATTCCTCACTGTTCTCATGATCATTGACACTCCGCGAGGTGAGATCTTGCATGGTGCACCAGACCTAGGGAGACTGATAGTTGTTTTGTGTTTCTTTCATTTTCTAATGATTGCACCAGCTGTTGTCACCTTCTCACCAAGCTGCTTGGAGACCGTTTGGTAACCCAGTCCAGCCTTGTGTAGGTCTACAGTCTTGTCCCTGACATCCTTGGACAGCTCTTTGGTCTTTGCCATGGTGGAGAGTTTTTAATCTGATTGTTTGATTGCTCCTGTGGACAGGTGTCTTTTATACAGGTAAAAAAATGAGATTAGCAGCACTCCCTTTAAGCAACTGCTTCTAATCTCAGCTTGTTACCTGTATGAAAGACACCTGGTAGCCAAAAATCCTGCTGAATGATAGGGGATCAAATACTTATTTCCCTCATGAACATGCAAATCAGTGAATCATTTGTTAGACATGCATTTTGTTGCTATTCTGTCTCTGTGTTACAATACACCTACCATTCGATTTTTAGACTGATCATTTCTTTGTGAGTGGGCAAACATTCAAAATCAGCAGGGGATCAAATACTTATTTCCTTCACTGTATGATGAGAGGAGCCCAAGACCACCTTTTAGATCATGGAATCCACCACGGCAGGGGGGGATGAGTCCTGTGCCAACTTATAACAGGTATGAACCACTGAGAGAAAATTATGGAGCCAGGTATGATCATTATCAGAGGGGGTTTTTTTTTTTTTTTTTTTAGACAAAGTTATGCACTTAGTAGCGCATCACCAATTTACTATTCATTTACCACTTTCACTATTTGGAACATAGTTAGGTGTCTGCGGCCACTTAGTGGGGATTACAGCCATTTGGCAGCGCAGAAGGATTGTTTCTTCTTTTTTCTCTTCCTGAACTCTCAACGTCTTCCAGTGATGTTCTTCCGCTCTTGAAGCATGAGTGCCACTCAAAACACCTCATTACAGCATCATCGTAAACTTGCGAATCATGTCAAATGTGTCTGTGGCAGATTTGCCCAGTTTCACAAAGAATTTCATATTTGCTCTTTGTTCTAACTTGCTGTCCATGATGAAATAGCAGAAATGGCAATTAACATGGTCAGAATAGCGCCAGTTGCACTGCTCCCCATGTACATAGGACAATGTCTTTTGACACACTTACTTATGAAGGTCAGTGCTCCCTATGACTGTGCATGCAGCCTTGCGCTGCCATATGTTTGTGGCAAACTTGCTCATCCTTGTTGGAGCGGAGTCCCCCTTTACACTCTGTTTTTCATGTTCTGTCTATCTGAGGCATACCTCAAATCGCTCCTCACATCCCCCCTGCATTCCTGTGAGGCAAACGTTATCTTCTGGCAGATGGTGTGGGGGTCAACCAGGTTAAGACATCCTGCGACCAGCAGTCCAGCAGTCATAAAAGGTTGTAAAGTGTACTTCCTCCCCCATCTTAATCAAGATAAGAAAACTGCACATTCCTCAGGTGAACTGTATGTTTCATATCATGGGGGATGAGTTGTAGTTAGAGTAGAGCTCCCCAATGACCACTCCCAAAATGTGTAGTCAGAGCCCCCCCCTTCCCGTGAGAGGGACTTTCAAGAGAGTTAGTCTGTCAGACACACACAGAGATCTCCGAGGTAACATCGTAACAGAGGAGATCAAAGAACCTTTCGGCTCACAACTTGAATTTGCCAAAACCAGGCAAGGCAAGTAACTTACCCTGTATTTTCTCGCTATTCTATGTTTGCTGTGTCTTTATATACATATACAGTCATGGCCGAAATTGTTGGCACCCTTGATATTTCTCCAGGAAATCATGTATTTCTCACGAAACGTATTGCATTAACACATGTTTTGCTATACACATGTTTATTCCCTTTGTGTGTATTGGGACAAAACAAAAAAAGGGAGGAAAGAAAGCAAATTCGACATAATGTCACACAAACCTCCAAAAATGGGCTGGACAAAAGTATTGGCACCCTTTCACAACTGCGGATAAATAAGAATGTTACAAGCATGTGATGCTCCTGTAAACTCACCTGGGGCAAGTAACAGGTGTGGGCAATATAGAAATCACACCTGAAAGCAGATAAAAAGGAGAGACGTTCACTTAACCTTTGCATTGTGTGTCTGTCTGTGCCACACTAAGCATGGACAACAGAAAGAGGAGACGAGAACTGTCTGAGGACCTGAGAACCAAAATTGTGGCAAAATATCAACAATCTCAAGGTTACAAGTCCATCTCCAGAGAACTAGATTTGCCTTTGTCCACAGTGCGCAACATTATCAAGAAGTTTGCAACCCATGGCACTGTAGCTAATCTCCCTGGTCGTGGACGGATGAGGAAAATTGATGAAAGATTGCAACGCAGAATAGTCCGGATGGTGGATAAGCAGCCCCAAACATGTTCCAAAGACATTCAAGCTGTCCTGCAGGCTCAGGGAGCATCAGTGTCAGCGCGAACTATCCGTCGACATTTAAATGAAATGAAACGCTATGGCAGGAGACCCAGGAGGACCCCACTGCTGACACAGAGACATAAAAAAGCAAGACTACAGTTTGCCAAAATGTACTTGAGTAAGCCAAAAGCCTTCTGGGAAAACGTCTTGTGGACAGATGAGACCAAGATAGAGCTTTTCGGTAAAGCACATCATTCTACTGTTTACCGAAAACGGAATGAGGCCTACAAAGAACAAAACACAGTACCTACGGTAAAATATGGTGGAGGTTCAATGATGTTTTGGGGTTGTTTTGCTGCCTCTGGCACTGGGTGCCTTGACTGTGTGCAAGGCATCATGAAATCTGAGGATTACCAAAGGATTTTGGGTCGCACTGTAGGGCCCAGTGTCAGAAAGCTGGGTTTGCGTCCAAGATCCTGGGTCTTCCAGCAGGACAATGACCCCAAACATACGTCAAAAAGCACTCAGAAATGGATGGCAAAGAAGCGCTGGAGAGTTCTGAAGTGGCCAGCAATGAGCCCAGATCTAAATCCCATTGAACACCTGTGGAGAGATCTTAAAATTGCTGTTGGGAAAAGGTGTCCTTCCAATAAGAGAGACCTGGAGCTGTTTGCAAAGGAAGAGTGGTCCAAAATTCCGGGTGAGAGGTGTCAGAAGCTTATTGATGGTTATAGGAAGCGACTGATTTCAGTTATGTTTTCCAAAGGGTGTGCAACCAAATATTAAGTTAAGGGTGCCAATACTTTTGTCCAGCCCATTTTTGGGGTTTTGTGTGACATTATGTCATATTTGCTTTTCTGCCTCTGTTTTATATTTGTTCCAATACATACAAAGGGAATAAACATGTGTATAGCAAAACATGTGTTAATGCAATACCTTTTTTGTGTGAAATACTTGATTTTCAGGAAAAATATCAAGGGTGCCAACAATTTCGGCCATGACTGTATATATATATTTTTGTGACATCTTTGTAACTATTTATTTTGCATCCAACGCTTTTAGCAATAAATCTTTCTTTTTGAAAGTGTTAAACTGTTTCTAAGTGCTTACTTGCAATTCACGAATCCCTGCCTTTGAAGAGACGCTACTGTGGTTATATCTCTATATAGTAGGTCCGCGGGCCGTGCTATATAGATCAATATTTCAATCATTACAGTGTATATTTGGTAACGGGAGTTTCCCAGTCTCCGACAAAAGTGGTGGTGGCAGTAGAGGGTTAGTTGCGTAACTAACCCGACCCAGTAACAAGCGCATTCAGGCTGCAGGCACCGATTGTAGTCCATTAGCTGGGCAATCGCTGTGTAGGGTGCAGCTGGGTGGGGCCTTGTTACGCGCGTCACACCGCGGTTTTGGATCGGCCGGCCCTTCGGTCACGAGTTTGGTGAGAAGGTCTGGGGTCTGACGCCGTGGGCGTGACGTATTACTGTTGGTCGCGGCTGTGCGATCGTCGCCTGTTGGTGGCGGCGACCGCGGGTCGTGACAATGTTGGCATGTTACAATACAAAAATTATATTTAGAATAGAATTTCCAGTCAGAAAAAAGGGAATTAACACAGGAGATCCAGTTAATGTAGTAAAGAAAATCACAACTTTCATGATGACCTCCAGTGACTTTAGTGATTTCCCAGTCACTAAACTAAAAGCAGCATGCACATTAGGATCTCTGGCGTTCCTGATCTACGTGCATAATCTATCTCTTTGCCCCAAAAACGACTGAAGCAAGAGACAGCTAGGCAAACAGCATTTTCAGAAGGAGGTTTGCAAGGACAGCATCCCTATTTCCTTCTGTACAGATTCACTTTATGCTAAGAAAAAAAAAAAAAAAAAAAAAAAAGAGAACAAAGGTGGACTTGTTGTCAAGAGTAACCAATAAGGACTGTCATTTACTTTCCCATAAAATCAAAAGGGGAAACTTTGACAAGTAGTAACTTAAGTTTTTGTTTCCATTTACTTTCCTCAAATTTTATAAATCAACTCTACATATAAATTGGCTTTTTTACAATCAGGTTATATAGAAGTTGATTGATAAAACTTTAAGTGTAATTTTATGAATTGCACCTCAGATTTACACACTCTATAACATTTTAAATGAAGCATAAGAAACAATAAAGAAGTCATCTGAACAAAATACTTATTTTCCCATGCAGGACAGTGCCTGCACTCCATGGGTTAACTGCTCGTTTTTGTTAAGAGATATGGAGAGCTGAGGTATACTCACCTAATCCGCAGATCCACCAAGTACAAGACCAGTCCCTGCCAGTCCTGGTCCCCCCCTTCCTGAACATTAGCGGTCTTGTGAATGGTCTGTTCCCGACATCACACCCATAGACCGGCTCTGGTTGTGAGAACAACAGGAACAGTCCACGGTTGGATGTGGAGAAGCTCTGTTTTCCACAGCATAAGACAAGTATAACTTTTCCTTATGCCCCTGGATAAAACAAGCAGTTAACCCATGCAGTGTGGGCACAGCCTCACTGCATGGAAATATAACATTTTTGCCCGTAGTTCTGCTTTAACTATGTAGTCTGAAAATTGACACAAGTAAATATTAAATACAGTATGCATGCTGAGATTTACTGCACAAAAAGGAGTCTTTACAAGCTCTTATAGCTGGCTAGAAATTGCAGTTGTGTGTTCTAAGCAAAATTCCTGGCCTAAGGAGATACCTAGCTATCCTATGATACATCTGGCTACAAACTCTTAATCCAGACCAGTCAGCTCAAAGGCCTCATGCACACAGGGCGTTTTTGCAGCCACTTTTAGGGGCATCATTTCCCTTTTCTTTTTACTGCTTACAAACACCCCTCCATGCTATCCTATGTATCCATGTAACACAGATTTTAGAAACTTAGTGGCAGGAGCTTTTAGGAGCAGGAAAAAAAAAAAAAAAAAAAAAAAAAAAACACCACTGCCAGTGCATCCAGGAGCATCAGAGTTTGCGCAGAAAAAAAATGCTTGACACTTCCAAAATCTATTAAACACACCTACATGCTAGGTGCAATTAGCACTTGAGCATTAATTCCAGTGGCCAGAATAAAATATTGATTCTGGCCAATGAAATGAATTAACGCCCAAGAGCTAGACCCCCGCAAAACAAGCATCAGGATTTTTTTCTGCTGGCTTCTAGGAGACTTAAATAAATATCCTGAGTAGGCCTTATAAACTTTACATGTATAATGGACTGTTAATGTCAATATTATTATAATGGGTAAAGTAAATGATTCTGCCTATATATATTTTGGCAGGGTTATTGTTCCCGGCTGCTGGTAGAACATTCTGATAACTTGAAGCAAGATGAAAATTGAAGTTGATTTACTGATACAGCATAACAAAAATGCAGCTCATCATATTAGAAAAAGCAAAATAGCTGTTGGCCAAATGACCATTTTTTTGTGGTGTCATCAGTGTGACAAAAGCCATCTAACAATATACACACCAGCTCTACGATTAGCAATAACTTAAACCCCAGACAAATCTTATGAAATGCAACAAGACAGCAACAATATACGTCTATTCCAACTAGTCCCTCTTCACATGAATCATTTACTTTATGGGTCAGGCAGGCATGCAATCCAAGGCCTTCTGAAAAGGGGAATGAACTAGAGCATTAACAAGACACATTTTACTGACCTATCTATAGCCATTCTTAAATGAGCGTACATTTTACATTTTATCATCAGTGCAACAAGATCATTCCCTAATATAATTGTTTACCCCCTCCGCTGAAATCGCATATATTTTTTGTTTTTGTCAAATATCTTTTGTGATAGACTAGAAAGCCAGCACGCAGCTAAAGATTCAAGGGTTATTAAAAAAGGTAAATATATATCCAACACGGGAAAGACGCTAACACGTTGCGGTCGTTAAACCTTAATCATGAGCTATCCTTTTGATGTTGCATGTATTTGCCTTTTAATAAGCTTTGAATGGAATGTTAGCTGTGTGGCAGCTTTCTATTTGAGGACTATTTGTGGGCAGACAGGCACCCTTTTTGCAGGACCACCATTCCACAAGCCAAAAAGTCAAAGAGACAGAGAACCATCATTGGCTTTTCATTGCTTTTTTTAAGAGCTTCCCCCTCTGCGTCCACATTTAAGGCCTAGGTGTGAATAACAAAGCATGTACAGCCTCCACTGTATGCTGGTTCCTGGGATCTCAAGGTCTCATATCCCAGGAGTCTTCAAGAGCACTGGGAGCGCATGCACGACCAAATCCACATGTGCACTGACTGCCCTAGCCAAGGAAAAATTGTTTACAAGTTACCTTAATATTGTCAATGTGTAACCAACATGATTCTCATGTTAAGCGCTGGTTGATGGTGCATGGGTTCCCAAAGATCTAGCCAGGGTGCATGACCTGGCGTTCTGCAGTAGTGCAGTAGAACACAGCAGAACAGTGCTGTATTACCTTGGTGGACAAGTATGTTTATTGAGGTTACAAGGATTACAACAGTCTGAAAAAAAGGTTTCCATAGTATTGGCAATGTGTAAACAATTGGATTCTCTGTCTAGAGCATCAGCAAGTTGCACAGATGCTCTCAGTGCTCTAGCAACCTATGGCAACATGTAAACAAAATGATTCCTTGCTAGAGCGCTAGTAGTGCAGCGCATCATCATGGGGGGTGGTACAGAGATACAGGAACTAAATAAAGAATCTATTGCCCCCAGTGAAAGTGGTGGAAGACAGGCAAAGTTCAATAGAAGGCAAGATAATACTAGCCTGCATGTAAAGGTATGTATTGTGAAGCTGAACACTGGGAATGGAACAAATTCTACCTGTTGAACAGTGGGAGCCCCCCTGCAAGGTTTAAAGAGGAATTAAACCCACCTATTTAAAGAGGAGCTTCACCTAAAAGGGCGAGTTCCGCTTGTTATAACCTCCCCCCTCCACTGCCACATTTGGCAATTGGGGGGGGGGGGGGGGGGGGGGGGAGTACCTGGAATGGCCAGGTACCAGCTCCCACTTCCAGGTCCCCACTCCTTCCCCCGCAGTCTTCTGGGAACACGTCAGAGGTCCCAGAAGACTGTGGGACCATTCAAAAAAGCGCAGCACACTTCACACATGCACAGTAAGGAACCGGCTGCAAAACTGCAAGGCTTCACTGCCAGTTTCCCTTACTTAAGATGCCAGCAACTTAACCAGAAGCCACCTGAAGAATTGGCTCGGGTGGACATCACTGGATCCCTGGACAGGTACGTGTCCTTACATTAAAAGTTAGCAGCTGCAGTATAAATACGTGCTGACTTATTTTTTTTATTTTTTTTTCACTTTAAACATGTCTTGGATGATAACGGTTACAGTTACCAGTGTGTTGAACGAACACAAATGAACTACAAGTCCCGTTTGCACCAGCGGCAGACAGCTTGAAGCCCTCAATGAAATTCAAGAATGCTGATCAGCACCTTTGTAGTCCACTAACACTTCCTGCAGCTGAGTAACTGTCTGCCTGTATGGAGGTACAAGCAGAGAGCGATCAGTAGTGATTTTTTTTTTTTAACTAATAATAATAATAATAATAATAAGTGAACAACCACTAAATCTGCATTGTTTGTGAGGAGGTGAACATGTGAACAAGACCCCAAGCTCCTTAGTGTGGAGACTTCAGTGGACTGGTCACATGGAGCCAGGAGTAAAGTAATTAATAGGGATGAGTTTGGGTTTACTCCGAACTTGGGTTCAGACCAAATCTAGAAGAAAGTCATCACTCCCACCCAATCAACACAAGCCTAATATGTGGCCTTGTTAGGTTGATGTAATCATAAGCATCCCTGTGTAGCTGTGAGGCGGGGAATGCCCTAGCGACAGTTGATTGAGTGGCAGTGGATGGGAGCGATAGCTGCCTTCCGCGTCCAGTACAAATTTCGGACCAAACCTGAGCTCATCCTTGGTAAGTAATACCCATTCACCCCTAGACTAAACAAGCATTTGCCCCTTGCAGTACAGGGAGGCCCACTGCAAGGGTAGATTTTGTCAAAGGGCTTGCTCACACTTTGTGCGATCACCTGTGTTTTTCCACACTGGACAAATGCAGGTCACATAGCAAGCAATCATGTCTTGTTCACACAACGCTAGTGGGATGTACACTATGCTGGATCGCCGTACATATCACCGCACAAAACATGGATGAACTGTCACTATGTGATACTTCAAAAAGTTAGAAAAATACAAAATGTAAGCAGCGTGATGTGCATTTCAGCTCTCTGCCAAGCTGATACCGACAGCGGCCTTCACAGTCAAATGCTGCACTTTTCCATGCAGGCTAGTGTGAACAGGGCCTAATTCTCAGAGTTCAGCTTTTAAATTGTCATCTTATAACATTTTGCTGCACTCCAGGATGAAAAAATACAAGCGGCATATGTACTCTTACTTGAATCTTGGTGTAGTTTGTATATTTTCTCCAGATCTGTGCAGTAATCCAGTGTGAAACTTTGCATCTGTGCTAGAGCTTCCTGTAATAAAGCCACTGCTGCCCTTTCTCATGCAGGGTGACTGGTCTTGCCTCCATCAGCTCCTGTAGTTTTCTGCAAGCAGCATGTAGTGGGTGGAGCCTTCTAGGCCACTCCCACAGCTCTACTCAAGCTATGTACAGCACCATTATTACTTTGTAAAGTAGCAGTAAAGTCATATCTGGCTTGCAAAGGTATTTTGTGCCTTGTGGACTTATAGCCTTTATGGCAAGTGAGGGACATATTTATATAATGATTTGTTACAGAGTTAAGCTTTAACAGCGTTTTTGGGGTTTTTTTTACCCCTTTTAAAGTAGAACGTTATGCTAAGAAACAAAAAAATGGGTGAATGGGAAAGATTTTTAATGCAGAAGAAAACATGCTTTGTCTCTTGTGCAATAAAGCTACCTATCTGCCCGTCCGCCCCCATACAGTGAGCTGCGCACATGCAGCTCACTGCACAAATTCAGCAATGCCGAAACTGATAGAACTCCCGCATGGGAGGGAGCGACGTCATCTTGGCCCCTCCAATGACAGTGGTCGACGATCAAGATTTGAAATCCAACCACCACCAGAGGTCAGCAGCTAGTTCTGGGACGGCACAATGCTGGATTGAAGGCGGGTATAGTTCCGCTTTAACTAGGCATGGCTGAAACTTATCTTTAAAGTGAAATTACGGCTTCCACCTAACTAGCCATAAAACCTCCATGCCCCTCCTAACACCCATGCTGACTGGGGCTTGGTTCACACTTATGTGGGTGGTTGTGCAAATCGCACCCGTTTCCACACCCGCATCCAAAACGCGCTGCTCTTTACAGGTGCGCATGGCTACCATTCATTCTTAGTGGCACCCGCATGCATCTAAAAATATGGCACATTTGCAGGTACCGCCAGAAAATCACATGGTGCAAAAGTTTCTGCATTTTAAAAATGGTGAAGGAACGTTTTTCCTGCATGAAACACAGGCACAACGGCCCATTCACATGAATGAATAGGCTGCCGTGTCTGCGCAAAGGCGTCTCACAGAACTGCAGACGTGTGAACCTAACCTAGCCTGTGTAAGAAAGATATCTATGCTTACCTGCTATGGTCATGTGATCCAGCACCTCTGTGTCAGCCAGCAGCAGCGAAAGTGAGGACAATGGATGGGCCTATGGGTGACATCACCTTTCAGCCTTAGCTAGCTGTTGGAGCGCTCCCTCTTCTCCCCTGCAGCCGCTGCTGGCTGACACAGGGGAGATCACGTGACTGGACCAGAGTGGCCTGAGAATAAGTACGTTTCTTACACAGGTTAGTCAGCATAAGTGTGTGTGTGGGGGGGGGGCAGATTTAAGGCTAGTTAGGTGTAACTTTATGCAGAAGAATAGGTACGTGTTACAAGAACACATAATATTTAGTGTATTACTACAGCAGAGAACACACAGCATAGAGCAGCATAGGAAAGGCCTGGGAGCAGTGTGGTGTACCTGCAGCTGAACACCTGAGTACCACACACAGCTGACTGGAAAGCTCTGGGGATTTCCCTCCATGTGTGTACACCTGTGCCTACATTTCATCACCTCAGGACACTCCATACATCCCAGCCACCCCTGCTGGTGCTGCACAGGACTGCCACAAGCCCGCACCTGACCATTCCAGCCACCATGGCACCGGCTGCACGGAGTCCCCCATTCAAGTTGCAGGCACTAGTTCCAGCTGAGCTCCCCAGAGCTGCCCTCGTCCTCCTCCAGCACTCTTACCTCGCTCATGCTCTGCTTGCAGGCAGACGGGGATAGTTTTCTTCCAGCCAGGCATGTTCCCAGAGGCACCGCTCTCCTTCAGGGCTCGCTGCACCTTTGGCACATAACACCTCACAGTAGGGAAGGGACCGGCGGTGGTGGCGGGTGATACTGCTGCCTTCTCTGCTCTCTGGGTGCCGGCACTTGTGTCGCCTGCTGTGCTCCGTGTCTCGGGGGAGAAGGCTCGGGCAGGAGGGGGCTGCAGCAGCTCACGGAAGGCACTGGAGTAGGAGGAACAAGTGCACGGTGATAGAGGCACACGGAGGAGAAGGGGAGGGAGGGAAGCAGCGATGTCAGGGGGCGGGGGAGAAAACTTCCCATGGAGAAGGAGGAGTAGTGTGCTCACTTCATTCCCGCCGGGCACACATTCTGTGCCTGAGTGCACTGCAGTGTGTCCGTGTTATTGTGCCGGCACTTTCTAGGACACCGGCTTCCCCGGCCCGCTCTGACCACTTCTCCACTCTTCCATTCATGACTAGAATGGACACTCCCATCTGCCGCCACCCTCCATTAACCCCTTCATGGAGCACGCCTTCTCCTCGAAGTGCTGCTGTCAGCGACTTGGAGCACATTGTGTATTGTCTGACAGGAATACTGGCGGCTGAGGCCGGGGAAATTCTGCAGCCAGGTGCCCACTTATCACACTGTCCCATCAAATCTCTGCAGGACAGCACCATTCTGCTGGCTCAGTGACCCCAGAAGGAAATGGGATAGGATTGTATCACTAGTGCCTGACACATTTAATGATATATATATAATAAATTGATTTCAGGTACTTATATAGCGCCGTCAATTTACGCAGCGCTTTACATATATATTGTACATTCACATCGGTCCCTAACTCATATACATACTTGTCCAAAATCAGGGTTCCAATCTACTTGTCCCTCATAACAATCTACTTGTCCTGATGATAAAATAAATAAAAAAACAAAAAGGGCTTTATGGCGCCTTATGCAGGCCATAAACGGGTCAAAAACAGGCCGTTTAAAAAAAAAAAAACGAAAAATCGGTCGTTCAATAGGCCAACGTTCCCACCAACGGTAAAAAAATCATCCGATTTTTGTCCCGTCTACGGCCGGCATTTAATTACTTCTGTCCCTTGCAGAGAGCTCCGCTATTATATTTGACATGAAAAAGTATTGCGGTTGCAGCAATGCATCCATTTCGGATACAGATGTTTTCTATTCAGATACAAATAGATACATTGTTGCAACCGCAATACTTTTTCATGTCAAATATAATAGCGGACTGGAATTCTTCTTTTTCTTCTTCATTTTCTTCTTTTTCTTCTTCTTGCAGGTCATGGCTCATGCACAGATTTTTTTCAGTAAAACGATCGGCCGATTTTCCCATCATTGCTGGGAAAATCGGCCGATCGGGAAAATCGGCAGATTTTTTTCCAACTTTACCGATAAAAAAAAATGTGCCAAAACCCCGAAAAATGGCCAACCAATTAATCCATTAACGGTGCGAAAATCAGCTGAAAATAGGCCGATTTTCGATCCGTCTATGACCTGCATTAAACTGCTAGAAAATTTCTTAGAACCCTCCCATTTTTTTTAAAGCAGAGGCCCTAGAGAATAAATTGATGGGTTTTGCAAATTTTTTATGTAACGGTATTTGTGCATCAGTTTTTCAAACGCAATTGTTTTTTGGAAAAAAATATATTTTTTTAAATTTTAATGCAAATAACACAATACTAACCCCAACGTTTGGTAAAATATAACAGATGATGTTATGCTGAGTAAATAGATACCAAACATGTCACACTTTAAAATTGCGCATGCCCAATCAGTGGCAACAAACAACGTAAATTTTACTATCCAAAAGCCACACTTTAACCATGAAGGTATGCATGATGGTAAAAAAACCTTCAGCCCTTTACAACCACTTTAAGTACATGTTATATTTCAGTGTTTTCTTTTTTTAATACATTCACAGACATTTCTAAAATTCTGCTTTCACTTTTTCATTATTGGGGAACTGAGCGTAAATTAACCACTTGCCCTCCAGAGGATTTACTCCCCTTCCTGACCAGGCCATTTTTTGCGTTATGGCGCTATGTTAATTTAACTGACAATTGCGCGGTCATGCAATGCTGCACCCAAATGCAATTTATGTCCTTTTTTTTCCCACAAATAGAGCTTTCTTTTGGTCTTATTTGATCACCTGTGTGTTTTTAATTTTTTGCGCTATAAAAAAAGACTGACAATTTTGAGAAAAATCTGTATTTGTGACTTTTTGCTATGAAACATGTCCAGTAAAATAATTAAAAAAATCAAATTTCTGCATAAATATAGGCCAAAATGTATTCTGCGACATCTTTGCTAAAAAAATCCCAATATGTGTAAATTAATTGGTTTACGTGAAAGTTATAGCATTTACAAATGGCTGTATATATATTTATTTTCTCATTTTTACTAGTAATGGTGGTGATCAGTGACTTATAGCAGGACTGCGGTGGACATTCTGACACGGGGGGGAACTGGCTTGGTGTCACTGACATCCCCAGTGACACCAATACCGTGGCCAAGAAGCAGTTAAAATTGCGCATGCCCATGCAGCAGCAACAAACAATGTAAATTTTACTATCCAAAAGCCATACTTTAACCACTTGCTCTCCAGAGGATTTACCCCACTTCCTGATCAGGCCATTTTTTGCATTACTTTAACCGACAATTGCACGGTCATGCTACGCTGCACCCAAATGAAATTTATGTCCTTTTTTGTCCCACGAATAGAGCTTTCTTTTGGTGGTATTTGATCACCTGTGCAGTTTTAATGTTTTGCACTTTAAAAAAAAAATAGACCGACAATTTTGAGAAAAAACAGTATTTGTGACTTTTTGCTATTAATCATACATACGTGTACATAATACATGTATATTAATTGCTTTATGTGAAAGTTATAACGTTTACAAATGGTGGTATATATACTGGGATTATATATATAGCGGGACTGCGGCGGGCATTCTGACACTGGGGGGAACTGACTTGGTGTCACTGACATCACCAGTGACACCAATACAGTGATCAGTGCTAATAAAAAGCACTGACACTGTACTAATGACACTGGGCAGCAAGGTGTTAACATGTAGGGCGATCAAAGGGTTAACTCTGTGCTGTTTTACTGTGTGCTGTGCGTGTGTGCTTCACTGTAAGCACACTACTTTGCATGGCTCTGCTATGCAAAGCCATGCATAGCAGTGTGCAGAAGCGGACAGGTGTAGAGAACTGTATTGTTTACTTGCAGTTCTCTCCCTCTGTTGGTAATGCTCCTCGATCACAGGGTGCCAGCGAGTATTCACCGGCTGGGACTTGGTGATTGACAGCTGAGGCAGCAAATGGCAGCGTGGGTAGGGCTTGATCAATCCTGATGTACTGATGGCCGATCTCATTTCTTGAGGCCCAGAAATGCCTGGACAGTACAAATATCCCCAAAATTACCCCTTTTTAGAAAGTAGACAATTTGAAGTATTTAGTAAGTGGAATGGCAAGTTTTTTTAAGTTGTAATGCTTTGTCATAATTTTTCAGAAAATGAAGAAATAACAAAAAAAAAAATTGCAATTTTTTTTCAGCAGTGCAGTACAGCGACATCAAATGCCTGGTGTAGCGGTGATCAGGGACACTGACTGGTGACAGTA
This sequence comes from Staurois parvus, assembly GCF_062004578.1. Classification (NCBI taxonomy): domain Eukaryota; kingdom Metazoa; phylum Chordata; class Amphibia; order Anura; family Ranidae; genus Staurois; species Staurois parvus. The sequence continues at coordinate 27,484,226 of NW_028317943.1, forward strand.
ATATATATAAATATATATATATATATATATATATATATATATATATATATAATTTTTCTTATTTACTTTTTTTTATGATTTGTTTTGTTATAATATACTGACCAGAGTAATATAATGTTACCATAGTAATGCTGTACTACTCTGGGAAAGTGATCAGTATTTTTTTTTTTTTTACACATTATGATTGCTTATAGCAATGAATTTCATAGAACATGCATTTTACTGAATTAAATCGATTCCTTCAGTTTGTTTTGTTGTGATTAGCTGTGATTGGTCACAGCTAATCACATGACACAGGCTGTGATTGGTCACAGCTAATCACATGACACAGGCTGTGATTGGCCCAGTCTGTATCATGCGATTACTGTGACCAATTACAGCTAGCAACACAATTGTTTACAATGGATGGCATGAAAGGAAGCCATGCATTGTTTACAATTGTCTTGTGACTCCTGTGACTGGTCACATCGGTCACACGGTAGCGGAAACAGGCTGGTACACAGATAAGTCATCGTGTCATCATATCCCCCTGAGGAAGCCTTGTGTCCCTGTGGCATAACGCATAGATGACGTCATGACACTCGCAGTACCAAGCAGAGAGGACACATAATAATGCTATCATTACTGGAGAGGGAGTGTAAACAGGCTATATATATTTGGTGTGATTGAGCACTGAAAGAATGTCAGTGACCTTTTTGTCATTTTATGAAATAAAAGTGTTTTTAACATTAAACTACTGTTTTGCCTTTTTTGATTTCCTATGCTGAGCGATGAAATCTGAAGGAGGAGCTGGTCTACAGTTTATGTGATTTACCCAGGAGGGGAATTATACCTCAGGATACATCTCAACTGAGTCCGTTTAAAGGGATCCATGCGCTATTTGACCAAGCATTACTTATGTGAGGTCAAAAGCTCCAAGTGAGAGCACATCGGGTGCATTGGTGGTGGTGTACAGTATAAAGAGAAGAGGTGGATGTATGGATTGAATATTCACGGAGTCATGTATATTAAGATGATTATATGAAGGACTATATAAACTAGTGGGACATTCTTGATGAAAGCAATATTTTTTGATGAAAGCAATATTTATTTATGTTTTTTGTGCAATTGTAGTGTATATAGTACAATTACACATCGTATATGGGACAATGTTACACTATAGTTGGAAGCGCGGCACGTTTTCTAAATTATGCTTTTTTGCACATTAACCACTTGCCTACTGGACACTTCTACCCCCTTCCTGCCCAGGCCAATTTTCAGCTTTCAGCGCTGTCGCACTTTGAATGACAATTGCGTGATCATGCAACACTGTACCCATATGAAATTTTTCAAAAATTTTTCACAGAAATTGAACTTTCTTTTGGTGGTATTTAATTGCCACTGGGTGTTTTATTTTTTGCGCTATAAACAAAAAAAGAGCAAAACATTTTTTTTTTAAGTTTTTCTTTGTTTCTATTATAAAATTTTGCAAACAGGCAATTTTTCTCCATCACTGATGTGCGTTGATGAGGCTGCACTGATGGACACTGATGAGGTGGCACGTATAGGTGGCACTGATAGGCGGCATTGATAGGTGGCACTGATGAGCTGGCACTGATGATGCTGCACTGATAGGCGGTGCTGATGGGCAGTACTGATGGGTGGCACTGATGGGCACAGGTGGGTGGCACTGATGGGCACAGGTGGGCGGCACTGATGGGCCCCCTTAGCTGCAATAGGCAGCTGACAAAGATGTTTACATGCTGTGATGCTTTGCTTTGTGCCCATGGCAAAATTCACCCAACATGTATCAGTTGTCAGGCAGTAAGCCCACCGAGCACTACACATTCATGTAAATGAGGAAGCGCCACAAACACCCAGAACTGCATGCAATGCATGTGGCTTGATGCGTAATTGTCAGCAAAAATGGGGTTAAAAAAGGCAGTGAGGAACTTTCAGAGCACAATCCAAACATGAACTGTGCTACAGAGGCAAGGGAGATTTAGACGCATGCCTAAATCTACTATAACTCTGCCTTGTGTATTCAAGGCAAAATTACTGAGCTACAGCAAGAATAGCATGATTGGTATGGACACCGCAGTCTCATTGCTGCCCTGCCACTGACAGCCGCCCTAAGTGGGTGCCTCATTGGCAGCATTCTCTGCCAAAATGCATGTTTTCTATTTCCACTAGAGATGAGCGAATTTCTCAAAAATTCGATTCGGCTGATTCAGCAAATTCCAGTGTGAAATTCGATTCGATGCGAATTTCTTCGCTACGAAGATGACTTATAAAAAGGGTTTCTAGGCTTCAGAGAGCCTTTAAATTAGTGCAGAACACTGTACCTTTAATTTAAATGCCCTTGGAGATGAGGAAAGAGAAGGAGAAGGAGAAGGATGAGAAGAAGGAGAAGGATGAGAAGAAGGAGAAGGAGAAGGATGAGAAGAAGGAGAAGGAGAAGGATGAGAAGAAGGAGAAGGAGAAGGATGAGAAGGAGAAGGATGAGAAGAAGGAGAAGGAGAAGGATGAGGAGAAGAAGGAGAAGGATGAGAAGAAAGAGAAGGATGAGAAGGAGAAGGATGAGAAGAAGGAGAAGGAGAAGGATGAGAAGAAGGAGAAGGATGAGAAGAAGGAGAAGGAGAAGGATGAGGAGAAGAAGGATGAGAAGAAGGAGAAGGATGAGAAGAAGGAGAAGGAGAAGGATGAGAAGAAGGAGAAGGAGAAGGATGAGAAGAAGGAGAAGGATGAGAAGAAGGAGAAGGATGAGAAGAAGGAGAAGGATGAGAAGAAGGAGAAGGATGAGAAGAAGGAGAAGGATGAGAAGAAGGATGAGAAGGATGAGAAGAAGGAGAAGGATGAGAAGAAGGAGAAGGATGAGGAGAAGGAGAAGGATGAGAAGAAGGAGAAGGAGAAGCAGAAGGAGAAGGATGAGAAGAAGGAAAAGGAGAAGGATGAGAAGAAGGAGAAGGATGAGAAGAAGGAGAAGGATGAGAAGAAGGAGAAGGAGAAGGATGAGAAGAAGGAGAAGGAGAAGGATGAGAAGAAGGAGAAGGATGAGAAGAAGGATGAGAAAAAGGAGAAGGATGAGAAGAAGGAGAAGGATGAGAAGAAGAAGGAGAAGGATGAGAAGAAGGAGAAGGATGAGAAGAAGGAGAAGGATGAGAAGAAGGAGAAGGAGAAGGATGAGAAGAAAGAGAAGGATGAGAAGAAGGAGAAGGATGAGAAGAAGGAGAAGGAGAAGGATGAGAAGAAGGAGAAGGATGAGGAGAAGGAGAAGGATGAGAAGAAGGAGAAGGATGAGAAGAAAGAGAAGGAGAAGGATGAGAAGAAGGAGAAGGAGAAGGATGAGGAGAAGGAGAAGGATGAGAAGAAGGAGAAGGATGAGAAGAAGGAGAAGGATGAGAAGAAGGAGAAGGATGAGAAGAAGGAGAAGGAGAAGGATGAGAAGATGGAGAAGGAGAAGGATGAGAAGAAGGAGAAGGAGAAGGATGAGAAGAAGGAGAAGGATGAGGAGAAGGAGAAGGATGAGAAGAAGGAGAAGGATGAGAAGAAGGAGAAGGATGAGAAGAAGGAGAAGGATGAGAAGAAGGAGAAGGATGAGAAGAAGGAGAAGCAGAAGGAGAAGGATGAGAAGAAGGAAAAGGAGAAGGATGAGAAGATGGAGAAGGAGAAGGATGAGAAGAAGGAGAAGGATGAGAAGAAGGAGAAGGAGAAGGATGAGAAGATGGAGAAGGAGAAGGATGAGAAGAAGGAGAAGGTTGAGAAGAAGGAGAAGGATGAGAAGAAGGAGAAGGAGAAGGATGAGAAGAAGGAGAAGGAGAAGGATGAGAAGAAGGAGAAGGATGAGAAGAAGGATGAGAAGAAGGAGAAGGATGAGAAGAAGGAGAAGGATGAGAAGAAGGATGAGAAGAAGGAGAAGGATGAGAAGAAGGACAGTTCTGTGACAGTTTCTGTCTATTTCTGACAGTTCTGGGACATTCACTCCATACAGCTGTTTCAACCGCTGTATGGAGGGAATGTCATGGAACTGTCAGAAATAGACTATTAATGACAGTTCTGGGACTGTCCTTCCATGCAGCGGTTGAAACATTGTATGTATTTGTTTCCATAAATGGATCCATTTATGGAAACAAATACATACAATGTTTCAACCGCTGTATGGAAGGACAGTCCCAGAACTGTCATTAATAGTCTATTTCTGACAGTTCTATGACATTCCCTCCATACAGCGGTTGAAACAGCTGTATGGAGTGAATGTCCCAGAACTGTCAGAAATAGACTATTTATGACAGTTCTGGGACATTCACTCCATACAGCGGTTGAAACATTGTATCTATTTTTTTCCATAAATGACATTCTGCAGATACACTTAGAGGAGCGCTGCAGATACACTTTTTGCCGGCTTGGAATTATTCTTATTTTCATCCTACTTCTTCTTTTTCTTCTTATGAGGATGAGGATTCGACTCGAATTCCGGTTCGCCTGGTTCGATTCGCTCATCTCTAATTTCCACCTATAAACGTCTGTTCCCATTTCTGTTCTGCATTGCAGTACATTTTGAGAAATACTTTTTTTCTGCATTTTAGTGTATTTGGAGGCCCCTATAAAGTCAATGGTAAAGTATCAAAGTGCATATTACATGCATTTTGATACCTTGGCAACAAGTATTGGTAAGCCATGGACAATAGCTGTTAAAAGAAAAGTATTGCCAAAGCTTTTTCTGCCCATAGTTCTTTTGTGGGTCACAGTAGTACATCTTCTTTCCTTCTCTTGTGACGCAGAGTCATCTGATAGCAAGCTCTTGCCTGCTATCAGCTAATGGAGCAGAGATGCTCCAGGCAGGAACAATATTGTCAGGATCCACCCAACTGCCTGATTGACAGCTGTCTCTTCCTCTCAGTGGATGGTTGAGAGTCAGAGCCAACTGATCCCACCCCCTGCCCAGCCTGCACTCCAGTGGATGCTGATAGTCACTGCTCTCTGCTCAAAGCAGACTGAGAGCTGAGAGTGAGTGATCAGCGGCCATGTGATCACTCAGTTCTCAGTCTTAGAGCCGATTTTGGGACAGCTGCAGCATCATACAGATGCAGCAGCATGGAGGTGAGTATGTAGGTCTATTTTTCATAAGCCCATACTTCTCCTTTAACTTTATCCACTACAAAGTGAGTGAAAAAAGCTTCGAAAACGTATCAATAAACCATATCAACGCAAAATGGAAACAAACACTGGCAATACACCTGCCACTCCACAAAAAAGCACATCTCAACACATATGCACATACCTATTTGGATATATAGGCCCCATTCCAGTGATAACTGGAAAAGAGGGAGTAAAGATGACCATTCGTGGCCATAAGCCAAGCAGTGACTGCACCTTATCAGATGTATCATCATACAGTTGTGCTCAAAGGTTTACATAACCTGGCAGAAATTATGAAATTTTGCAATTCATATTGAAAATATGACTGATCATGCCAAAAACATTTATTTTAATTAAGGATAGTGATCATATAAAGCTATTTATTATAATGTAGTTTTTTGGCTCCTTTTTAACCACTTGGCAACTGCGCTATAGCCGAATGACGGCTACAAAGCAGTTGTCCAGTTCTGGGAGGGCGTCATATGACGTCCTCCCAGAATGCGCCCTCCTGTGTGCCCCCAGCGGCGCATGCCCAGCGTTCTCCATGATTGCTGTGTCCTACGGACACAGCTGATCACGTGATGTGGTAAAAGTCCAATCACTGTGTCCTTTTACCACGTGATCTGCTGTGTCCAATGACACAGCAGATCACCGTGTAAATACAGTTGCCGGTTATCGGCTGCACTTTCCTCACACTGTCACAGCGTGAGGAAAGTGCAGCCAATAACTGGCAATTGTCAGAGAACATATCGGCACTGATCATCAGTGCCACCCAGCAGTGCCATGCTGTGCCACCCGCCTGTGCCCATCAGTGCTGTACAGCAGTGCCACCCAACAGTGCCACCCACCTGTGTCCAGCAGTGCCACCAAACTGTGCCCAGCAGTGCCCCCCATCAGTGCTGCTCAGCAGTGCTGCCAGCCAGTGGCGTCAGTCAGTGCCACCCATCTGTGCCCATCATTGCTGCATATCAGTGCAGCATAATCAGTGCCAGCTCATCAGTGCTGCCTATCAGTGCCGCCTATCCATGCCACCTCATCAGTGCCCATAATTGCTGCATATCAGTGCAGCAGCATCAGTGCCGCCTATCAGTGCCGCCCATCAGTGCTGCTTATCCGTGCCACCTCATCAGTGCCCATCAGTGCTGCCTATTAGTGCAGCCTCATCAATACACATCAGTGAAGGAGAAAAATTGCCTGTTTGCAAAATTGTAAATTGGGAAACAAAGAAAAACTTTATGCTTTTTTTTGTTTATAGTGCAAAAAATAGAACACCCAGTGGGGATTAAATACCACCAAAAGAAAGCTCTATGTATGTGAAAAAAAATAATAAAAATGTAATATGGGTACAGTGTTGCATGATCGTGCAATTGTCATTCAAAGTGCGACAGCACTGAAAGCTGAATATTGGCCTGGGCACGAAAGGGGTATACAGTAAGTGCCCGGTAGGCAAGTGGTTAAATCATAATGACAACAAACATTACCCAAATGACCCTGATCAAAAGTTTACATACCCTGAAATGTTTGGCCTTGGTACAGACACACAAGGTGACACATACAGGTTAAAATGGGAATTAAAGGGTAATTTCCCACATCTGTGGCTTTTTAATTTGCAATTAGTGTCTGTGTATAAGTAGCCAATGAGTCATGGGGAGCAGAAAAGAACTGTCAAAAGACCTGCGTAACAAGGCAATGGAACTTTATAAAGATGTAAAAGTATATAAGATATCCAAAACCTTGTATATGCCAGTCAGTACTGTACTTATTATGAAGTGGAAAATTCGGGGATCTCTTGATACCAAGCCAAGGTCAGGTAGACCAAGAAAAACTGCAGCCACAACTGCCAAAATTATTTGGTATACAAAAAAAACCCACACAGGTAGCCTCAGTAGAAATGGAAAAAGATGGTGCAGTTGTTTCAAGGAGCACAATATGATGACATTTGAACAAAAATGAGCTGCATGGTCAGGTTGCCAGAAAGAAGCCTTTACTGTGTCAAGGCCACAAAAAAAATCCCAGTTACAATATGTCCAGCAACACCTTGACACCTCACAGCATCTAGCATACTGTAATCTGGGGTCACGAGACTGAAATAGAGTGTTATGGCCACAACCATAAGCGTTATGTAGAAAGGGGTCAACAAGGTCTATAGGAACAAGAATACCATCCCCACTATGAGGCATAGTGGAGGCTCACTGATGTTTTTTTTGGGGGGGAGTTCTAACAGCACAGGGAATCTTATGAAAATTGATGGCAAGAAGAATGCAGCATGTTATCAGAAAGAGTTGGTTGCCCAGCCAAACTCAACAATCAGGGGGAAGGGCCTTAGTATAGGTGACCAAGAACCTCTCTGACAGAGCTGCAGAGATCCTGTGTGGTGATGGGACAAAGTTCCAGAAGGACAACCATCACTGCAGCCCTCCACTTAACTGAACTTTATGGCAGAGTGGCTAGATGGAAGCCTCAGTGCAAAACACATGGAAGCCCACTTGGAGTTTGCAAAAGCTTTTTTGTTGGTCACCTCTCTCACTAAGGTCCTTCTCCCCTGATTGCTCAGTTTGGCAAGGCTACCAGCTCTTGGAAGAGTCCTGGTTGTGCCAAATCTCTTCCATTTTGAGTCCTCTGAGCTCTTGGGAACCTTCAGTGAAGAAGAATTTTTTTGTAGCCTTTCCCAGATCTGTACCTTGCAATAATCTTATTTCTGAGATCTGCAGTCAGTTTCTATGACATCATGGCTTTGGTTTTGATATTGTACGCATAGTCAGCCATGAGGCCTTTTATAGAGAGGTGTGTGCCTTTCCAAATCATGTTCAATAAATTTAATTTACCACAGGTGGACTCCAGTCAAGGTATAGAAACAACTCAGCAATTATACCTGAGCTAAATTTCAAGTGTTGGTGCAAAGGGTCTGAATACTTAAAGTGATATTAAAGCTTAATTTTTTTTTTCTTTAAGAAATAACAGAGTTGTTAGTTACCTGCTCTGTGCAATGGTTTTGCCCCATCTTCTCGGGTCCTCTAGACCAGTGCCCCCAGTGGCAAGCTGCTTGCATTGGGGGGCACTGGTGCGTTCTTGCCTCTGAGTCCAGCTCTAGGTGTACATAGGAGACATAGAGCCATGACTCGGGCCCACCCCCTGTTCTCTCCTCATTGGCTTACTGGCTATGATTGACAACAGTAGGAACCAATGGCTATCGCTGCTGTCTCAGCCAATGAGGAGGGAGGGACCTGAGACAGCCAAAGCTCTTGTGCACATTGCTGGATCGAGGGGGGTTCATGTGAGTATTTTGGGGGGGCTGTGGGGGGAACAGCACATTCTTGCATAGAATGCATGAAGGTAAAAAAAACCCTCAGCCTTTACAACCACTTTAAGTACATGTTATATTTTAGTGTTCTCTTTTTTTAATACATTCACAGACATTTCTAAAATTCTGCTTTCACTTTTTCATTACTGGAGAACTGACTGTAGATTAACCACTTGCCCTCCAGAGGATTTACCCCTCTTCCTGACCAGGCCATTTTTTGTGTTACGGCACTGCGTTACTTTAACTGACAATTGTGCGGTCATGCAACGCTGCACCCAAATTAAATTTACGTCCTTTTTTCCCACAAATTGAGCTTTCGTTGGTGGTATTTGATCAAATGTGTGTTTTTTATTTTTTGCGCTATAAAAAAAGGCTGACAATTTTGAGAAAAAAAAACAATATTTTTGACTTTTTGCTATTAAACATGTCCAGTAAAAAAAATTAAAAAACTAATTTCATCATGAATTTAGACCAAAATGAATTCTGCTACATGTCTTTGCTAAAAAAAAATCCCAATACATGTAAATTAATTGGTTTACGTGAAAGTTATAGTGTTTACAAATGGCGGTATAGGTACTGGAATTTTTTGTTTTCTACTAGTGATGGCAGCGACTTATTGCAGGACTGCGGTGGACATTCTGACACTGGGAGAAACTGACTTGGTGTCACTGACATCCCCAGTGACACCAATACAGTGATCAGTGCTAAAAAAAGCACTGATACTATACTAATGGCACTGGGCAGGAAGGGGTTAACATGTGGGGTGATCAAAGGGTTACCTGTGTGCTGTTTTACTATGTGCTGTGTACGTGTGCTTCACACTGCTTTGGATGGCTATGCACAGCAAGCAGTGTGCAGGAACTGACAAAGAGGAGAACTGTTTTGTTTGGGAATAAATATATTACATAATTGTGACAAGTGCAGTGATAATAATAATCAACATAAAAAGTGATTCCCTGAATGTGGGATCAATAAATACATTAATATTAATAGTGAGCCAAAAAATAGTGAAAAAAATCCATGAATCCCTGAATGTGCGATTAAATATATCACACTAAAGTGACAAGTGCAGTGATTATAAGATAAAAAAAATTAAATACATAAAATTAATAAATAAAACATAAATATGTGGTATCACAACAAAATGTGATATTCAAAAACCACTGTTCCAGTGTCACATAAAAATTGTCCAGAAAAATAAAGTTCAATGGTGCATAGAAAAACACCAAATAAAACAACGACTCAGAAGGTGCAGGTGATATAATTATATTCGCATGACAACCAGAAGGAAATAATCCATAAACGGCTGAATTGCCCCCCCACCTCCTTGAAGCGACCTGAAGGGCCAAAACACCTGTTAGAAAACAAGAATGAACATCTACGTCCTGGTCCACCGTTCTCGGATATTATCGGTCTGCAACAGTGGTATCCCCTTCACAGGTTAGTAAACGAAGCAGCAGGATCCCCCTCAGGGATGTTATGGTATAATACAGCCAGCTACATCAAAAGGTCAGGATAGAAAAGAAAGATATCTCCCATAGAAATACAGTGGCCCTCATAAGGCCCTCATAAGGGTAGCGCTACACACAGAACATTTATACAACATACAGTACATACACATACACAATCAAAAAATGTATCTCTCTGGTGGCATCTTTAGTTTGTTGCGTGTTCACCCCTGCCAGCAGAAAACCAATGGAGGCAGTTCCCCCTACTTCTTTGCCCCCGCACACCTCTGCTTCCTCCCTCTTTTGCAGGCACAGCTCCTCCTCTCCCAGTAAATACAGGGCACAGTGCATGTCACTCAAAAGAATGACATCACACAAGCTGCATTTTGTTTACATTCCTGAAATTGACATTTCAGAGATGTAACCATTTTTGTAATTACCTGGCAACCAGAGCTAAATTCTGGTGTTGCCGGGTCAATTCTGGTAAGTTCCCAGGTATGTGTATCATTTTATTTATTATTTATTTCAGGTACTTATATAACGCCGTCAATTTATGCAGCGCTTTACTGTACTATATTGTACATTCACATCAGTCCCTAACCCTCAAGGGGTGTACAATCTAAGGTCCCTAACTTACATTCATATACAAGGGCCAATTTAGACAGGATCCAATTAACCTACCAGCATGTCTTTGGAGTGTGGGAGGAAACCGGAGTACCGGGAGGAAACCCACGCAGGCACGGGGAGAACATGCAAACTCCAGGCAGGAGTTGCAGTGGCTGGGATTCGAACCAACGACCCTAGTACTGCCAGGCGGAAGTGCTAACCATTTAGCGACTGTGCTGCCCATCATCCTATGTATCATACTGTGTGTATCCTACATATCATCCAATCAGATTCAATTACTGTTTGGATATTCAGTCAGCCACAGGTTTTACAACAGTCTGAATACAATAGCTGGCATTGGAGAACGCCGTTTAGCATAGTTGGGGGAACTGATTGATTTCTCTTCTGTTCAGCTCACGGGACTGAATGAGAGATCTAGCTGTGGATGGCTTACTAAAAAAAGTGTATTTCCTTTCTTTTTTTTAAAGGATTAGCTAAATTACTGTGCAGCATACTTATTCAGCAAGCAAAACAATGAACGCATGCTATTTTGTTTCATTCATAATTTACAATTCAACCACCATATACAAAGATTATTGCAACCTAGTGCACTAAAAACATGCCAGACTATATGTAGCATTAGGAAATATGTTTAGCAGGATTATCTGGACATATTTAAACTCTTTTGCTGCTGGAACCATAGTTGCATTCTTTGTGCAGATTAGATTTAGTTCTCCTGGAGTGGCAGTTGCAACTTTTTATGTCACATATATATTAGCGCAACTGTTCATCACATAGATAGTTTAAGCAAAAAAACACACTAAAGTTAATGTTAGCACACAATATAATACCCAGTTGGTAAAATATACAGTAAAAGATGAGGATGTCAATAAAATTGCATGCGCTTGTAAATTGGATACAAACCTCAGTCTTTGCTTTGTCCATAGGTGATGCTTTGTCCCTTTTGCCACCAGAACCATTTTTTTTTGCACACATACTTAAAAATATCATTTTAGTCTTGAAGATTAGTTAAAACCCCTAACATGATATATTTTCTTAAAACGAGGACCCTGGAGAATAAAATGGTGGTAGTTCCCAATTTTTCTGGCACACAATATCAGCGCAATGGTGTTTAAAGTGAAAATGTTCAGCAAAAAATACGATAAAGTTTAAATTAGGGCACACAAATGCAATATATTACTAAATTTTTGATCAAATTTAAAAGTTGAGATTTCACAAAGTCAGTGGCAGCAAAAGGGTTAAAAGCCTTTACAGAGCATCAGACACACCTGAAACATGCATTTATATATGTAGCCTATGTATGTAGCCACTACCCATACTATGTACCCGATACTAGTTCACATAGGGTAGGGGGGCTGGGATCTGGGGGTCTCCTTGTTAAAAGGGGCTTCCAGATTCCAATAAGTAAACAATGGATGGATACAATTGTGTTGCCCACTGTGACTGATCACAGACAGGGCCAATCACAGCCCATCTGTGTCATGTGATTAGATGTGGCCAATCACAGCTAATTACAACAAAAAAAACTGAATGAATCAATTTCATTCAGTAACATGCTTGCTTATAGCAATGAAATTCAAAAAAGTTTGTTTTTTTTTCAAAATGTTTGGTCTTTTTTCATTTATATAACCAAAAAAATAAAAAACCTAATGGTGAATAAATACCACCAAAAGAAAGCTCTAATTGTGATTCAAAGTGTGAGAGCGCTGAAAGCTGAAAATTGACCTGGAAGGAAGGGGGTAAAAGTGCCCAGTACTGAAGTGGTTTACAAATTAATTCAGATCATTCATTATTTTGGATGCTTTAAATATTCTAATGAAACAAATTAATTTAGTTCTTTTGTTTTATTAGTTTTTTGTTATATTTCGGATTCCTTGAAATTTGTTACTGTTGGTATTCAGATACATCCGAATTTCCAAATAATGAAAATTTCATACGAATTTCAATTACTAACGAAACACATCTTACATCTCTATGGCACACTGGGGGTGTCTTGTACATTGAACTCCTATAGAAATTATATTCTCTGCTTGTGTAATTGACTCATTGCTTTCCCCAGAAATCTGCATAGTTGAGCTGAAATGCTCTGGTTCAGTTCGAGCACGGTTTGGCAAACTTTAAAAAAGTTTGGATGCTGAACCCCATTGAAATAAATGAGAGCCAAATTTGTCAAATAAAAATGTCCACTTTCTGGGCTAATATGCATGGGAGTGGCCATTGGCCTGGGGAACATGTACCAATGAAAAAAAAAAATCCACACAGCCAGTGATTTTTTTTTAAGCACCAACATTTACAAAGGAAAAAAGTTTTAAATTGCTGGCAAATGACACCTCCCTCCTTCCTGCTATGTATAGTGGGGAAATTTTAACTGTCACGTTTTTTCTTTGTAAATGTAAGCTTTGATGTAGCACATCCTACACCAAGATTGAAAACAATTGTGTGAATCCCCTCCAAAATACATACCAGACCCATTGAATCTAGTTTAGATTTTAATGGGGTACCCTTATGCAAAAAAACAAAAAAAATGTGTGAGGTCCCCCAAGAACTCCATGCCAGGCCTTTCTAATCACCTATCTAGAACAAGCATGCAGGATGAATGCTAAGATTTATTAGAATTTGCCTGAAAAAAAGACTTGTATGCTAGTTCCAGGTTGGTGCAGCAACAAATAAAATTACATCCCTGGAATCTACAGCTTTTAAAATTAGCCAGCAGTACAGGGCACTCATATACAGCGCTGAGCAAACCCTTTGGCGCTAAATAAACTCGATAAATAAATAAATAAATATTAAATAAATATGCACAGGGGCACTCTTATGTAAAGGAGTTGGACAAAATTATGGAAACACCAGGTAAAGAATTAAATCCCTACCTGGTGTTGGACTGCCTTTGGCATCCAAGACAGCCTGAATTCTCCTGGAAATTAACAAATATAAGTCTTGGATGGAGGATAATGGAATACCACTCTTCATGCAAAAATCATTCCAGTTCTCACAGAGATGCCGGAGTCAGAAAACAAACTTGAACCTTGTTCTCCAAAATTGATCATAGTGGCTCTATGATATTGAGGTCCACGGTTGCGGCCCCCCGGGAAGGAGGGGGCATCCTTGTCAAACCACGATTTGACAGCACCAGCTGTGTGAATCGTAGCATTATCATCTTGGTAAATGGTGCTGTCTTCCGGAAACAGTGTCTGCAGCATGGGGTGCACATTGTCGGCCAGAATTGGTACATAGTCATTGGCAGTGACTTTACCTTTCAAGGTGATGGGGCCTGCAAAATACCAAGATAAGACAGTCCTGGTTGTGAGCGTGGGACAGTGTTCGCCATGTGCAATCATGTCTCGTGGTTGGGAACAGTGTGAAGTTCAATAAATTGGACCATATTACAGTCTTCCATTGATCGATAGTCCATGATTTATGGGTGTTGCACCACTCTCTTCACTTCTGAGCATTAATATTGGTCACAAGTGATTTAGCAATTGCAGTTCGCCCATGAATGTTTTGCTTATGGAATTTCCTCTGCAAAGTTTTTGTGGACACAGGCTTTGGAAGACTGAGATTGAGCCCTGCAATCACCTTTGCAGCAATTGTTTTGTTATTCTGGGTCACAATCCTGTACAATGTCCTTTTGTCTCTTTCAGTCATTTGATCATGTCGCCTGCACTTATGCATATCTGACAACTTTTTCCCAGAGACTGTATATGCCACCATATCCTTTGATACTATATCTCCTGACATTGCAAATAATTTGGCAACTTCAGTCACAGAGGCACCAGCTAAGCGGACACAAACAATGTGCCCTCTTTGAAGCTCAGTAAGCTCTGACATGACTGTATTACTAGCAGCACAAGAGGCGAATGATAAAATTGAGGCTTCTCACCTGTTAGCTAGGTGTCTCATCACACAGCTGAAGCAAAAGAATGTTACATCACTTCTGCTTTCAATGCGAAACATGTCACTTTCACACCTGCAAATCCTGTATTGTTTGCATTTTTTGTCCAAGCCTGTATATTCAAACAGGCTCACTTTAGCTGTCAAGCCCATAGCAGTATATGGGTAATGTGAAGAACCAGGCAGAAGCATTTAAAGAAGTGCAAAAAGTTGAGTACATAGTTTACACAGCCAACCTCCTCTTGCTAATTAGCAATGTTCTGTTTTAAAATATCATATATCTAATGGTTCATGCTGCAGTTGATAATAGGATGTAGATGTTGGTTCATATTTCTTGATTGGTATTAGTGAACCACTTCCTCAGCATTTTCGCACAGAGGACCAAATCATTTTCTTTCTAGATAAACTCTGCTAAAAAATTCTCATTAAAAGATTCTCTTTTACCAAAGCGGGACAATCTAATCTTGAGTAAATAAAAAATCCAGTGGTTTGCTCAATGTATAAAGTGACATTCACCTTATATTTATTCAAAAATTTCTAATTTCATTATCAAAACTTTCTTAATATTGCAGTTTTGATCAAAGTGTAGCTAAGCCACAAAATAAAGATTGCAATTATTGCATCTTACCAGTCCTTACAGGCTGTCTCTGCATACACAGACACATGTACACACAGACACATGTACGTACATGTACGTACATACACACAAACACACACACATGTACATGCACACAGACACATGTACACACACACACACATACATGTACATACACGCAGACACATGTACAGATACACACATGCACATAAACACAGACACATGTACAATTGTACATGCATACGCAGACACACACAAACACACACACACCACACCCCCCCCCCCATAAAAAGTTACAGTACTTCGTTGTTCACTCACAGAGCCGGGTACTGCACTGTAGGGGGAGGCAGAGAGCACAGCACACACTCCTTCCTTTGCTTTCACTGCGCTCAGCTATTGAGCAGTCTGATAGCTCCCAGTGCCAATGAGAGATCCGGCCTGAGCTCCGAGCCTGCACAGCAAGATGGCCCTGGGGGACACACTCGCCCCCCACCATAATTTCCACTCACCATTGGCTAGCAGGCGAGTGGAAAATTCAAGCCCTGCCTTAAGGTACAATTGTCTTTTAAAGTATTACTAAACCCACTACAGTAAAATCAGTCTGCATATGCAGTAAAGCATGCTTGTTATACTCACTGTAGAACCTCAGGGGTATCCCCTGTGTAAAAAGAATGTTTGATCCTGTCTTCTCTGATTCTTCCCTTCTTCCACAGTCCCCAATCCATTTGGGGGCCTTGGGGGCAAGCTGCACATGCTCAGTTTAATGTGTATTGATAGAGAGGTTTTTTTTTTCTTGGGAGTGTGCATGTGATCAGCACAGACAGAGAGCCAGGGGTCCTGCAGCCTCATAGGACAATCAGTGGAGAATGAAAACACCTCCAACAAGCTTTAACCAGTGCTCTGCTGGACACTGATAGAAGTCACAAGACTGCTATATACTGCTGATGAGAAAAGATATTTAGCAGTTTATATTTACTAAAATAATTGAATTTCCATGTTCTGTGTACTGTGGGAGACCAGATATAGTGAATGCAGGGTCCTGGGTTTAATGGACTGAGACTGGATGCCTACTAATTTACTGACAGAAGAATTTGAATGAATGCTGATAAATCTGAAGTCTACCATTGGCCTTAGATGTCCAAATGGAAAACTGCAGAGTTTAAAGGAATCAGTGATGCATATACACTATATTGCCAAAAGTATTGGGACACCCCTCCAAATCATTGGATTCAACTGTTCCAATCACCTCCATGGCTACAGGTGTATAAAATCAAGTACCTAGGCATGCAGACTGCTTCTAAAAACATTTGTAAAATAATGTGTCGCTCCCAGGAGCTCAGTGAATTTAAGCATGGTACCGTGATAGGTTGCCACCTTGCCACCTGTGCAATAAGTCCATCCGTGAAATTTCATTGCTATTAAATATACCACTGTTACCACTAAATATACCACTGTTACTACTATTATAACAAAGTGGAAGAAACTGGGAACAACAGCAACTCAGCCACGAATTGGTTGGCTGCGTAAAATGATAGAGCGGGGTCAGCACATGCTGAAGAGCACAGTGCGTAGAAGTCGTCAACTGTCTGCAGAGTCCATAGCTAAAGACCAAATTTTCATGTGGCCTTCAGATTAGCACAACAACAGTGCATAGAGAGCTTCATGGAATGGGTTTCCATGGCAGAGCAGCTGCATCCAAGCCTTACATCACCAAGTGCAATGCAAAGCATTGTATGCAGTGGTGTAAAGCACACCACCACTTTAGAGCAGTGGAGACGTGCTCTGCGGAGTGATGAATCATGCTTCTCTGTCTAGCAATCTGATGGGGAATTATGTTGTGGGTTTTTTCCAGGGGTTGGGCTTGGCCCCTTAGTTCTAGTGAAGGGAGCCCTTAAGGCATCAGCATACCAAGACATTAATGCTCCCAACTTTGTGGGAACAATTTGGGGATGGCCCCTTCCTGTTCCAACATGACTGTGCACCGGTGCACAAAGCAAGGTCCATAAAAACAAGGCTGAGCGAGTGAGTTCTAACCTCAATCCAATAGAACACCTTTGGGATGAATTCGAGTGGAGACTGCGAGCCAGGCCTTCTCGTCTGACGTCGGTGCCTAACCTCACAGATGCACTTCTGGAAGTATGGTCAAACATTCCCATAGACACACTCCTAAACCTTGTGGACAGCCTTCCCAGAAGAGCTGAAGCTGTTATAGCTGCAAAGGGTGGGCCAACTCAATATTGAACCCTACAGACTAAGACTGGGATGCCATTAAAGTCCATGTGTATGTAAGGGCAGGCGTCCCAATACTTTTGGCAATATAGTGTATTTTACGAGTATTTTCTGTTTGCCCTGAAGGGGAAATTCCTCTTTATGTCCTCCTCCCCACCACCACATTTGACACAATAACTTTTTTTGGGGGGGAAACGGGTATCTAGCTTTGATAGGTACCTGCTCCCACTTCCACTTGGATTGCCTAGTAATTCGAGCAAAAGTTACCCTCTTTGCCAGCAGCCTTCTGGGACATGTCGCAGGTCCCAGAAGGCTGTGGGACCATTCACAGTGGCAAGCTGGCTGTGAAGCCACAAGCAGTCACAGCCAGCTTCCTTTAGTAAGCATGCTGGCGCCAGGAACCTGAGGATCAGCAAAGAACCAGGACAATGTTGGATCCCTGGACAGGTGAGTGTCCTTTTATTAAGTTCAGTAGCTACAATATTTGTAACTGCTGACTTAATTTATTTTTTCTATCTAGGATGAAGATCTTTTAAAAAGTTAACAAGAAATTTACATGGTAAATGTAGCTTATGAATTTGACAGAACTCTCCTATGTAATCTTTGTAATTGGTAGTCTCAGCTGACTGGCATGCCAAATAGCCGACAAGCAGCTGAAACAACCAGTCACCAAAGAGGGAAGTGAAGATGATTTATATCAGTTTCACTGTGGAAATAGGGCTCAAGAGACAACTGAGGTGTATTAAAGATACAATTTATCTGGAGAGATTGAAGTCTACTGCTGAGCGTGTAAACCTTTAAAAAAAAACAAAAAAAGGCTGCTATTATATACAGTAAACATGTCCTGACTTAGATAATAGTACCTATTGGGATTGAAGGTTAAAAGAGCTTCATAATTGGGAAAACTCATATACTAGATTTTACATAACTTTTTAGACTATTGATACGCAAGGGCCAATTTACTTAAAAAAATGTGAATGTTCACACAATAAATTGTGTGAATAGTCTCTTTAATTATCCAGTCATGTGCAGATGAAATGCATAAACAGGGATCTTTCTTTCACATGACTGGATAATTGAAGTGAATTTTAACCACTTCCCTTCCGACCGTTGTATATAAACGTTCGGACGGTGTCAGTGCAGGGGCAGGTGGCCGTTTAAAAATGGCCTCCCCGCCCCCTGCTTGTGCGAGCTCCCTGGGAGCGTGCAGCACCGCGATCCGGTGCCCACTGTGTCCGGAGGACACAGTGAAACACCGAGCGTTGTACGGGACCTCTGTGCGAGGTCCCAATCATGTGATCACTGATTGGCCAATCAGTGATCACATGCAGAGTAGTAAGCAAGATGTCACTTCTGACATCATTGCTTACTATGTGTGAAATCTGTGAATGATCCATGATCATGATCCATGATCCATGTGAATGATGTCACATGCTACAAGGCTATTCACAACAGCCTTGTACCATGTGATAAGCTGTGACCAGTCACAGTTCACACAGTATTTCTCAATGGCTGCAAGAATGCAGCCAGAGAGAATGAGAAATTATTGCTTTTACAGCCTTCATGGGTGTTAAAAGCAATTAGTGTAAAAAAAAAAAAAAAAATCTTCATCACCCCCCTCAAGTAGTACAGTGTCACCATGGTGACACTGTACTGCTAGGATGACAGTATGTAAAAAACAAAAAAAACAAAACATAAATTATAATAAAAAAAAATAAATTAAAAATGTTTTTTTTTAAATTATAATTTCTGGTTATAAACTAATTTGGGTTATTTTTTTTTACTAAAAATATAACTGAATACATTTTGGCCAAGATTTAATGATGAAATATTATTTATTTGCAAAATATTATAAGAAAAACAGTTTTTTCTAAATTTTTGGACATTTTCATTTATATATAAAAAAAATAAAAATCCCAGTGGTGAATAAATACCACCAAAATAAATCTTTATCTGTCTCAAAAAAATGCTAAAAAATTCATATGGGTACAGTGTTGCATGGCCGCGCAATTGTCATTCAAAGTGTGATAGCGCTGAAAGCTGAAAATTGGCCTGGGCAGGAAGGGGGTAAAAGTGTCCGGACTTGAAGTGGTTAACACATTTTATTGTGTGAGCATTCTCAAATCTTTTATTAAAGCAGTCCTATAATGTTTTTTGTAGTCAAGCCAAATTTGACAATCTGTATCATTACAATAAACTAACCTAATGAAGACCCATTTCTGTAGTACCCAAAGTCATACTCAAAGCCACTAAACAGCATGTGAATTAGATTTTCCAGTAACCCAAATCTATACAATCCATATCTCCTTTTGGTACATTTAATACCCAGCTCCAACCAATCTTTAACCACTTTCCCTCCAGAGGATTTACCCCCCTTTCTGACCAGACCATTTTTTGCGATACGGCAAAAAAGTGTTAATTTAACTGACAATTGCGCGGTCATGCAACACTGCACCCAAATTAAATTTATGTCCTTTTTTTCCAAAAATAGAGCTTCTTTTGGTGTTATTTGATCGCCTCTGCAGTTTTTTATTTTGAAAAAAGAAAATAATATTTTTGACTTTTTGCTATAAAACATATCAAGTAAAAAATTTAAAAAATCAGATTTCGTCATAAATTTACGCCAAAATGTATTCTGCTGCATGTCTTTGCTAAAAAAAATCCTGATAATATACTGAAATTTTTTTCTATACTAGTAATGGTGGCGACCAGCAACTTATAGCAGGATTGCACGACTGTGGTGGGCATTCTGAAACTGGGGGAAAACTGACTGCCACCGACATCCCCAGTAACACTAATACAGTGATCCGTGCTAATAAAAAGCACTGACACTGTACTAATGGCACTGGGCAGGAAGGGGTTAACATATGCTCTGCTGTGCAGAGCAATATAAAGCAGCCAGATCATGCTGACAGGGGAGAGATCTGTGTTGTTTACACACAGACCTCTCCCCTGTCACTGTTCTTCGGTGATCGCTGGGTGCTGGTGGGGAATCTCCAGCCAGAACACAGCGATCAACAGCTGTAGCTGCCAATGGCAGCGCGGGTAGGGTGGCGTGCACCTGCGCTACCTACCTGGAAATTCAGAATCATGTATATATACGTGATTTTGCACAGCCCTGCCACCCTGTAGCAGTAGTTCTTCTATAGGGCGGCGGGGAAGCAGTTAAGAGCTATTGTAATACATATAATTTATATATCTGTCACGACCAAGCTGTCACGGGTCCCCCACACACCACGCCCACAGCGACTAGCTAACCGAAACGCGCACGTGCGGCCGTGACAGGGACATAAAGAGGGGATAAAGGGGACTTAACTTTGAATATATAAAACCGTATATAAGATCAGCCGTGACACACTTTCACAGCCCGCACTACCTCTGGCCACCACCAGATGGAGACTCCACTGGTCGACCACACACTGGCAGATACAAATCTTACATACAATCTGGTGCACTGATTAGCCACCCTTCTACAGTCCCTCCAGCTATCCTACAGCTAGAACCACGATGTTAATCACCCTTCCACTGTCCACACCCCCCTCCCCCCCCGCACCAGACACACCACAAAAGGTAGCCTGCCACCACCCAACAGTTTATCCGCAGAACGGTCTGCTGGAACACCCAACACACACACAGATCTCTGTCTGGCCGATCTGTTACCTTTTACAATCAGCACGCAATCTGCCCACACACAGTGCAATTGCACACAGATTGGCAATGAGCTTGACCGAGCGTTTCAAGGCACTAAAATACAATACACTTTAATCTAATCCAATCTAATCTCTCCAATCCAATCTCTCCGAAGATATGAGCATGTGCTTAAATACACAGAAGTCACTAATTATTTTAAGATTTAATTTCCCAAAGTGGGCAGTGCATAAAATATGTACAAAATGTAAAACGTTACAGAAAATATAAAAAATATAAGAAGACACACAAATGACTATTCACTATAAAATAAAAGGGAATAAAAGACAGAAGTAAAACTTTACCAGGATTTACCCTGCGACTGGAGCAAGTCAGAGAAACAGCAATCCGTTGGCCGATCGAACCAGCTCCATACGAATCACAAATGTCCCAGCGTCCGGGTACTCCTTTTATGGGGATATGGACGTAGGTGGAACATGAGTCCTCGGCCAATCGACCATGGGGGGCTGCTCCTGCACCCGCCCACAGGATGCCCTGGATGCTGACCTGCCCAAGTTCAACCGGGCCAAGACTGGCTTGAGACACCAAGTCAAGGATTGGATTTCCAACACCAGCGCATCAGCCCGATCGCGACAGTACCAAACACCATTCGACTGTCGCGATCCAGCGCCACCTAACCATTTCCTGCATTTTCTTGGCATTTTCCCCAAGCCACAAATATGATTTTTATATGCAGATGTAGCGCACAGAATGCCCTACAAGAAAGGAGCATGTTCATCTCTCTGCAACTAATATTTTAGCTTTTATGAGAGATTAAACATACCCCTTTTGATGTATGGATCCCATTAGAGCTTTCAATGTCAGGCAGACACCCTGTCTGCTTGTCGTTTCCTCCAAACCAGTTCTCCCAGAAGGTTATAACCTTATTAACACAAAAGGTGTCACATCCAGGAAGCAGGGCTTTTCAGCCTAATTGATGCTAATTGATGACCACTAATTGATGCTAATTGATGACCACTGTCTGAGTATCTCATTTCCCCAGTGACAAGGACTAAATACACATTCTTAATGAAAATGGATGGAATGTCCCTCCGATTACATATTGCTACTGATCATATCCTATCCACTCAAATCTTACATGTATGTTACAATATCCATTCTATAACAAAATGTATAGTCCTTGGTTACTATTGTAATGTGGACATTAGAGTAACCTTATCCATTCCTATGAGGTCAGTAATAAAGATCCAATAGCTAGTTTAATTTATAGTGCACTGTTACTGTATATTGGCTTAAAAATAGAGGGGTAATTTACTAAAACTGCATGGTGCAAAATCTCGTGCAGCTCTGCATAGTAACCAATCAACGTCCAGGTTTTATTGTTAAAGTTTAATTGAACAAGCTGAAGTTAGAAGCTGATTGGCTACCATGTACAGCCGCACCAGATTCTGAGTGCACCAGTTTTAGTTACTCCCCCCCAATGTTTCAAGGTTTGCTAGATAAACAATTGTTAATTAGGAAGCACTACAGTATATAATATATAAAATCACTCTTTAGTTTAAAGAGGAATGGCCATTTACTCACCATGCTCAGATGCAAGCGCAGGCCCCTGTAAGAACCAGGGTGTGGGCATCCACACTCAATAGCATTGCCTAATAGCACTCCGCTTCTCTGGAATGCCCAACTACCTCCCCAATCGCCACCAGAGTTTTCCAGTTCAATTGGGGTGACCCTTTGTCCTTGGGACTTGGAAGCCCTCCAGCTATTTTCTTGTGTTACCAGAGCTGCCCCGGACTTCACTGTGAGAGATGCTGTTTTTGAAGACAATCAAAAGTTGCCCTGTCGTGAACTGTTTTAAAAAAATATTCTGAGCTAGACTCTGTTATAGAGTCTTAAAGAAACTATGCTATGCAGCTCTCATTATTCTGCAGTGTATTCATGTCATCCTGAACCTGTTTTGCATTATTGCTGCTAACTTTGCACCCATTTTGTGAAAAGCTAGTTACATTTACTCCCTACACAAAAATAGCAACTGTCCCAACCTATATATACAAATAGTGCGGCGCTATATACAACTCTAAATAAGTAATATGTATAATTCATAAGGTGCAGGAACTGAGTACATGAATAGATTAAATACACTGACTAGGTAAGTCTAACAAAACATAAGCCCCTATATACTGGGCTATTAACACAAAATGGGTATTCTAATACCACACTATCCCTTCTCGATCCTCATCTGAGGGATCATATACGAGTGCAGAGAGTGTGTGTGTCCTTAAAAGGGATATGATACTAATAATACTCAGTGAACCATGCCAAAACACACTTCAAACACAGTGACGCAGCATTCCACTGCTATTAGTGTAAAAAATGCCACAAAATTGTCCACGTTGATGCCACAAAATCACACTTCATGCAAGTGATATCCTTGTGTCCGTGCTGATAATGTGCCAATCCTCAGTAGCTGGAGTGATCATTAAATCATTAAACATGGTTCAAGACATATATAAAAATAAATATTGAAATAAATAACCAATCTAATACTTCATATTAAATAGGATTGGGTGCATATTCAGGAGGAGAGAGTACCGCCACCACTACTAAGGAGACCACCCAGTCCTGGGAGGACCACCAGAGTGATTCATAAGGCCCATTGGCCCTGTGGGGCCTGGGCAGTAAGGTGAGGGGGCACTCCAGCTACTGAGGATTGGCACTTTATCAGCACGAACACAAAGATATCGCTTGCTTGAAGTGTGATTTTGTGGCATCAACATGGACAATTTTGTGGCATTTTTTACACTAATAGCAGTGTAACTGTGTTTGAAGTGTGTTTTGGCACGGTTCACTGAGTATTATTAGTATCATATCCCTTTTAGGGACACACACACTCTCTGCACTCGTATATGATCCCTCAGATGAGGATCGAGAAGGGATAGTGCGGTATTAGTATATCCATTTTGTGTTAATAGCCCAGTATATAGGGGCTTATGTTTTGTTAGACTTACCTAGTCTGTGTATTTAATCTATTCATGTACTCAGTTCCTGCACCTTACGAATTATACATATTACTTATTTAGAGTTGTATATAGCGCCTCACTATTTGTATATATATTTTTGCTTATATCTTGTGCCGAGGTTGAGGCATTTGAGTGCTGGCTGCTTATTAATTATCCTATCCATATAAGCACAGGAGGACCATACATATTTCATTAACCGTCCCAACCTATAACCAGCCTTAGCTGTAAGGTGCACATGGAAGGGCAATGCACATCACAGACAAAAAAAGGATTTCCCAGCAACACTTACCAGCCAGCCTGCTTAACAACCAATATGGCCCTAACAGTTTGCATTAAAAATAGGGAATTACACAGACAAGGTCTGATCTCTGCTGTACAGGGACTGCAAAAGGCTGTTATTAGGTTAAACTCAGGTACATACAATGCTTCCATTAAAAAATGAATCCTGATACTACACTTCAAAACTGCATCAGTTTATATTTTATATCTACTTGAAAATCTGCTTCAAATTGTTTTCGTATATGAATTTGCATATACATTAGAATGACACTCAGAAATCCGTTCTCTGTTTTGAATCATAATTATTGTTTTATTAACAATGTTAACTTTTTACTTTTCTACTTTACAAATGAGAAAAAATAGGAAATAGAACAGAAAGAAATCTGTGGGGGTTTTTTTTATATCATGTTACATTATTTTTTTATTGAGGATGTCAAAAGAATACATGTGTATACATATGACGAAGGCATACTGAAAACAAGACAAGGTAAATTGAAATTGATTAACGATTTTGATGTTAACAATAAATAACTTTGC
The DNA here is from genome assembly GCF_062004578.1 of Staurois parvus. Lineage (NCBI taxonomy): Eukaryota > Metazoa > Chordata > Amphibia > Anura > Ranidae > Staurois > Staurois parvus. The sequence goes on from NW_028317943.1 coordinate 27,508,919, forward strand.
AGATAATCTGTAAAGAGTACATTGTTCCTACTGTTTGTCAGGAAGATATCCCACTGTTGGGTGAATCCAGACCAATAGTATAGGTGTCTCATGAGGATATTTAAAAGGTTGTAGGGGTAAGAGGTGGAATAGGTGGAGTGATAAGGAAGAGAGAGGGGAACTGCTTCCTCTTGTACCAAATTGCATTGTAACTGTAATTTCTACCTTCATTTTGTAAAGCACTGCGCAAATTGTTGCCGCTATGTAAATCCTATATAATAATAATAATAACTGGAAGTAAGAGGGACAGGACAATGGAGTAAGAAGGTTGATCAAATTGCAGAGGAGGGACAAGGAAGAAAAAGGATGAAAAAAGGAAAATAAGAGACAAAAACTAAGGAGAAAGACAATGAATGCCATCTTGATACCTTTTACACAATTACTTTCTATAATTCAGCTGTTACAATAATTGCTTATATGAAATGACATATAGTGAAATATAGAGGGATATAAAAAATTCATGAATTAACATAACATTGTGAAAATGAGTGTAGGCTGTAATATTAATGGTGGTCAGGTCTATTGTTAATAGAAAGAATGGTGAGGGTGAAATGAGCTATATGGTGGTTCCATTACAAAGAGTAAAAATGGGGAGTTTAAATTTGTAAGGTGGTTCACTAAATGAAAATTGGGCCTAGTGCAGTTCCATTGTCTTGTCTGCAACAAGACCAGCCTGCATCATTTATAAGAGTGACAGTGCAAGGAGCTATGCAGGCCATGCAGGGTGAGTGTACCTGCTTTTCTTCATAAAGTCTTAAATATCACTTTGAAAGCATCTGAGAAGTGCCTAATTTGTCTGGTCCTGTTTTTATTAATGGATGCTGTTGGTTATTTTTTGGGTGTCCTCTGATATTTTAAAACTATGTAAAACTATGATACTTCTGTTATGTAATGTTTTATATTTTGTAGTCCCGACGCAGGCGAGTTCTGTGCATTCAGTTAAGTACTGATGATTGAACACTGGGTCAGCAGACAGGGTTGTTGAACATTGTTGAGGTATGTCAGCAGATGGGGTATTGAACATTGAATTTTTCTAAAGATGTGAATGGATTAGAATTTATCAATAATATTTTATTAATTTTTTTGGCTTTCAGGGCATATAGTTTGGATCTTATGAAAGGTTAGCTGCCATCCATGATATTGCTTTGCATTTTTTCATATAATGCAAAAGGTTCCCTGGTTGTCAAGGTGGAGAGGCGGACTGTGACGTCACACTCTCCACCTGATCCAACCAGAAAATGCTTTGCATTCACAGAGAAAATGCAAAACATTCTCTGAATGGCACCCATGTCCAGCAGCAAACCTCCTGTGCTCACAATGCAGCAGGGCAGCCACTTGGCATGAGACCTGAAAACTAGTGGAGATCACTGGATCTCTAGCTTCCAGGGTGAACCTACAGGTATGGTATATGCATAGTTCCATTGGTCCAAGCTGGACCATGGTAACTATGGAATAATACCCATACTTAAATAATTTTTTAATCGAAAGGCCGGGCTAGTTAAAGTGGTAGTAAACTCTGTTGAAAAAAAAGAAAAAAGGTCCTTCAAAGGAAGCTCTCCAGCGCAGTGCAGCTCTTGGGACATATAATGCTGGGCTAGTTGAGAAATCCTTGCAGTCAGGCATGATACCTTCTTCTCAGAAACACCTAAAAGGTAAAAAGTATTTTTAAAAAATAGGTATGCAATGTGAATGTGGATACATAACAAACAAATGGTGGGGTTTTCTCAGATTTGACTGCAATAGCGTAAATACCTTATGAGAATTAAATTAATTAAATGGAGAAAGTTGGCCAGGAGAGTAACCTTGCTGAATAAATGCTAAGATTAGATCCCACTATGTCACTAAAATGACAGTATGATACTTCATGAGCTGCACAAGAAAAGAAACAGCAATATCAAGCAATATCTTGGAGTTATACAACCAATGTCAAACTTGATAAAAAGACAAATTCTTACTTGTAATGTCATCAGTAAAATATGTTTTTTAAATATTCCAAATGGTATCAAAGGTGACATTGTCAATTTACTTTTGTTTGAATTATAGAGCACAGGTACATGAGCATTATAATATTTGCGGAAGGCTGAGATTGCTAATTTCTTTTGTTGGATTACCTGCAGTTATTTTCAATTAGTTTTTTCCCTCAATTATGTGACACAAACAGGCAGTGACTTTACTAAGGTCATTTTTAAGTTGGAATTCTATTTAGGTCTGAGGCACCATAAGCTCGATAACCTAGAAATGTATTCAGAAATATCCTTAAGGTAACTGAACTGACTCTATTGTCAGAGATGGCTTTTGGATTTATAAATATGCCTTTTAACATTTTTTTGGCATTTATATTTAATTTTTTTAAAAACTGAGGAAAAACAAATGAAAAGACAATAATGCCTCCTAGCATTCATTCCCAAAGAAGAAATCAACATTGCAGCATGAAATTGGAAAGAAATACAATATTTTTCCATTTTGTATCATTTATTGTTAGTGTACAAAGATTTCTGATGAAGCAAAGAAATTCTAATAGCAGCTATTGACTTGCACAGAATGATTAATGATTCTTAATTGGTGTAATTACAATACCAAATATAATATGCAAATACTTAATTTGGGGGGAAAGTACTTCCAAACAATGCACATTATTATAACCCAGTGAGCAAAAATAATTCTAAATTCTTCTCTCACTAATTTTGCTCATTGTGTTCAAGTTGTATGCAATGACACTTTTGTCAAAAATGGTAATTTTAATTATAAAAGAGATAGAACTCAACTCACAGAAGTTGATATGTGAAAACTGGAAAAAGGAAAAAAGTGGCATTATCCACAGCAATCAATCAGAAATCATAGTTTATTTTTCCCCTGTAGGTGCAATAAAAAAAGCTGGAATCTGATTGCAGTAGGTAACAGCGATACTTTTACTTCCATTTATTTCAGTTCATCAATAATGAACATGTTTTCATTAATCATTCCAGGCCTAGTGGAAGGAGGTGGAGATGGAATCATCCTATCCCCTCAAAACACTTTTCAGGTCCTTCATTCACCTCCCTCTCTGTCCCGCTCATCATTTGAAGTTTACTGTATTCATCTGTTCTCTCCAGATTCTTACTGTGATCTATGGGCCTCCTTGACCAGTATCAAGCTTCCTTGATGAGCACTGCCTGGATACCTTACTTTCTCTCTTCTGAAATTCCCCCAATCATTCTGGGTGACTTCAACATCCCTGTTAATCTTAACACTCTTGCTACTTCCAAACTTCTGAGCCTAACCACTTCTTTTGACCTAAAACAATGGACACATGCTTCTACTCACTCTAATGGTAACTGCCTGTACTCTCCTACCTATGCACTCCTTGCAACCTCACCAACTTTCCTTTTCCTCTCTCTGATCACTCTCTTATTAGCTTCATTCTCTCCTTGGCTTCCTCTTCCTTGTCTTCCAACTACCAAACAGTTACCCGTAGAAACCTTCACTATCTTAACAATTCTCTTCTTTTTTCTGCAACAGATTGTCTCTATGACAAAATCTCAGCCTTGCCCTGCCCCAACCTGGCCAGTTTTGTCTACAACAGTTCACTGTCATCCACCCTGGACAGATTGGCCTCCCTCACTACACTTAGAATTAGGCCGACCGCTACAGCCCTGGCAAACTGACAACACCAGATGCCTCAAAAAACTCTTTAACGTGCTCTTGAACGTTTATGCCTTAAGACTAAGACCCAGCAAGACTTTAACCAATATAAATCTGCCCTCCAAAAATACAATTTCTGTCTCTACACTGCCAAACAGACCTATTTTATCACTCTCATTAACACCCTCTTATGCAGTCCCCGTCAACTCTTTTCTAACTTTTAGCACAGTGGCTAAGTGGTTAGCACTTCTGCCTGGCAGTACTAGGGTTGTTGGTTCGAATCCCAGCCACGGCATCACCTGCCTGGAGTTTGCATGTTCTGCCTGTGCCTGCATGGGTTTCCTCCAGGTACTCTGGTTTTCTCCCACACTTCAAAGACATGCTGGTAGGTTAATTGGATCTTGTCTAAATTGGCCCTAGTATGTGTGTGTATGAATGTAAGTTAGAGACCTTAGATTGTACTCCCCTTGAGGGTTAGGGACTGATGTGAATGTACAATTGTCAGGAACCATCGCGACGCATGGGTCTACACATGCGTAGGTGTCTGCCGAGACGTATACGTGGCAGGGCACTAGGACCCAGGCGCACCCGTCGTCTGGACAGTACTAGGCAGGCACTGGGACCCAGGCTACGCCTGTCAGGTGCAGGGCGGGCTATTTAAACTAGAATGCACAGACACTTGTTGCCGAATGGTCTTTGTATCCTGTTACCTGTGTGTGAGTACTTCTGATCTGGATTGTTTTGACCGTGTTGCCTTCTCCCGTCCTGACCCCTTGGCTTGCCTGACTCTGCTCCTGGATGTTCCCGTTTAGATCTGACCTCCTGGTATTGACCCTGCCTGCATGACTCTGATTTAGCTCATCCATCCACCCACCCCGCAGGGATCACTAGGCTCCCTTACATCAGACTCCTAGCTCTCTGGAGCCCCTGTCAGACTCCTCTACCCCTGTTGGAGATACCTGGTAGTTGCGACCTGGTACCGGAGCGCTCCAAGTCCATCCCCACCATCAGGGGCCCTGGTGAACAAGTGCTCCGGTGCTTAGACTCCGCACTCTGGGGAGGCTCTACCAGGGGACTGATAGAGGTGCTGTCAGGCGGTCCGTTACAACAATATATATGTAACTATAAGTAAATTGACAGTTCTATATAAGTACCTGAAATAAATAAATAAATAAATAAATACTTTGTCATTCAATACCTCCACCCACTAACTCGCTCACTGCCAAGAAGATCCCTAATCACTTCAAAAATAAGATTGATACAATTTGTGATGAGATCTCCACTGTACGGATCTCTCCCTCAGCCTACACTGCTTGTCCACCTGCACAATCAATACTTCCCTTGTTTAATCCAGCTACTATAGAGGAAGTTAGTAAACCTTTTTCTAAAGCCCACCTAACTACCTGTCCCCTGGACCCTGTCCCCTCACAAATACTACAGTCACCCTCTGGCTCTATCCTTCACTCTTTAACTCATACAGTTGCAAGAAAAAGTATGTGAACCCCTTAGGATTACGTGGAGTTTTGCATGAATTGGGCATAAAATGTGCTCTGAACGTCTTCTAAGTCACAACAATAGAAGAACACAGTCTGCTGAACATAATACTACACAAACATTAGATATTGCCATGGTTTAATTGCACATAACATGTAAACATTCACAGTGCAGGGAGGAAAAAGTATGTGAGGCCCTAGCTTAATGACTTCTCCCAGAGCTAATTGGAGCCAGGAGTGAGCCAACCTTGACTCCAATCAGTGTGATGATATTGGATGTGTTGCTGACAGCTGTCCTGCCCTTAAAAAACACACACCTGTTTTGGGTTTACTGGTTTCAAGAAGCACTGTCTGATGTGAACCATGCCTCGCAGAAAAGAGCTCTCAGAAGACCTACGATCAAGAATTGTTGACTTGCATGAAGCTGGAAAGGGTTACAAAAGTATCTCCAAAAGCCTTGATGTTCATGTGTCCACGGTAAGACAGACTGTCTACAAATGGAGAAAGTTTAGCACTGTTGCTACTCTCCGTAGGCGTGGTCGTCCTGTAAAAATGACTGCAAGAGCACAGCGCAGAATGCTGCATGAGGTAAAGAAGAATCCCAGAGTTTCAGCTAAAGACCTACAGAAATCTCTGGCACATGCTAACATTTTTGTTGACACATCTACAATAAGGAAAACATTAAACAAGAATGGAGTACATGGGAGGACACCACGGAGGAAGCCATTGCTGTTCAAAAAGAATATTGCAGCACGTTTGAAGTTTGCAAAAGAGCACCTGGATGTTCCACAGCACTACTGGCAAAATATACTGTGGACAGATGAAACCAAGATTGAGTTGTTTGGGAAGAACACACAACACTATGTGTGGAGAAAAAAAGGCACAGCACACCAACATCAAAACCTCATCCCCACTGTAAAACATGGCGGAGGGAGCATCATGGTTTGGGGCTGCTTTGCTGCCTCAGGGCCTGGACGGATTGTTGTCATTGATGGGAAAATGAATTCCAGAGTTTATCAAGACATTTTGCAGGCAAATGTACGACCATCTGTCCGCCAACTGAAGCTCTGCAGAGGATGGGTGATGCAACAGGACAATGACCCAAAGCATACAAGTAATTCAACAAAACAATGGCTGCAACAGCACAGAATACGCCTTCTGGAGTGGCCCAGTCAGAGTCCTGACCTCAACCCGATTGAAATGCTGTGGCATGACCTTAAGAGAGCAATTCACACCAGACATCCCAAGAATATTGCTACACTGAAACAGTTTTGTGAAGAGGAGTGGTCCAAAATGACTCCAGATCGTTTTGCAGGTCTGATTTGCAACTACAGGAAATGTTTGGTTGAGGTTATTGCTGCCAAAGGAGGGTCAACCAGTTGTTAAGTCCAAAGGTTCACATACTTTTTCATCCCTGCACTGTGAATGTTTACATGTTATGTGCAATTAAACCATGGCAACATCTAATGTTTGTGTAGTATTATGTTCAGCAGACTGTGTTCTTCTATTGTTGTGACTTAGATGATGTTCAGAGCACATTTTATGCCCAATTCATGCAAAACTCCACATAATCCCAAGGGGTTCACATACTTTTTCTTGCAACTATATCTTCAATCTCTCCCTTTCTACTGGCATCTTCCCCAACTCTCTAAAACATGCGCTAGTCACCCCCATACTTTAAAAGGCATCACTGGACCCCACCAATCTATCAACCTAAGACCCATCTCCTTACTCCCTTTTGCCTCCAAACTCCTTGAACGTCTAGTTTACAACTGGCTGAGCTGCCACCTCTTAGAGAATAACCTTCTCGGTCCACTTCAGTCTGGATTTCGCCCACAACACTCCACAGAAGCTGCTCTCCTAAAACTCACAAGCAACCTACTAACAGCTAAAACCAAACCTTTCTGCTGCCTTTGACACAGATGACCACCTCCTCCCCCTCCTCCTCCAAAAACTCTATTTACTTGGCCTCCATGACTGTACTCTCCGTTTTTTCGAATCTTACCTATCTCACCACACCTTCAGTTTCACATACAACTCTACTTCCTCCTCTCCTGCTCCTTTTGCTGTTGGGGTCCCCCAAGGTTCTGTCTTTGCACCTTTCCTATTCTCGATCTACACTTCTTCCTTGGGTCAGCTGATAGCATGGTTTCCAATACCATTTCTATGCTGATGACACACAGATGTATCTCTCTTCTCCTCAGCTCACCCCATCAGTTTCCTCATGTATCAACGATTTATTAACAGACATATCAGACTGGATGTCACACCACTTCCTAAAACTCAATCTATACAAAACTGAGCTCATAATATTTCCTCCCCCACGTAACTCTTCCCCTGATTTCTCGGTCAAGATCAATAGTACAACTATCAACCCATCCCTGCATGCCAGGGTCCTAGGGGTAACCTTGGATCCTGAACTATCCTTTCAGGTCCACGTCCAATACCTGTCCAAATCATGCCACCTCAACCTCCGCAACATCTGCAGAATACGCCCCTTTTTAACCAATTATACCAAAAAGCTTCTAATTCACTCCCCGGTTATCTCTCGCTTCGACTACAGCAACTCCCTCCTCATTGGCTTGCCTTTACATAGGCTATCCAGTCTCCAGTCCATCATGAATGCTGCTGCCAGGCTTATCCGCCTTACCAACAGTTCAGTATCTGCTATGCCACTCTGCCAATCCCTCCACTGGCTTCCACTCACCCAATGAATAAAATTCAGAATACTAATGACAGCTTAGAAAGCCATCCACAACTCTGCCCCCAGCTACTTCACCAGCCTGGTATCAAAATATCAACCAAACCGCTCTCTTTGATCCTCCCAAGACCTTGTGCTCTCTAGTTCCCATGTCTCCTCCTCCCATGCTTACCTCCAGGACTTCTCCCGAGCTTCTCCAATCTTATAGAACTTCCTACCCCAATCTTTCAGACTCCTAATCTATCCACCTTTAGGCGATCCCTGAAAACCCTTCTCTTTAAAGAAGCCTATCCTGCTTCTAACTAGTAAACTGATTTTTATTTCCTCCATCAGCTCATCCCCCACAGCTATTACCTTTTGTATCACTCAACCCATCCTCTTAGATTGGAAGCTCTGACGAGCAGGGCCCTCTGTTTCCTCGTTTACCAAACTGTATTGTAACTGTAATATCTACCGTCATTTTGTAAAGCGCTGCACAAGCTGTTGGTGCTATATAAATCATGAATAATAATAATCAAAGAATTATAGCCAAGTCTCTTCTCCCTTGTTATACTGTGTTTTTCGATCCATAAGACGCACTTTTCCCCCCCAGAAAATGGGGGAAAATGTCTGTGCGTCTTATGGAGCGAATATGGAGCAGCCCGGTATTCCCACCACCACTGTGTTAGAGTACCGGGCCGGCCACTCGGCTCTTCTGTGCAGGAGAACCTGGTCCTCGGTCCTACCTGTTCCTCGGTCCAGTGGTGTCCTGCTTTCACCAGCCGTGTTCTCCCCCTGGCATCTTCAGTGTGGGCACCTGGCTGTGACAGCTTGCAGCTTTACAGCGGGGTGCCCACTGCGCATGTGCGAGAAGAGCTGCACTTTGTGAGTGGCCACCTGTAGTCTTCTGGGACCTGTCTCGTGTCCCATAAGACTACGGGGAGGACAACTCTGCGGCTGTCAAATTCGGGTACTATCACGTACCTGGTGATGGAGGCCAATGGAGAGAGGGCTTCCCTTGCAGCTAAGTTCCGGACTCCCCTGAGAGTGGGACAGCGGGAGTCTGGCCCAAACTTGCACAGGTTGCCTGTAGGAGTGCTGGTTGGTGGTCCACTCAGAAGCACAGCTAGTGCACAGAGAAAGGTGTGCAGACAGGAGGAGCCTGTGTGTGGTATGTAAGCCCTTCCGGGATTTTGGCATATATGTTTTCAAGTAATTTGATACTGTGTTTTGCTCTTTGATTTGGGAGACGCAATCCTTTCGTATAAAATTAGAAACTCTACAGGAACCTAAAAAGGCTGGGGGGTTGGCGGTCCCTAATCCATTTTATTATTACATGGTTGCGCAACTTCAACAACTTACTGCCTGGCAAGATGATGTCATTGCTCACACCATTAAGCCGCTCCTAGTGAGCATTCTCTCCAACGATAATTTAATAGAATGTCTGGAGGCGGGTGAGTTTGGAGCCTTGTCTCAATACCCTACCCTAGTATTGATAGATAAAATTTGGTCTAAGGCTAAACATCATTTTAATTATTCTGGCTATACCTCATTCACTCGCATCTTCTATAATACTAACTACTCTGAGCTAGGGAGATTGCAGGGTTTTGCTGGCTGGATGGTGTTGGGAATTAGATATATACCACAACTGAATCATGGTCAACTGCTTTCGAACCTTCAAACCTTGCAACTTGAATATGGCTTACCTAATCACTTTTTTTCAATACCTGCAACTTAGACATGCTATCTCTGTACAAACTAAAATCTCTACATGGTTATTTGTCGAGCCACTAGTAGTTAATCAAATTGTGTCTTCAACCTCTAGAAAGGGTCAAATATCCTCAATGTACCAATCCCTTGTACACCGGGTCTCTAATTGTAGGTCACAATGGTCAGTAGACTTAGACACTATCTCAGATGAGGAATGGTCCACAATACTAGAAAATTAAATTAAAATCTCCAACTCAGAAGCTTACCCAGCTTTTTATAGTTCACCGTACTTACCGCACTCCTCAAAAATTGTACGACTGAAATAGGAGGGATTCCCCCCTCTGTCCCAGATGTGAAATTAATAATAGCACGCTTCTCCATATGTTATGGAGATGCCCTAAATTGGTAAGATACTGGACATACATTACAGAAATTATTAACAGTATTTGGATTCTTAATCTTCCCCTGGACCCAAAGATTTGTCTTCTGGGATGTATAAATGAGGAGCTATATACCCCTCATACCTATATTGCCATCCTTCGGGAGCTATTTATTGCTCGGAAACTCATAGCTCAGAAATGGTTATCTCCTACCCCCCCTTTCCCATGCACAATGGATTAAAGCTGTTAACAATACCCTAATCAGAGAGAAATGAATCTATCAACATAGAGGATGTGCCTGGCAATTCACAACTATTTGGGATGCTTTGTTAAGTACACTGGAATTAGTGCCAGTCCAACTAGTCAGGGACAGAGTATTGAGTGGAGGAGTCTCTTCAGGCTTGATGGATTCTTGCCAGTGTCTATACTTTAAAGTGTTTGGTCAGGTGGGTGGATTTATATGACCCCGAAAAGAAAAATTAACATTACTACCACAAAAAATGTATGATTTTCCCTTTTTTTTTGTTTCATCAGCTCCTAGACAGGTATTGGAGCCATATGTGTACCGAATGTTTTTTGGGGCGTTTTCTGCAGACAGTGGATCTTTATCTAGTGCTCTAATCATGGATATGTTGAGGCAGCTTGGTTCTCCAGGTTCAGTTCAGTGGAAGAATGGTTTGTTTTTCTGTTCTGGTTTTGTATTTTTGTTTTCTTGGTCTTTTGTATTTTTATGATATTTTTTCTTTTTCTAAATAATATGGAAAACATTGGGGTTTGGGATCTGTACTCATGTCTTCTGTATGCTTTGATATATACTCCTTATGTATTGCATTGTTGAAAAGTGTTATTAATACTGCTATCCCATGACGGAGGTCAGGATTTTATAACTTTGTATGTACATGGATCCAAACTTCAATAAAAAAGACCTGATTTAAAAAAAAATTACAAGTGGTGTAAATACCTACATTTGGCCTGGTAGCAGCCTCTTGCAATCCTTGTGTAACAGAGATGGATTAAGAGAGGAAGAAGAAGAGATATGAGCTCATCACTGTGCTGCTTCTACTTTCGCTGTCCAGTCACAGGATGGGGTGTATCCAGAACAAATGAGATTCAAACTAAGGATGTCTATTGTCAGAAAAAAAGTATTGTGTGTGACAATCTGTGGATTAAAGGTGAACAATGGTGTAAAAGCTGTTTCTTTATTTTATCTTTTAATAAGCTAATAATTTTTATTTTGCTACTTTTGGCTGGAGTTCAGCTTTAAACTTTAATAAATAGTGTTTAGTAAGACCTTTCAGATTCTTATTAAAATGTCTAAATCATCTCTCCCATAAGGAAAGAGAATTTGTTATTCTTTCGTCATAATTCTTTAATTTCTAGCAGAGTCCAGGAAACCAGAAACAAAATTCTGCCCAAGTGGTTTAAAGTCCCCACTCCTCTAAACTGAATCTACCCCACTGTCTCTCCCTGGTGCTGGAGATGTAACCAATCTACGGGAACACAATTATATATCTTCTGGGAATGGCTGGTTCTGCTTCCCTTCTGAGGGAACATTCAAAGAATAATCACGCAATTCAAAGGAATAATCCTTAGGGACATTCCCATTGCCCTTCCCTTTCACTTGATACCACTACTCTAGGCAGAGTACAAAAATTCCCTACCTATCCACCTTCTCAACAAAGCGAGTTCATGCATAGAACTGAAGTAGAAAAGTATGGAAGATCTTACTGCCTCAGGGAAAACAAATTTCACTCCACTCCAGTGGAATAATTTCTACTTCATGCAAGAATATCAAGAACATGTCATGACCCAATCCAAGATTATAAATGGGATTTGACCAAATGTCCACAGCAATTTCTGATGTACGCATTGACAGACTAGCCCTGGGGTGTAGGGGAGAGCAGGAGGAAATTTTCCCCTCTAGTCCTTCTTTCTTTTTCTTGTTAGTTTTCCCCTCTGAACAACCCTCTTCTCTTCCCTATCCCCCCATGCCTTTTTTTCACCCCCCCAATATTTTTTTATCCCATCTCCCTAACACTGGTTCTTTCTTTTCTTTTTCCTTACCATCCACTCCTTACATACCCCCTTTTCTAAAACTCATCTAGGTTGTCCTTAAAAGAGGAGAACTAAAAGATCTTACAGACCAGGAGTTGAGGAAGATATTTAATAGGATATCAAAAGAAAGATATCAGTGGGGGAATAGACCTGGAAAACATCTAATGCGGAAGCTAAAGGAAAAGAAATCCAAATATTTTATAGATAAAATTAAAACTAGTAAAGGAGAATTGGTGTACTCCACCACTGACATCGCTAATAGGTTGCAAGCAGAAGAGGGCGCCAGGTCAGAGTGAGTATTAAACATGTAAACTTTATTACAGAAGACTTGCATCTAAAATTCCTTCACTCGGCATACAGAATGAGAAGGCAGAAAAAGGATACACAAAAACTACAACATTACATTATAGGTACAGGACTATGGAACCCCCACTGTTAGGGAATGAGTAAAACATCCGTATATATTTGTATACATATTTCCATATTTATATTTATACACATTGAATTTATAATATGTTAATCTGTATTTTATTGTATTTACTCATGGTGGATTTGATCATGTAGCTGCATTACTTTTTTAATTTGTTTAATTTATTTAATTTATTATTTTTTACTTTTTTACTCATTTTATTTTAGAATATTTTTTATATTCCATTAATTTTTAAATTTTTACATTTTTCTTAAATTGCCATTTTTAATATGATTTTGCCTTATCCTCTGCTTTAATCCCCTCTTCTTCTCCCACATCACGTTCTTCTTTTCCTTTTCTTTCTCCCCTTTCCAATACTTTCACTTTTCTGTTTCTAAAAACTTTTTTCAGTTTTAAGGACTGATAAACTATGGCCAACTTTCAGCTTTCCAGTCCCCCACATGTCCGCGATCACCCTTTTGTTTATTGCACACAGTCACTGCAGCCTTCCCTGCGCTCCCTCACTCCTCCCATTTCATCTCTCCATTGGCTGCCTGGGATTTGACAGCTCTTATATACTGTTGCATGGGCGGGCCTGTTTTACAAAGGAGGTGGAGCCTCTGAAATGTGTTGCAGCCTACCCACCCGCCATTCACGGCATCTGTCACGGAACCTGTCTATACCTCCACCGCCTGGCGGGACTTTTGAACGAACGCTGAGTCCACAAGTGGCTCCCTCCATGGTCATGCTGCCTACATCGATCCATCCATCAGAGTGAACTGCGGTCCTGCTCCTCTGTCTGCCTTCTCATTCTGCATGCTGAGTGAAGGAATTTTAGATGCAAGTCCTCTGTAATAAAGTTTACATGTTTTTTACTCACTCTGACCTGGTGCCCTCTTTTCTCTCCTGCTTGTCTCTGAGGGATCTCCCTCATCCCTGACGAGGAGCTGCAGGTTCCATCCCATGTGCCTTGTCTCCCTGGTCCATTTCTTCCTCATTCTGCCCATCTTATGGATGCATTGACTCTTTGACCACCGTCACCACATTCATTGTACAGTCAGTCCTTCTAATTTTAGCCATTTGTCGCCATCCTATTCTGCATTGTGTGAGCGCTGAATATTATTGTTCATTGTATTGCTGATCATTGTATGTACCACTAATAAGTTCCCAGAATACTATAGTAAGCTTTATGATGTGAGCCCCAGAAATCTAAAAGAAATGGAGGATAAAAACAAGAGAAAAAGACAGAAATTACATTTCTTTTCCTCCAGACGTAAAGAGTGCCCCCTTGTCCGCTGTGATAACCTCAGGGTGAATAGCTCTACACCAAGTTCACTATATGAACCTCTGATGTATTTATACATGTATTGTCCCCCCCTCTATTGTACAGCGCTGAGCAAACCCTTTGGCGCTATATAAACTCGATGTAATAATAATAATAATGTTGATCATACCCCCCTTAATCTCCTCTTCTCAAGAGAGAATAAATTCAGTTCCACTAATCTTTCCTCATAGCTGATCTCCTCCATGCCTCGTATCAGTTTAGTTTCCCTTCTCTGCACTTTCTCAAGTTCCCCAATATTCTTTTTGTGAATTGGTGCCCAAAACTGAACTGCATATTCCAGATGAGGTCTTACTAATGATTTGTACAGGGGCAATATGATATCTCTCTCTCTGGAATCTTTACCTCTTTTAATACAAGAGAGAATTTTGCTCGCTTTAGAAACCGCAGCTTGGAATTGCATGCCATTATTAAGCTTGTGATCTACCATAATCCTTTTCCACCATTGATTCCCCCAGTTGTACTCCCCCTAGTATGTATGATGCATGCATATTCTTTGCCCCCAAGTGCATAACCTTACATTTATCAATATTAAACCTCATTTGCACATAGTTGCCCAATTAAACAATGCATTGAGGTCAGCTTGTAAGTTGAAGACATCCGGTAAGGACGTTATTCCACTGCACAGCTTGGTGTCATCTGCAAAGACTGAAATGGGATGTTTAATCTAAGACCCTATATTGTTTATAAATATATTAACCTGCCTGGCGGTATTCCCGAGTGTAGCTCGGGGTTAACTTTCAGTACCAAAAGCGGTAACCCCAAGCTACACTCAGGATTACCCTGCAGCATTGCTTAGGGATTCCCTCCAGCACTTACCTTGTCCTGCGCTCCCGCTATGTCCCCCCTGCAGCATCCCCAGCCATCTCCTCCAGCTGATGCCGGCATCCGTCTTCCGGGTTCCGTTCCCTGCGAGTCTTGGGACGTACGGGGGACGGAACCGGCTGGAAATTAAAAAATTTTAAAAGTGTTATTCACTCAATACACTAAAATCTCATAGTATAACATTACTGTATCAAACCATTTCACATACATTTTGTCTCTAGTTCTTTTTCCTGTGCCCAGCCTGCATTTTTACTGTTCTTACTGCCTGGAAACTGAGAAAAGTCCATGGCATCCAAAAAGCGTCCCTTTAGGTCAAAACCGATTTTAGACCGGCTAGAGAACAACGATAGTAAATTAGAACCACTTGCAGAATTGAGTTGATACTTGAGTGATACTGATTCGTGGGGAAATTCGTCATCAGACAGTGAAAACGATTTTGCGACTACGCTCAGTGATGTGCGAACTTGGCACTCTATTTCAAATTTCAGTGTTTTTGTTTGATTACATTATTGAATTACAATTATTCTTATTATATTAATATTTTTTATGATTATTTATTATATTATAATTTATGATTTTATGTTTCAGATTTTATCATACCTGTGATGTTTACTAGACTCTTGTTCGGACAGATTTCAGTGAGTTATTTCTAAGAATTATAAATATAAAAAAACAACATATTTCCATGCAAAAAATTTTTACTGCTTTGAGCACAGAAATACTGACATAATCAGACTACTAGGGAGGTTAAAAAGTAAGGGTCCCAACACTGAACCTTGGGGTACACCATTGAAAACCCTAGACCATGCAGAGTATGAATCATTAACCACTACTCTTTGAATACGATCTTTTAGCCAGTTTTCTACCCATTTACATATGGATTTTTCCAAGCCCGTAGACTTTACCTTACACATTAGCCATGTGTGGGGAACTGTGTCAAACGCTTTTGCAAAATCCAAGTATACAACGTTGTTCCACCGCCTCCCCTCTGTCCAGGATTTTGCTCACCCCCTCATAAAAAGAAATCAGATTTGTTTGCCAACTTCTGTCTTTCATTAATCCATGCTGTCTGTTGCTTAAAATATTTTTTTCCAGCAAGAACTCATCTATGTAAATATCCCCCCTAATTGCCTAATTTAATGAGACTATTAAAACAATATGCCGAGCTGTCAAATCTGAAAATAAACCCTGCAAAGTCAGAGATTTTAAATGTCAACATTCCAAAGTTGAGCCTTCAAAAAGAGTTTCCATTTACCTGGAAGAATTGAGTACTGACGTGACACTTTTTTTATTTGCACTAACATACAAGGTCCAGGCCCTTCTTCAAGGTCCAGGCAGTACTACTACACAAAGTTTTAGCAGAATGTTCGAAGAGATGTTGAAAGGCTGTTATCTCTTGTATCAAATAAAATTATCATTCTTAGTTCAGACAGAAGTTGCAAACAAGGATGAATTTGCACAGACATACCATCAAGGAACATAAAGATGACTTTTGCACGCCCGTGAGACACCATTTCGCACAACCAGACCACACTATGGAAGACCTCAATATTTTATTTCTTAAAGGAAATTTCAAAACTATTCAGGAAAGGAAAAGTTTTGAACAAAGAATGATAATTCTATTTGATACAAGAGATAAAGGCCTTAATTTGGACATAGGACTCCTCACTTATTATCCAGCAGTTTTACAACCCCCTCTGTGAGTGTTGTTCCCCCCCCCAGTCTTTGCTTTTGCTGTGTCTTATCTCTAGTTTAATCCTAGTCTTATAACCATTGCTGTGTACATTTGTTTGTGTGTGTTTCTTTCTGGTTTTTTTTTCCTCCCCCTTTCAACATCTCTTCTAACATTCTGCTAAAACTTTGTGTAGTAGTACTGCCTGGACCTTGAAGAAGGGGACATACCCCGAAAGCTTGTCCTCAAAATTGTATGTTAGTGCAAATAAAAAAAGTATCACGTCAGTACTCAATTGTTTCTGTCACAAGTGCACTAATATGGCTACAATCACCTCAAGCATTTACCTGGAAGGAAAGGGAAATAGGATATCTGGTAATAAAATTAACCCCTTCAACAAAAACCTTATACCAGGCAAATTACATCCCTTTAATAAATGAAATAAAGGGGGAGTTGGGGCTACTTTCAAAGGGAGGAGCTTCTTGGATAGGTTATGTAAACCAGGTAAAGGTGGTGATAGTCCCAAAAATTCTTTATAAGTTTCACATGCTCCCAATAAACCTGTCAGGGTCGTTCTTTGGAGTGATAAAGAAAATGATTCTCAGGATTATATGGGCAAATAAGAAACCGAGAATCAGGTATGATCAGGGGCAGACTGACCATTTGGAGACTCAGGCACTGCCAAGAGCCCAGGGTCAGTAGGGGGCCCCATGAGATGCCCCTGGTACCTTTTTCATAGACTTTTTTGAGTTTGGGCAAGGACACAGGGGCCCCATGATCCCCTATTGCCCGGGGGCCCCATGAGTTGTCAGTCCGCCCATGGGTATGATGTATTGTGTAGGGTAAAAAGGAATGGGGGATTGGGGTTGCCTAACATTAGAAAATATTATTTAGTGGTGATTTTATCATGAATAGTAGATTGGACATTTAATGCACAAGGAAAAGGATGGAATATGGAGAGAACACTAAGTAAGGCACAGTTAGGGAAGATTGTATGGATACCACATAAATTCCGTACACTAGATGAGAATATTAGTTCTTTAACAAAAAAAGTGTTAAGTATTTGGGATACAATTTATAAGCAGAACGGATGGAAATACAATTCCTTACTGACTCCTTTGGTGGGTACTTTTCTCCAGGGAAGGATATCATTTCTGGTAAATGGATTAAACATAAAAATGCATGTTTGAAGGATATTTTGAATAAGGGGAAATTGCACACCTATCAAGAGTTAAAGAAAAAAAAGATTTCTTTTTCACATTAGATGAGTGGCGGTATGGACAACTAGGACACTTTGTTTCAATGCTCCCACAACCACTGAGGACCTCAGGGAATATGTACCCATTTGAAAAATTGTTGAATGTAAATACAGCTCCGAAACAAGCCACCTCCAGGATATATAAGATCCTAATAGATATGGATGGAACCTCTCCTCCCGGGTTCTTGGAAAAATGGGAAAACGAGCTTGGAACAGAACTGAAAGAGCAACAAAAGAATAAAATATTTAAATTAGCATATAAGGTGACAAATATGAGCACAGTAGAAATTAATTACAAATGCTTGGTATGATGGTATATTACACCGAGGGTGGCACATAAACAGCAAGATGATGTTTCACCTTTAAGTTGGAGAGAGTGTGGGAAAAAGGGTACAAAGGCACACATACGGTGGGAATGCCCGAAAATACAGGATTTTTGGAAAGAAATAATTAATTGTATTCAGGAAATCAGTGGGATCATTATACAAAAGGACCTGTGGATGTGTTTATTTTATTCCGAGCCTGTAGGTATACTGTATAAAAACAGGGTATTATATAATTTAATCAGTGCGGCCAAGGGCTTGATTCCCATGTTCTGGCATGCTCCAGAGCCACCAGGAATAAATAATTGGTTGAATAGAGTTGAAAAGATTTTTAGGATAGAGGAGCTGTGTCATGTGGAGGACAAAATGGAAGAATTTAGGAAAACATGGAGTAATTGGCTAGATTTTAAAACATCTAAAAGATACATGGAATTGGTTTGGAGGTTAGGGGGAAAAGTCTAGAGAGAGCTTGACGGAGATTGTGAAAGCGATAGTGGCTGTGAGAGGGAAAAGGACATAGATTATTATTATAGAGTATTTATATAGCGCCAAAGGGTTTGCTCAGCGCTGTACATTAGAGTGGGGGACAAGACATGAGACAATACAGTAGCAAAACAATACACGATACACGAGGGTTAGAGGGACATAGATATAGATAGACAATTACAAGAGGAGTAAGAACTTAGTAAACAAGATCTGGATAGGGGTAAATTGGCAGGGAGGTTAGGGGGGCAAGTAAAGTGGGATTTATATACGGTGGGGATCGAAAGTTTGGGCACCCCAGCTAAAAATTTGTATTAATGTGCATAAAGAAGCCAAGGAAAGATGGAAAAATCTCCAAAAGGCATCAAATTACAGATTAGACATTCTTATAATATGTCAACAAAAGTTAGATTTTATTTCCATCATTTACACTTTCAAAATAACAGAAAACAAAACAATGGCATCTGCAAAAGTTTGGGCACCCTGCAGAATTTATAGCATGCACTGCCCCCTTTGCCAAGCTGAGACCTGCCAGTGTCATGGATTGTTCTCAATCATCGTCTGGGAAGACCAGGTGATGTCAATCTCAAAGGTTTTAAATGCCCAGACTCATCTGACCTTGCCCCAACAATCAGCACCATGAGTTCTTCTAAGCAGTTGTCTAGAAAACTGAAACTGAAAATAGTTGACGCTCACAAAGCTGGAGAAGGCTATAAGAAGATAGCAAAGCGTTTTCAGATGTCAATATCCTCTGTTCGGAATGTAATTAAGAAATGGCAGTCATCAGGAACAGTGGAAGTTAAAGCAAGATCTGGAAGACCAAGAAAAATATCAGACAGAACAGCTCGCAGGATTGTGAGAAAAACAATTCAAAACCCACGTTTGACTGCACAATCCCTCCAGAAAATTCTGGCAGACACTGGAGTTGTGGTACACTATTCCACTATAAAGAGATACTTGTACAAATATGGTCTTCATGGAAGAGTCATCAGAAGAAAACCTCTTCTACATCCTCACCACAAAAATCATCGTTTGACCTTTGCAAATGAACATATAGACAAGCCTGATGCATTTTGGAAACAAGTTCTGTGGACCGATGAGGTTAAAATTGAACTTTCTGGCCGGAATGAGCAAAGGTACGTTTGGCGAGAAAGGGGCACAGAATTTAATGAAAAGAACCTCTGTCCAACTGTTAATCATGGGGTTGGATCAATCATGCTTTGGGGTTGTGTTGCAGCCAGTGGCACAGGGAACATCTCACGAGTAGAAGGAAAAATGGATTCAATAAAATTTCAGCAAATTTTGGATGGTAACTTGATGCCATCTGTAAAAAAGCTGAAGTTAAAGAGAGGATGGCTTCTACAAATGGATAATGATCCTAAACACACCTCGAAATCCACGGAAGATTACATCAAGAGGTGTAAACTGAAGGTTTTGCCATGGCCTTCACAATCTCCTCAACATAATTGAAAATCTATGGATAGACCTTAACCATTAGCCGCCCGGCCAATGGCCGTTTGGCGGCTTCAGATGTGCTCCTCCATTCCGGGTGCACGCCATTTGGCATGCTCCCGCACATGCGCCGTTTGCGCTAGTGCAGAGCGGCGCAACAGTGCGATCTGTCGGCGGCCGTGCACCTCGGACACGGCCGATGACAGATCCGAGTACCGACTCCCGTTGCTGGTACCATGTGACCTGCTGTGACCAATCATGATGCCATCCATTGTATACTAGTGCCTAGCTGTGAATGGTCACAGCTAATCACATGCACATGTCATGTGATTAGCTGTGACCAAATCACAGCTAAGCACAAAAAAAACAAAAAAACAAAAACAAAAGCTGAATGAATCGATTTCATTCAGGTAAATGCTTGCTTATAGCAAAGTAATTCTTTGCTATAAGCAAATTGTGTAAAAAAAAAAAAAATACTGATCACTTCCCCAAAGTAGTACAATGTTACTATGGTAACATTGTACTATTTTGGTCATAGTAAAATATGAAAAAAAATCTTAAAAAAAAAAAAAAAAAAAATGAAATAAAAAATTAAATATAATAAAAAAAAAAAAAAAAAAAAAATATATATTTTTTTTTTCATACTGTCACCAGTCAGTATCCCTGTTCACCGCCATGCCAGTTATATGATGATGCTGTACTGCACTGGTGACAGTATGTAAAAAAAAAAATAGTGAAAATAATTTTTTTCATTTTTTCATTTTCGGAAAAATTATGACAAAAAAATACAACTTCAAAAAACTCGCCATGCCTCTTATGAAGTACGTCGGACTGTCTACTCTGCAAAAGGGGGTCATTTGGGGATATCTGTACTATTCTGACATTCTTGGACCTCAAGAAATTAGATTGGCCGTCAGTACTTCAGGATTGATCAATATTCAGATCTATACCATAGTTTGTGAACTCTATAACTTTCCTACAAACTAAAAAATACATCCTAATTTGGGTTATTTTCACCAAAGACATGTAGCAGAATACATCTCGGCCTAAATTTATGAAGAACAATTATTTATTTGTAAACTTTTATAACAGAAACAAAGTAAAATGTGTTTTTTTTTCAAAATTTTTGGTCTTTTTTTGTTAATTTAGCAAAAAATAAAAACCCCAGCGGTGATTAAATACCACCAAAAGAAAGCTCTAGTTCTGTGAAGAAAATGATAAAATTTTAGTTTGGGTACAGTGTTGTATAACCGCGCAATTGTCATTCAAAGTGTGAGAGCGCTGAAACCTGAAAAATGGCCTGGGCAGGAAGGTGTAAAATTGCACGGTATTGAAACGGTTAAAAGAGCAGTGCGTGACAGGACAGCCCAGAAATCTCAAAGAACTGGAAGACTTTTGTAAGGAAGAATGGGCAAAGATACCTCAAACAAGAATTGAAAGACTCTTGGCTGGCTACAAAAAGCGTTTACAAGCTGTGATACTTGCCAAAGGGGGCAGTACAAAAACTCTGCAGGGTGCCCAAACTTTTGCAGACGCCATTTTTTTGTTTTCTGTTATTTTGAAAGTGTAAATGATGGAAATAAAATCTAACTTTTGTTGACATATTATAAGAATGTCTAATCTGTAATTTGATGCCTTTTAGAGATTTTTCCATCTTTCCTTGGCTTCTTTATGCACATTAATACAAATATTTAGCTGGGGTGCCCAAACTTTCGATCCCCACTGTACATTTGATTGTTCGGTATATTGGATTGCTATGCTTTTGTACTGGAATACCTAATAAAAATGTAAATGAAAAAAAAGAACATGTCATGACCCAATCCAAGATTATAAATGGGATTTGACCAAATGTCCACAGGACAGGACAATGTATACGCATTGACAGACTAGCCCTAGAGAGTGAGGCAGAGCAGGAGAAAGTCTTCCCCTCTAGTCCTTTCTTTTAGTTTTCCCCTCTGAACAAGCCCTCTTCTCTTCCCCATCCCCCCATGCCTTTTTTTCACCCCCAACATTTTTTTATCCCATCTCCCTAACACTGGTTCTTTCTTTTCTTTTTCCTTACCATCCACTCCTTACGTACCTCCTTACGTACCCCCATTTTTAAATCTCATCTACGTTGACAACACTAAGAGGCCACATGCAAACCACTCTGTAAAAACTGTATACCCATACTTTTCTTTATGGAAAATATTTTCTCTTGTCAAATGTGGAAAGACTAAATAAAGAATTAAAAAAATACTAGATCATCTAATGGGTTGTTATTAAAAAAAAAAAAAAGACCAATATCCAGTATTTCCTATGGCCTTGCCAGGTGGTGCATGGTGAGACTATTAAAGGAGCCTGGGAGATATTCTATATTTGTTGATGTTACTCTGACATGTGTGCACTAAATGTTCAGTCATGGAACCCAGGTTAATGTCTTCTTCTGCTCCTTGTTTGTCTTCTCTGAAACTTGAGTGGTATGTTATAGTGTGAGGAATCATGAATACATTGATGTAATTTAAAATGTTGCTAGTATGTTATGTGTCATAATTTTCTGGATGAATCTTTTCAAGCACTAGTTGTAATGTTTATACCACTGTACATTTTTTGCTTTTGTCAAAATTTCTTTGGTGTTCTAACCTTGACCATGTTTTAAGCCACACCTGCCAAATGTCACTGCTGTCTAACCCAATAGTTTCATAGAATGAACATTTACTACAATAGTTGAAAAAATATTAGACATTGCTTTTCAAGCTAACTTGACCTGCGTTGCCTTCAAACTGTTCACAGACCCAGAGCAATCTATTTTAAGTTCTGGATTAATAAACAATAGTTGACATTTTTACGGAAGAATTTTGGTCAGAGATTTGACAGTCTGCCACATTCGTGTGTCAGCTTGCCTAGACATTACTGAATCTATAACTCCATTTCATACCTGGAAGCATTTTATCAACCCAAGTTTAAGATGAACTTCTTAAAATAAAGTCACTGATGTCAATGTATATTTCCAACAGAGAAAGTGAATTAGATTGCATAGTACAGTGCATAAAAGCACATTGCCGTACCTGCGCATTTTTTGCTTATGGCTTTATATTTAAAGGAAAAGTATAGTGTATTTTTTACTGAGCACATACTTTGCATTTATTTTTAATCGTTTACTGTTAAGTATTTTGTGAGACCCTTATACAAGGTTACCAATCTATATTTTGTTACTTTATTACATATAATGATTTGTAGATTAGCCACTAGAATAAGCAAACTCTCAATATCCATTTATTCTGCCTCTCTTTTAAATAACTGCTAAAGTGGAACTAAAATCCACAATACTTACATATGCTTCAACGGACCGATAAATCTTCTCCCTGGCTTCCTCTGGGTGCTGATCTTCTTCTTGATTGGCGGGTGCAGGATGACATCAATACTGTGCATGCACAGAAGTGCATTCATCCTGGAACACAAGCACTGTCCTGGGATGTAAACTGAGCTGCACATGCACAAGTAAGTTTATTTTATTGAAAAAGAGAATTTATTTTTCCTTTTTTAAGTTCCGCTTTAAGATATCAACCATATAGGAAGTGCCTAGTTGCAGTGAGACAGCTTATTCACACACTTCCATTGTACTCAGGCTTTGCTTCATCTGTGCATGTAATAAGCAAATATTGGTGTTTCTGTGTAAGGCTCCGTTCACACAAATGCGTTTTTAGTGCTTTTTTCAGAAACGCACTACAGTCCATTTAACATGGTTTCCTATGGAACATGTTCACATCTATGCTTTTTTGAGCTGCTGAATTTTTGGAAAGGGTCGGGGACTTTTTTAAAAGCAAAAAGCAGCATTTTTACTACAATAGAGTTTAATGGAGAATCTGCTGAAATGCATGGTAGTGGGTTTTTGCCATGTTTTTGCCTTGTTTTATATTTTTAATCTGCACAGCAAAAAAAAATTTCATAAAAAAAAAAAAGCTGAACAAAATGCAAAATGCAGTAGAAACGCATCAAATACGCAATAAAAAATGCGTCAAAAACGTGTATAGAAAAACGCAAAACGAACTGCAAAACCACTGCAAAACAGACAAAAAGCAAACTGCATAGGTGTGAACGGAGCTTATTTTAGATCTAATATGCATGCATAAAATTGTCTCTTTTTAACACCAAAATGCATGTTGTAGGTGTATACACATATCGCCAGTTGCAGTTTTTTGTATTTTGTGCTATGGAACTGAACACAGTGCACCTTTACGCAACTATATGAATGACTCCTTTGAAAACAATGCAGCTGTGTTCAGATCCATAGATAAAAAATGCTGGTAAACACATTTTTACGTCCGCGTGAATGTCGCCTTAGAAATAATAACATTCCTTATCTAACGAAACACACTAGTACTGTATGTTTTGCAACTAAAATGAAACACTAAAGAAATTAAAATTTAAAACTGAACTATAGGGAATGTATACAACATTTTGGTCCAGCAATATATGAATAAAAAAATCATTAAAGCTGTTGTTCAGATGTAGAGGAGGATACAGAGGGCAGTACTGGAGCAAGGAGGTTTCTTTTAACAGCCCCCCAGGTTTGAAGCAGTTGTTAGTAATAGCTACGAAACGGGATTTGCACCTTAAATGTTCAGATTTCTGCTAGTATAAGATCATTAAATCTTTCTTTATACTATCTTCCCATGATCCCTAACACAGCAGATGTCATACTAAAATTGAGAGGGTATGATGTGTTAGTCAGTGGGGCTCCATTGTACCGTACACTGCTACCAAGCCAACAAGCTACCCACAGTTTGGAGCTGGAGAGGAAGGTGTTTAGTTATCTAAAAGCGAAAGGACCTTAGAAGCTAGATCATATTTGCTTGCATCCAACAAGCAAGCAGATGAGAAAGGGACCTTTAAAAGCAAATAGCAGTGTCACCATCCTGGCTATTTGAAATTTAAAGTATTTAGACAGGAAAAACAATTCACATAGTGTGCATGTATTTCAGATGTGTATTTACCTATTCTGTTATTTGTCTTTTATTTTTTATGGTCAGGTTTTAAAGACACAAAAAATATAATCCTGGCTGCTGCAGTCATAGTAAATTCTCCTCAGTGTGCACTTGGCAATATGGGTCTGGACTATGCTGTTAACAGGAAATCAACATTGCATTGCCATACAGTCACAGCGCAGGTAGATTAATCTATGAAATGCTGCTTACAAAGTTTTGGCACCATCATATTCTTAATCCCATGAGACCCAAAACCAGGACCAGCAGATAAGTAGCCATTGACATCAATGAATGATGCTGCATCTGCATTCCTCTGAAAAAACTGATGCTGCACTCATCCACCACAGAACAATATTGTAGCCACCAACTCACTGACAGCCACCATACTGGCATATGTCTGCTCAAAAGACACTGGAGAAATTTATTGGAAATGTACTAAAACTGAGGCAGACAGAATCTGGAGCAGCTGTGCATACTGGTCAATCAGCTGCTAGCTTCAGCTTGTTTAGTTTTGAAAATTAAAGCACTTGCACACTTTTACACTAACCAATGATCCATCTGTGTACCTCCCTACTGTCCAATGCTTTGCATTTCCCCACTTGTAAGCTTCAACAATGACTGACTGACTTCTGCTGCATACTTCTTCAGTGACCAATGCTGAGACTGTGCACACCCTCGCTGACCAACACTGTGGTAATGTGCTTCTCCAGTGACCAACACTGGATCTAAGTGCTTCTAAACGGACACATGTTATGTTCACGCACTTCTCCACTAAGTAATGGTGCGCCACACACCTCCACCAACCAAGGCTGTGCTTAATAAATCAGGTACAGATGTGAGCACAATGCTAAAGTCTACGGAAAAGCAGCTAGCATATGAAGGCAATCCTCAGCACCTCAAAGTTACATATATAAATAGATATGCAGCACTAAAATGACCGAATAATGATCTTAATTAACAGGTTATGAGTATCCAGATATATACAAAGTGAGTGAGCACTGATGATAGTGCAAAATTAGTGCAGTGATGGCCACATTTAAAACCGTTGCCCGTTTAGATGAAGTGAAGGTAATAGTAAGTCTAATCAAATAAAATTCATCAGAAATGGTGCTCCGTGTTCCGTGACTTGCTGTTATGAAAAATCCGGTACAATAATTCACTTACCAGAAGTACATATAATGCACGCATTATATGTAACCAATATGTAGTGACATCAGGGTCTGGTCTATGGTTGCTGTGTCATCTGGTTCTTATGGCAGACTCTCAGAGATGAAGCAGCTCACACTCAAGGGTCCACTCAGGTTCACAGATTCGTCCGACACCAGCTCAAACACCCTGGTAACACCTTTCCATATGGCTCCACCTTGCGAGGCTCGCAAAAAACGAGCCACGTGGCAAAATTGTACTGATAGTGTAGTATGTTTTATTTGAATTGAAAGATATATCCAAAACTAAAAAATGTTATACAAACTCACATGTGGTACAAAACAGCCAGTAGGCCTTCCTCATAGGCTCCGTGCGGCTAAGGCGTTTATCTGGTGGATTCCCCTGACATGTTTTGTGCATCAAGCACGTTTTCAAAGGGGTAGATGCTGTGCTTGCACACTCCTCCACCTCCTAACAATGCATCTGTGTTCTCTTCCACCCAAAGACAAGCACCAGCATGCTACTCCACCAGTTGATGCTGCTTCTGGAGGCTGCTCCACTGCTGATGCTGCTCCTGTCTGCTTCTCCACTGCCCAATGCTGAGCACATCCTCCAATGACCAAGTCTGCCATATGAGGCTTTGTGACCCATCACCAATTAAAGCTGCATCTGCACACTCATCCATCAGCTGACACTGTGCCAGTTAGCTTCTTTAGCAACAGTTTTGCACCTGCATGCTGCTAATTTGACCAAAGCTAGGTCCATGTGCTTCCCCACTGACTAATGTTGCACAATGTACTTCTTTGCCATCCCAAACTGAGCCTGCATGCTTCACCACCTACAAATGCTGCACCCGCCTACTGCCTTTTTCAGAAAGCGTTGCATGCAAGTTCTGGGCAGTGTGATCCAGTTTTGCTGTTCAATACACTGTCATTCAAATTCGGACAGTGCAACCTGAATCTAAACAGGCATGTATGTGAACCAGGATCGCACTCACCAAAATTCGGGCTGCATGTATGTGAACCTAGGCTAAGGATTTTGTTGTATTACTCTCCATAGTAGTCTAAGAGATATTAACACCTACTTAGTCAGAAGAGATATTATACAAAATTACAGTAAGGAAACATAAAATGAAAATTGAATTAAATTAAAGAAACATAAAATTTATGTTAAGCATATTAAAAAGGATGGTAACACAAAAGCCTGTAAATGTTGAAGTTTTCAAAATAGATGATTTAAACCACAATTGTGCCAATCCAGGATAGTGTAAGAAATTTGCATTGGTTTGTATGCAGTTCTAGTTAAAATGCATTCTGTACGCAGGGCAACTGAAAACAAAGTACAGAAAGAAACTGTACCACTGTGGTACATGAACCCTGATTTACTAAAGGTGATAATCATGTTCACAAAACTAAGGCAAAATTCACTTTGCAAAAAGAAACTTTACTTAGCTTATGAATGAGGGCAAATTGTTCTGACTTCAATCATCCATTCACTTGCAAGCAAAAACCTGTTTTGTTTTAATTTTGCTTGCTTAGGATTAGGCATTTTGTGCAAAGTAATTTTCACTTCATTCACCAAAAATAAGTGAAAATTATTTTTGAAAGTAAACATGCTCATTTGTTTTAGCTAATCAAACCCATAGATTGTGGAATGAGCCCTTAAAACAAATCCATTTTAAGAAGGTTATGGAGTTTAATAAATACTTGCTTATTATATTTTAGTAAATACTGTTTTTCTTGCTCATGGCTATGGAAAGTGTGAAAAGTTTATAAATGTTCTTCTACAGAGGTGAATATTGGGGATCCATGAGGCAAACCCCCAAAATAGCAAATCTAAGGGACATGGACTAATACTTAAACTGCAAAACATGTTTTTAACAGCCAGCCTTAAATCTATTATTAATGAATGCCAATAAAAAAGTAAATACAATTATTCCTTCTCCTAGCTAATGTTTTTGGAATGCTTTTGAGCTGAAGATTAATAACATTTTTGACAAAGTATAATTGGTAATCAATTGCCACTTTCGTTGTTTGGGTTCCATGTCAGAAAATGAATTTGTAATTATAATTGAAATTTAATTTTCTGAACATTCAGATCATTCATTTTTGCAGCACACATTTTATCTTTTTAACAATAGACAAAGTAATGGCAGCAAGGCAAAGTTTACATAACACACAGCTATGGAAAAAGTTATGTAATTAACAGTATTGCAATTCAAAAGTTTAAAAAAAACAAAACATGTTAAAAATCGGGTGATTCAAGCATAATTATTTTATAGCATATTAACAGAAAAATCAAAGCCCAGAATCTTCTCTGTTATGAACAATAACTCATAACTCAGTGACTGAAGCAATCCATAAATGGGTTGGCAACTTCCAATATTACAGTACTAGCTCTGCTTATTCAGTAGTTCTATGTATAACTAAGAATTACATTTCATACTGAGTGACATCAAGGAAGAAAGCATCCTACTCATGTATATTTATTATATTCTCTTACATGTGATCTTCACTTTAAATTACATTTATATCCTTGCCAGCAGCAGGAATAAAAGATTAATTACTCTATCTGGACATTTCATCATTTTTATCTACAACATTTATAGCCATCAAGAACTTGATGTAACGGAAAAGTAAATTATCATCCATGAAACAAAAACTAAAGACTACTGTGATTGTTTTCCTCTTTCCCTGTTTTTATACAGTGCAGTGTAAAACATTGAACAGTCTCTCTAATTAAACCATAGGCATCCATTTTTTCAATCCATATTTACTAACCTAGACAGCATAATAGCCATTTTTACTTTCCCAATATCTTTTCCTCGTTTCCGTCTCAACAGTCTCAGGCAAACCCTGGACCTTGAGACTGAATTACTCCCTCTTACAGCACCCAGTAATTCTAGACACAATTAAAGAGGAACTTATCTCTAATTAATAATACAACACAATACATTAACTTTTTAGAAACATGGGAAGCACATAATTGCATGGCACATGTGCAGTGTTTTACTAGATCATGACTCAAGGCCAAGAAGAAGTCTGATCAAGCAGGCTTTGTCCCATGCCAAGAAGGGAGGGATAACTTCCAGTGAGCTATATCCCTTATCCATTGAGTGACACAACAGCATATCCCATGTATGGCCCTGTCAACAGATGCAGAAAAAGCATTTGATAAGATCAACTAGACCTTTAAAGGTCAAACTTTGCAAAGACCTGGACTAGGGGAAAAATGTTGGCCTGGATCTTCACATCATGTAGCATACCAACAGCTAAAGTGAAAGTAAATAATGTTCTTTCCTCAGGAATTACCACCATGAGCAGGAAAGGACAGGGATGCCCCCTATCCCAATTATTATTCATCCCAATGATGGAAGCATTATTGTGCAAGTTCAGATTGAGCCCAGACATATTGGGGGTTCCAGTTGCAATTGCTCAATATATATATAATCTCAATGTCTCCTTGCTAGTATCATTCCATGCTACGCTTACCTCCATAGGTAAATTAAAAAGTTAATTGATGCCCCACCTCTTAAACACGCAGAAGAGTTTAATCACCCTGGGATGGAAATCCTCTAACATCAAGAGACTGGGTATTAAGGGTTCAAGTGATCAAGGAAGTGAAGGAATGGAGGCATACAGTCATGGCCAAAAATATTGACACCCCTGCATTTCTGTCAAATAATGCACCACTTCATCCAGAAAATTGTTGCAATTACAAATGTTGAAGCATTCTCATGTTTATTTCTTTTGTTTGTATTGGTATGACACAAAAAAAATGGAGAAACAAAAAGGCAAATCTGACACATTCAATGCAAAACCCCAAAACTGGACTGGACAAAATGATTGGCACCTTCTCAAAATTATAACACATAATTGCATTCCAAGTTTGTGATGCTCCTGTAATTTCTAATTAAACTCACCTGTATCAATTAACAGGTGCTAACAATATATACATCAGAAATATACTATACAAATATACAATATAGAAAATGGTGAAAAATTGACTCAACATTTTTGTTGTGCGTCTGTGTGCCACATGGAGCACGGAGAAGAGAAAGCAAGAAAGAATTGTCTGAGGATCTGAGAACATAAATTGTGGAACAGCATGGACAATTTAAAGGTTGCAAGTCCATCTCCAGAGATCTTTACCACTTCCCGTCCACCCTATAGCAGAAGTACTGCTACAGGGTGGCACAAGTGCGCAAAAGCACGGATACGTGATTGTGCATTTCCGAGTAGGGAACTCGCGTGCACCCTACCCGTGCTGCTATTCGCAGCCGCTGCCGTCAATCACCCGGTCCCGGAAGGTGATTACTCTCTGGCGCCTGGTGATTGCCAAGCTTTTCTGATGGGGGGGGAGAACTGTTTGTAAACAAAACAGTTCTCTCCCCTGTCTGTTATAAATGGCACACAGTTAACCCTTTGATCGCCCCACATGTTAACCCCTTCCTGCCCAGTGCCATTAGTACAGTGTCAGTGCTTTTTATTAGCACAGATCACTGTATTGGTGTCACTGGAGATGTCAGTGACACCAAGTCAGTTCCCTCCAGTGTCAGAATGCCCACCGCAGTCCCGTTATAAGTCACTGATTGCCACCATTACTGGTGAAAAAAAAAAAATACCCAGTATATATGCCTCCATTTGTAAACGCTAAATTTATGATGAAAGTTGATTTTTAAATTTTTTTACTGGACATGTTTAATAGCAAAAAGTCAAAAATATATATTTTTTCAAAAGTGTATTTTTTTTTATAGCGCAAAAAATTAAAAAAGCACAGGTGACCAAATACCACAGAAAGAAAGCTCTATTTGTGGGAAAAAAAGGACATACATTTCATTTGGGTGCAGCATTGCATGGCCGCGCAATTGTCAGTTAAAATAACACAGCGCTGTAATGCAAAAAATGGCCTGGTCAGGAGGGGGATGAATCCTCAGGAGGGCAAGTGGTTAATGATCCTGTGTCCACTATGCGCAACATTTCCAAGAAATTTGCAGCCCATGGCACAGTATCTAATCTCCCTGGATATTTACAAAAGAGAAAAATTGATCAAAGATTGCAGCAAATGATTGTTCAAATGGTGGATACAGAGCCTCGATCAACTTTCAGACAATTTCAAGCTTACCTTCAGGCACAGGGCACAACTGTGTCAGCTCGCACTATATGTCACCATCTGAATGAAAAGGGATGCTATGGTAGGAGACCCAGCAAGACCCCACTACTGACACAGAAACATAAAAAGCCAGATTGGAGTTTGCTAAAACTTACATGAGGAAGCCAAAATCCTTTTGGTAGAATATGCTGTGGACACATGAAACAAAATGACAGCTTTTTAATAAAGCTCATCATTCTACTGTTTTCA
Source organism: Staurois parvus (assembly GCF_062004578.1). NCBI lineage: Eukaryota > Metazoa > Chordata > Amphibia > Anura > Ranidae > Staurois > Staurois parvus. The sequence continues at coordinate 27,540,135 of NW_028317943.1, forward strand.
GAAAAAGAAATGAGGCCTGTACAGAAAAGTATACAGTCCCTACAATTAAACATGGTGGAGGTTCATTGATGTTTTGGGGTTGCTTTGTTGCTTCAGGCACTGAATGTCTTGACCGTGTGCATGGCATTATGAAAACTAAAGACTACCAAAGAATTGTGGGGTGCAATGTAGAGCCCAGTGTCAAAAAGTTGGGTCTCCGTCAGAGATCATGGGTCTTACAGCAGGACAATGACCCAAAGCACACGTCAAAAAGCACCCAGAAATGGTTTCAGACAAAGCGCTGGAGAGTACTGAACTGGCCAGCAATGAGCCCATATCTCAATCCCATGGAGCACCTGTGGAGAGATCTCAAAACAGCAGTAGGGAAAAGGAACCCTTCCAATCTGAGAGACCTGCAGCAGTTGGCAAAAAAACAGCGGTCCAAAATTCCAGTAGAGAGGTGTAAGAAACTCATTGATGGTTACAGGATGTGATTGATTTGTTATTTTTCCCAAGAGGTGTGCTGACAAATATTAAATTGAGGGTGCCAATATTTTGTCCAATCCATTTTTGGGGTTTTATGTAGAATGTGTCAGATATGGATTTTTGTAAAGAAAACAAAACCTCAGCGCTCAGGACTTCCTATTTACCACACAAATCCCCGTGGGATGCTGCTGTGCACAGGTACAAAAGACCAAAAAAACTTTTAACAATGAAAACCAGCGCAAACCCACATGGTCAATTACATTACTCAGCTTTAAAAAAACATTACTGTGCTGATAAAGATATATATAATAAATTATATATAAATAAATTGATATATAAAAAATATATAAACATTAGAATCATAAGTCCAGTGACAAAAAAAATCAAGTGACAAAAAAAATCAAAAAAATCCCAAAAAATATATATATATAATTACAGTCCCGTGACAAAAATAAAACAAATTAAATTATAATTTTCATTTAGTTCTTCCGTGTTACTGATCCCTTCACCATGCACCAGTGCAGAAATCAACATTAACCGCACTCACCAGATATTGGTGAGTCACACGCCTTTCAGGATTATTAAGGGCTCCTGGACCCCCTTTACTTTTTGTGAGACCTCCAAGTGCTGTTTCCTCTTATGTCTAGGTACCTCTTCTGCTTACTCCTCTCACCGAATCCCCCAAGGAAAATCAGGAAGAAGAAAAGGCCATAGCGTGATACCGTAGTAATTTCTCCTCAAAATAATCTCTCCAGACCACTCACATTCTTTTGCGGGATATAGCCCGCCTTTTATTCAAAACAACAGTGATTTTCTTCCAAAATGATCCACTTTTCATGTACACCGATTTTTGTAAGAGACCCCACAGTTTAGTGTGCAGCAGGATGGCAGACCTCAGCTACAGACTCATCTACTAAGCTAAGATGGCCCCTTGGAACGCACCGCTCGGCGTGCGCTCCACTCACCGGAAATGACGTCAGACGACGGACCAGGCAACCGGAAGTGCGTCAACGCGTTTCGCCCCACCCACAGGGCGTTATCAAGACGCTCATTACCACTTCCAAGCCGCTTATAAAGCTTTGGGAGATCCCTCCCACTGATTACTCTGGACACAAAAACCTGGATACAAGCATGTCAATCACCGCCCTCCATCTGCATACCCATGTGGGGTCCCTTTACAACAGAAACCATTATAATAAATACATTACTTAAAAAACATTATTTTAATCCTAAGTCTTCAACCCCAAACACAAGGGAAAAGACCACTAAAAATAAATGTAAATGAAAATAAAAATAAATATAAAAATAAATATAAAAAAATAAAAAATAAAAATAAAAGTAAAAATAAAAAAATAAAAATAAATATAAATCAAAATAAAATGAAATAAAATAAAATAAAAAATAAAAAAATATATAAAAATAAAAATAAAAGTAAAAATAAAAATAAAAAATAAATAAATAAATATAAATAAAAATAAAAATAAAATAAAAATAAATAAAATTAAAATAAAATAAAAACACCTATTCATGAACACGCACTACGGACCTATAACTGGATATTACCAATTCGACAAGAAACAATTTATATCAATATCTGCATTCAACCCATTGGGATACAATGTACCCATTTGATAAATCCACTTCGTCTCATTTTGGGACACATTTATTACCATATTACCTCCTCTCCAGGGGGCTTCTACTCTATCTATCCCACAAAATTTCAGCGATGCCGGATCTCTGTTATGATACCTTCTAAAATGATATGATAAACTATGATGTTTGAATCCCTTCTTTATGTTCCTAATATGTTCTCCCAATCTGGTGGCAAGTTTCCTAGTTGTTCTCCCTATATACTGGAGCTTGCAGGAGCACTCCAGCAGATAGGTCACATGCGTACTATCACATGATATGAATTTATTAATCTTATGGGATCCTCCATTATAACAGGATTGAAAATCCTTTATTTGCTTCTTTTTATCCCCTTTCAGGGTTCTACAAGCCAAACACCTCCCACACTTGAAAAAACCAGCCCTATCCAAAAAAGTAACCAATTTCTTAGGTACATCTGGAACATTTTTAACAAGTCTAGACCTTAAAGTAGTCGGTTTCCTATATATAAACAAGGGTTTACTAGGTAACACTTTCCCAAGGGTTTCATCCCTCATCAAAATAAACCAATATTTTTTAATTATGTTTTCAACTAATTTGTAATGCTTAGAATATCCTGTGATAAAAGCCACATCCCCCAACTTATTTTTACTTTCTTTTTTCTTAAGAAGTTCATCTCTACTAATCTTTTTAACCTGTTCTAATGAAATAGCCAAATTATCTTCTCCATAACCTTTCTCCCTAAACCTTTGCAATAACACCTCAGCCTGTTCCAAAAAAACACCTTCATCATCACAATTACGTTTGATCCTAATAAGCTGACTCTTAGGGATGGATTTTAACCAATTCTTATGGTGACAACTAAAACTTGGGATATATCCATTCCTGTCTACTTGCTTGAAATATGTCTTGGTGTAGAACCTGTCATCTTTCTTGTAAATTGTCAGATCCAAAAAATCCACTACCTCCTCACTAATATTTTTAGTAAATGATATGTTATAAGAATGAATCCCCATTTCTTGGATAAACTCCTCCAGTGTCTCTCTTGTACCTTTCCAAATTATAATAATGTCATCGATAAATCTTCTATGCACCAGCAACTCTGTAGTTTTTTTCTTGAAAATAGCTTCACTTTCCCACCTACTCATGAACAAGTTTGCCACCGATGGTGCATACTTGGCCCCCATGGCCACGCCCCTTGCTTGCCTATAATATTTCCCAGAGTACCAAAAGTAGTTATGTGACATAGCTAAATTTAAACTATTAAGTAAAAATTCAGTTTGCTGTGATTTTAAACCTGCCTTAGCCTCCAAGGCCCATCTAACAGCTCCTAATGCATCCATATGCCTTATGTTAGTGTACAGGGAATTAACATCCACACTAGCCATCACACATCTCCCCTCTTCCCTAATTCCCTTAATCAGATTAATCAGATCACCACTGTCCCTCAGGTACGCTGGAAACATAGGAACTAGAGGTTGCAGAAATTTATCCACATATTCACCCAGTCTACAAAACAATGAATCTATCCCACTAACAATGGGTCTCCCGGGGGGTTTATTAAGATCTTTGTGAATTTTTGGTAATTGGTAGATCACAGGTGTTATTGGAGCAGAAGGTACCAGATATTTAATCTCTTTTTTGTTAAGTATTCCTTTTCTACCCCCTTCTTTAACATGTTTTACTAACAGATTCTTATATTTAATGATAGGGTTACCCCTTAACAACTCATATGTTTCAACATCATCTACCAATCTACTTAGTTCTGTATAGTAATCTACCTTGTTTAGTACCACCAGGCCACCACCCTTATCGGCTGGCCTTATAACAATATTTTTATTTTCCTCCAGCCTTTTTATACCAGTTTCTAAATCTTGTTTCTTTCTCATAAAGGGAATGGCTAAATCCTCCAGATCATGTTCCACCATTTTTTTAAACGTTTCTACACAACAATTATTAGAGATTTTCGGATTAAACACCGATTTATTCCTCAACTGTGTATGCAGAAAATAATCATCTCCTTTAACACTATTATACTCAAAATTAGTTTTATTCGCCCAATACTTCTTTAAATTTATTTTCCTTACAAACTTATGTATATCAATATAAGTTTCCAGTTTATTCAGTTTTTTGTCCGGTGCGTATTTCAATCCTAATGCTAAAACTTTTAACTCTTCTTCATTTAAAACAGAATCACTCAAATTGAAGATCCCTTGATTTAAGTTGACCTCTTTCTTTTTCCTTGTCCCCCCTCTGCATCCCCGCCTTTTGGCCAGTAGGGGTCTTGTTGGTTCATAGGAGGTCTCCACCCTCCTCCTCCCCTCCTGGGTGGATAAAAAGGTCCTCCTCTTCCCCTCATCTGAAAAGACCCTCTTCCTCCACCCCCTCTCCATGGAGGTCCCCCATACCCCCCCCTCTGAAAATCCTCCCTCATTGGAGGGTAGCCATATTCCTGAGGTGCTAGGTTGCCCCAATTGTTAAAAGGCTCAAACCTGTTATATACTGGCACATTATATTTTGGTGTCCCATTTTGTCCCTTATTTTTTATAGGGGATTTTCTTTTATCCTGAGGGGATTTATTTTTGTTTTTGACCGTAGGTGATTTCCCTGTTTCATTGTTAAAAGTTTTTTGGTCTTTTGTACCTGTGCACAGCAGCATCCCACGGGGATTTGTGTGGTAAATAGGAAGTCCTGAGCGCTGAGGTTTTGTTTTCTTTACATAATTTGAGGTGTTATCACATTTTTGAAACTTAGCAGCTATGGATATTTTTAATTTTGCATCTCAGAAAAGGGTTAATATAGAGGATGTTTTTTCACAGAATTATGAGCATATGGATTTAACTAAAGATTTTAGGCACCTTAAGAATTCATTGGACAAACAAATTAGAGCATGGTGGGATGTAGTCACCCTTGAAAAATATATAAAAGAGGGGATCACGCCTAGAAGGTTAAGGTGGGAGGTGGGACCCAATGATGGTTTGATGAGTAAGGAACTGGATGAGGAATGGTTTTCTTTTTTTAACAATGTGGAAATGAAATTAATGGAACTTATTGTACAGAGAAGGAAAAGGAAACTTAAATTATTGGATGAGAAAATTCAAGAATTAAAAGATAAAATGACACCTTTCAATAATTCCAGTGAGTTTGGAGATAAGGTTAAGCAAATTCAGGAATATGTTAAAAAAGTGGATGAAGATACACAGAAAAAGAAGATTAAGAAAAACTATCGGGATATGCAGGATTATAAACATAATAATGTTTATAAATGGCAGGAAGATGTTACAAGTATTAATAGTGAATCTAGGAGCTCCTCACCAGGAACAGGAAATGAGAGGACGACAGGGAAATCACCTATGGTCAAAAACAAAAATAAATCCCCTCAGGATAAAAGAAAATCCCCTATAAAAAATAAGGGACAAAATGGGACACCAAAATATAATGTGCCAGTATATAACAGGTTTGAGCCTTTTAACAATTGGGGCAACCTAGCACCTCAGGAATATGGCTACCCTCCAATGAGGGAGGATTTTCAGAGGGGGGGGTATGGGGGACCCCCATGGAGAGGGGGTGGAGGAAGAGGGTCTTTTCAGATGAGGGGAAGAGGAGGACCTTTTTATCCACCCAGGAGGGGAGGAGGAGGGTGGAGACCTCCTATGAACCAACAAGACCCCTACTGGCCAAAAGGCGGGGATGCAGAGGGGGGACAAGGAAAAAGAAAGAGGTCAACTTAAATCAAGGGATCTTCAATTTGAGTGATTCTGTTTTAAATGAAGAAGAGTTAAAAGTTTTAGCATTAGGATTGAAATACGCACCGGACAAAAAACTGAATAAACTGGAAACTTATATTGATATACATAAGTTTGTAAGGAAAATAAATTTAAAGAAGTATTGGGCGAATAAAACTAATTTTGAGTATAATAGTGTTAAAGGAGATGATTATTTTCTGCATACACAGTTGAGGAATAAATCGGTGTTTAATCCGAAAATCTCTAATAATTGTTGTGTAGAAACGTTTAAAAAAATGGTGGAACATGATCTGGAGGATTTAGCCATTCCCTTTATGAGAAAGAAACAAGATTTAGAAACTGGTATAAAAAGGCTGGAGGAAAATAAAAATATTGTTATAAGGCCAGCCGATAAGGGTGGTGGCCTGGTGGTACTAAACAAGGTAGATTACTATACAGAACTAAGTAGATTGGTAGATGATGTTGAAACATATGAGTTGTTAAGGGGTAACCCTATCATTAAATATAAGAATCTGTTAGTAAAACATGTTAAAGAAGGGGGTAGAAAAGGAATACTTAACAAAAAAGAGATTAAATATCTGGTACCTTCTGCTCCAATAACACCTGTGATCTACCAATTACCAAAAATTCACAAAGATCTTAATAAACCCCCCGGGAGACCCATTGTTAGTGGGATAGATTCATTGTTTTGTAGACTGGGTGAATATGTGGATAAATTTCTGCAACCTCTAGTTCCTATGTTTCCAGCGTACCTGAGGGACAGTGGTGATCTGATTAATCTGATTAAGGGAATTAGGGAAGAGGGGAGATGTGTGATGGCTAGTGTGGATGTTAATTCCCTGTACACTAACATAAGGCATATGGATGCATTAGGAGCTGTTAGATGGGCCTTGGAGGCTAAGGCAGGTTTAAAATCACAGCAAACTGAATTTTTACTTAATAGTTTAAATTTAGCTATGTCACATAACTACTTTTGGTACTCTGGGAAATATTATAGGCAAGCAAGGGGCGTGGCCATGGGGGCCAAGTATGCACCATCGGTGGCAAACTTGTTCATGAGTAGGTGGGAAAGTGAAGCTATTTTCAAGAAAAAAACTACAGAGTTGCTGGTGTATAGAAGATTTATCGATGACATTATTATAATTTGGAAAGGTACAAGAGAGACACTGGAGGAGTTTATCCAAGAAATGGGGATTCATTCTTATAACATATCATTTACTAAAAATATTAGTGAGGAGGTAGTGGATTTTTTGGATCTGACAATTTACAAGAAAGATGACAGGTTCTACACCAAGACATATTTCAAGCAAGTAGACAGGAATGGATATATCCCAAGTTTTAGTTGTCACCATAAGAATTGGTTAAAATCCATCCCTAAGAGTCAGCTTATTAGGATCAAACGTAATTGTGATGATGAAGGTGTTTTTTTGGAACAGGCTGAGGTGTTATTGCAAAGGTTTAGGGAGAAAGGTTATGGAGAAGATAATTTGGCTATTTCATTAGAACAGGTTAAAAAGATTAGTAGAGATGAACTTCTTAAGAAAAAAGAAAGTAAAAATAAGTTGGGGGATGTGGCTTTTATCACAGGATATTCTAAGCATTACAAATTAGTTGAAAACATAATTAAAAAATATTGGTTTATTTTGATGAGGGATGAAACCCTTGGGAAAGTGTTACCTAGTAAACCCTTGTTTATATATAGGAAACCGACTACTTTAAGGTCTAGACTTGTTAAAAATGTTCCAGATGTACCTAAGAAATTGGTTACTTTTTTGGATAGGGCTGGTTTTTTCAAGTGTGGGAGGTGTTTGGCTTGTAGAACCCTGAAAGGGGATAAAAAGAAGCAAATAAAGGATTTTCAATCCTGTTATAATGGAGGATCCCATAAGATTAATAAATTCATATCATGTGATAGTACGCATGTGACCTATCTGCTGGAGTGCTCCTGCAAGCTCCAGTATATAGGGAGAACAACTAGGAAACTTGCCACCAGATTGGGAGAACATATTAGGAACATAAAGAAGAGATTCAAACATCATAGTTTATCATATCATTTTAGAAGGTATCATAACAGAGATCCGGCATCGCTGAAATTTTGTGGGATAGATAGAGTAGAAGCCCCCTGGAGAGGAGGTAATATGGTAATAAATGTGTCCCAAAATGAGACGAAGTGGATTTATCAAATGGGTACATTGTATCCCAATGGGTTGAATGCAGATATTGATATAAATTGTTTCTTGTCGAATTGGTAATATCCAGTTATAGGTCCGTAGTGCGTGTTCATGAATAGGTGTTTTTATTTTATTTTAATTTTAATTTTATTTATTTTTATTTTATTTTTATTTTTATTTATATTTATTTATTTATTTTTTATTTTTATTTTTACTTTTATTTTTATTTTTATATATTTTTTTATTTTTTATTTTATTTTATTTCATTTTATTTTGATTTATATTTATTTTTATTATTTATTTTTATTTTTATTTTTATTTTTACTTTTATTTTTATTTTTATTTTTTATTTTTTTATATTTATTTTTATATTTATTTTTATTTTTATTTTCATTTACATTTATTTTTATTGGTCTTTTCCCTTGTGTTTGGGGTTGAAGACTTAGGATTAAAATTATGTTTTTTAAGTAATGTATTTATTATAATGGTTTCTGTTGTAAAGGGACCCCACATGGGTATGCAGATGGAGGGCGGTGATTGACATGCTTGTATCCAGGTTTTTGTGTCCAGAGTAATCAGTGGGAGGGATCTCCCAAAGCTTTATAAGCGGCTTGGAAGTGGTAATGAGCGTCTTGATAACGCCCTGTGGGTGGGGCGAAACGCGTTGACGCACTTCCGGTTGCCTGGTCCGTCGTCTGACGTCATTTCCGGTGAGTGGAGCGCACGCCGAGCGGTGCGTTCCAAGGGGCCATCTTAGCTTAGTAGATGAGTCTGTAGCTGAGGTCTGCCATCCTGCTGCACACTAAACTGTGGGGTCTCTTACAAAAATCGGTGTACATGAAAAGTGGATCATTTTGGAAGAAAATCACTGTTGTTTTGAATAAAAGGCGGGCTATATCCCGCAAAAGAATGTGAGTGGTCTGGAGAGATTATTTTGAGGAGAAATTACTACGGTATCACGCTATGGCCTTTTCTTCTTCCTGATTTTCCTTGGGGGATTCGGTGAGAGGAGTAAGCAGAAGAGGTACCTAGACATAAGAGGAAACAGCACTTGGAGGTCTCACAAAAAGTAAAGGGGGTCCAGGAGCCCTTAATAATCCTGAAAGGCGTGTGACTCACCAATATCTGGTGAGTGCGGTTAATGTTGATTTCTGCACTGGTGCATGGTGAAGGGATCAGTAACACGGAAGAACTAAATGAAAATTATAATTTAATTTGTTTTATTTTTGTCACGGGACTGTAATTATATATATATATTTTTTGGGATTTTTTTGATTTTTTTGTCACTTGTTTTTTTTGTCACTGGACTTATGATTCTAATGTTTATATATTTTTTATATATCAATTTATTTATATATAATTTATTATATATATCTTTATCAGCACAGTAATGTTTTTTTAAAGCTGAGTAATGTAATTGACCATGTGGGTTTGCGCTGGTTTTCATTGTTAAAAGATATGGATTTTTGTTTCTCCAATTTTTTGTGTCATACCATTACAAACAAAAGAAATAAACATGAGAATGGATAAACATTTGTAATTGAAACAATTTTCTGGGTGAAGTGGTGCATTATCTGACAGAAATTCCGGGTGCCAATATTTTTGGCAATGACTGCAAGTGCAATGGCAAATATGGGCTATCCTTCCAAATATTTGTGATATGACTAAACTTTACATCCTGTTACACCTATGAACAAATATCATACAGATGTGTCTCTCTGCCTACACCTTTGTCCAAAAGAGAACAGTCTTTACTACCTACTTCATAAACTGGACATAAATACAAGGACAAAGTGAGAAGCTTGTGTAGAAGCCTAATGACAAACTAACATGCAGAGATGGAATTGTTGTCAGGTTTGGGAGGAAGGGATACCGATCTTTCATGTACCTTCTATTCTATTATAAAAAAGGAAGTTTGTCCATATGTCCTACCCAGGGGCGGACTGACCATTTGGAAACTCGGGCACTGATCATGGGAAGATAGTATAAAGAAAGATTTCATGATCTTATACTAGCAGAAATCTGAACATTTAAGGTGCAAATCCAGCTTTGTAGCTATTACTAACAATTTCTTCAAACCTGGGGGGCTGTTAAAAGAAACCTCCTTGTTCCAGTACTGCCCTCTGTATCCTCCTCTACATCTGAACAACAGCTTTAATGATTTTTTTATTCATATATTGCTGGACCAAAATGTTGTATACATTCTCTATAGTTCAATTTTAAATTTTCATTTCTGTAGTGTTTCATTTTAGTTGTAAAACATACAGTACTAATGTGTTTCGTTAGATAAGGAACAGGGGCGGACTGGCCATTTGGAAACTCAGGCACTGCCCGAGGGCCAGGGGTCAATAGGGGGCCCCATAAGATGCCCTTGGTACCTTTTTCATGGGCTTTTTTGAGTTTGGGTAAGGACACAGGGGCCCCATGATCCCCTATTGCCCGGGGGTCCCATGAGTTGTCAGTCCGCCCCTGGTCCTACCATTAAAAGTGCATACATTTGTTAGACTCATCATAAACAAACTCAAGCAGTATCAGTATCTGCTGTCATGCAGTAAGGGTTCATGGTGTTGTGTCTTCAGAGAGCCAAATAAAACTTTTACAAATATAATAACAAATGCAACACTTAGGCTCCATTTCCACAAGCATTTAGCCATGCTGTGACTCCCAGTGTCAAAAATCTACTAATCTACTTTTTTGAGAAAACACTATGCCTAGCACGAAACATGTCAGAATAGAATTTATTCCTATGGCTATTTTAATAAAGGAAGATTATTTTGCATCTCAGTGAGCAGCATTCCTGCTACTGACAAAATTGATTGCATCAATGGAGATGAGCCAAGCCAGCACCTGAGATTTGATTGTGGAGTGTGGAGCCTGATTTTTCTTAGAGCAGCCTGTGACGTAATTGTTATTGGCAAGAATCTACTGATTCCTGCAGCTGTATGAGGACAGCTGCGGCCGCCGAGCCTGTATCCTGGAATGACAAGCTTTTGGTGGCCGCTATTCATGACTTTTGACACAGCCAGGGATTACCTATGGTGATCGTGGCTGAATGCGCATAAAGTGCACACAATGAACTGACCAATATGTTTGCCAAATTTATAGTTCTGGGTGTGCAGCACGCCCAAGCCAATTAATTCAGGGATTTTTTTACTGCAAGCTTTTTAGTATTAACTCATAAAACCCCATTATCTTAAATCTCTAGTACCAAGACACAATTTTTGTCTACCTCCTATCTTTGGGTCTTTAGACAATGCCACAAGCTCCTTGAAATGCATCTTGCCCTCATATTTATGTAAGTCTTCGGTGCAATTTCTGCTAATCATAATTTGATCCCAAACATATTACAGTGATTCACATTGAAGGAAATCAGATCTTGTAAAATGCTAGCCACTGTTCTATCTCTTTTTAAATATTGATATTGTGAGAGAAACTTTAAACTATGTATATACCGTGCCTTGAAAAAGTATTCATACCCCTTGAAAGTTTCCACATTTTGTCATGTTACAACCAAAAACGTAAATGTATTTTAGTGGAATTTTATGTGATAGACCAGCACAAAGTGGCACATAATTGTGAAGTGGAAGGAAAATGATATATGGTTTTCAAAATGTTTTACAAATAAATATCTGAAATATGTGGCGTGCATTTGTTTTCAGCCCCCTTCACACTGATACACCTAACTAAAATCTAGTGGAACCAATTGTACTTCAGAAGTCACCTAATTAGTAAATAGAGACTACCTGGGTGTAATTTAATCTCAGAATACATACAGCTGTTCTGTGAAGATCTCAGAGGTTTGTTAGAGAACACTTGTGAACAAACAGCATCATGAAGGTCAAGGAACATGTCAGGGATAAAATTGTGGAAAAGTTTAAAGCAGGGTTAGGTTATAAAATAATATCCCAAGCTTTGAACATCTCACGGAGCACTGTTCTATCCATCATCTAAAAATGGAAAGAGTATGGCACAACTGCAAACCTACCAAGTAATGGTCGTCTACCTAAATTGACAGGCCGGGCAAGGAGAGCATTAATCAGTGAAGAAGCCAAGAGGCCCATGGTAACTCTGGAGGAGATGCAGAGATGCACAGCTCAGGTGGGAGAATCTGTCCACAGGAGAACTATTAGGCATGCACTCCACAAATCTGGCCTTTATGGAAGAGTGACAAGAAGAGAGCCATTGTTGAAAGAAATCCATAAAAAGTCCTGTTTTCAGTTTGCAAGAAACCATGTGGGGGACACAGCAAACATGTGGAAGAAGGTGCTCCAGTCAGATGAGACCAAAATTTAACTTTTAGCCTAAAAGCAAAATGCTATGTGTGGCGGAAAACTAACACTGCACGTCACCCTGAACACACCATCCCCATCATGAAATATGGTGGTGGCAGCATCATGTTGCGGTTATGCTTTTCTTTAGCAGGGACAGGGAAGCTGGTCAGAGTTGATGTGAAGATGGAGCCAATATAATCTTAGAAGAAAACCTGTTAGAGTCTCCAAAAGACTGGGGCAGAGGTTCACCTTCCAGCAGGACAACGACCCTAAACATACAACCAGAGCTACAATGGAATGGTTTAGATCAAAGCATTTCATGTGTTAGAATGGCCCAGTCAAAGTCCAGACCTACTGTAAATCCAATTGAGAATCTGTGGCAAGGCTTGATAATTGCTGTTCACAGATGCACTCCACCCAATCTGACAGAGCTTGAGCTATTTTGCAAAGAAGAATGGGCAAAAATGTCACTCTCTAGATGTGCAAAGTTGATAGAGACATCCTCAAAATGGCTGTAGCTGTAATTTAAGTGAAAGGAGGTTCCTCAAAGCAGCCTTTTTCAACCGGGGTGCCCGGGCACCCTGGGGTGCCTTGAGGTTTCTTCAGGGGTGCCTTGGCAAAATGTCTAAAAATTTGCCCAAAACTTGTATACAAGCCAGAGGTGGATCAATCCTGCCTACACAAAGCCACACGTTTTCATTGTGCACCATTACGATCTCATCAGTTGATAAAGGAGGATGTCAGCTGCCTGCACAGCATCCTCGTTTGACCATCCCCCGCCCCTCTTCATCAGTGCTGGGGTCACATTAGCCCAGTGATGGAGAAAAACTGAGGGAGAGGAGAAACACTGGAATACTAGTCAGTAGCAGTGTGCAAAGGTGTACTTGCTTTGGAAGAATAAATCACCTCTAATGTTGGGTGTCCTACATGTGTGGGTGTTGCTGCATTATATAAAATTATATATAAAACTATTAGAACAGTTCTTTACATTTTAGAATGGGGTGCCCTTTTAAAATTATGGACAGTCTTGAGGCACGCTGTCAGGAAAAGACTCACCTCTGGTGCTGTTGGGGCTCACCTGCTGTGTGGGCTGTAGTACCGGTGCTTGCCAGTGGGTGCTTTCAGCAGCCAGGATCTCACTCCTGCAATCAAGCCATCACCTGAGGTTGATTGCAGGAGGTGTATTTAAGCAGTACCAGGCCTGAAATCAGTGCCTTGGTGTTTTCCCATGTGCCCTGTTGTCCTGATCCTGTGTCCTGTATCCTGCATCCTGTCTTCTGCCTGCTTGACTCTGACTCTGCTAGAACTCCGCCTGCACCGACCCCGGCAATTCCCGACCATTCTCCTGCCTGCTCCTGTTGTACCTTATCTGCCCGATTGTTCCTGACCCGGCCTGCCTGACCACTCCATCTCTCCAGCCCTGACTACACTTGTACATATTAATATTAGTTTAAGGTTTGGTTTTTGTTTGCACTGCGTTTGTATATTTTGTGCAGCTCTTAATAAATTTTATTATTATTTCATCATTTCTGAACCCTGCTGTTCCCTGTCTCAGTCCACACATCTCTGGTCATACCTGGATCTCTGACATAACACCAAGGCCAGTCCTGAGCAGAAGTGGCTTCACAGGGAAGCCATCTTGGCTTGTTATTTGTGAAGGATGCATCCTAAGGAGGTTGAGTACTTGTCTCTGCTAATCTTAGAAGACAAAGAATACGGCTATCAGAATCTGAAGGAGTATGCCAGGGATCAGTTGCTAGAGTGCATGCGGGTTGCTCATTCCCTAGTAGATCAGGGCAGGTTGTTTTCTGAGGTGCAGCTATTGATCCAGGCTTGTGCTGAATTGGCTTTGTCCAGTACCCCTGAAAGCAGGGAAGACTTTTCTCTGCCATTCAGTGTGGATCAAGTAGAATCACTGGTATGGTTGTTGGAGGATGATCTGGATTGCTTCTTGGAGCATTATTCAGCATGTTCACAACATGTGCTAGTGGATTGTATAAACACAGTGCAGTCTTTGGTCAGACAGGCTATGTGTAAGCTGAGCTTTGTTCAACCAGTACTACAGACATGGTCAGATTTGTTACACCCAGCCTCAGTCAGCTTGCAACAACCCAGTCCTGCTTCTAATTATTCCTCTGCTCAAAGCTCTCTTCCTCCATTTCCCACAGCACCCCCAGTTACAGCCCAGTATACCCTGCTATCAACCACATGTCAGTACCCTGTTCCCACTCGCTGCACCTACCCTGCCTTTAGCTCTGTAAAGAAGTCCTCTGTAGAAACTGCCCTCTTCTCTGTTCCATCCTCCAGCTCTTCTCTGTCTTTAGCTGCTCCCTCCGTTTACAGCCCTGCATTTACTTGCAGTGCTTCAGTAACTAAACCCAAGAAGAAGCGAAAATTCTTTCCAACCAGTACCATCCTGCCAGTATCCAAACCGGTCAGCCTGCTGTCTGAGAACCTTCTGTTATCCCGCCTCATGACCTGACGCCTGCTCTCGAGTCCGATGCCTTGATGCCCGCTGTCCTGCCTGATGCCTTGATGCCCGCTGTCCTGCCAGATGCCTTGACACCTGCTGTCCTGCCAGATGCCTTGATGCCCGCTGTCCGGCCAGATGACCCGGTGCCCGCTGTCCTGCCAGATGACCCAGTGCCCGCTGTCTTGCCAGATGACCCGATGCTCGCTGTCCTGCCAGATGACCCGGTGCCCGCTGTCCTGCCAGATGACCCTGTGCCTGCTGTCGGGCCTGATGCCTTGGTGCCCGCTGTCGAGCAAGATGCCCTGATGCCTGATGACCCAGTGTACGCTACCCAGCCTGATGATCCTACCCAGCCTGATGATCCTACCCAGCCTGATGATCCTATCCAGCCTGAAGATCTGGTGGCCGCTACCCAGCCTAATGATCCTATCTGGCCTGATGACCCGATGCCTGTTATCCAGCCTGATGACCCGATGCCCGCTTTCCAGCCGGATGACCCGATGCCTGTTATCCAGCCGGATGCGCCGGTGTCCGCTATCCAGCCGGATGCTCCAGTGACCGTTATCCAGCCTGATGCCCCGGTGATGCCCAGCCTGACGACCCGGTGCCTGCTGCCCAGCCTGACGACCCGGTGCCTGCTGCCCAGCCTGATGACCCAGTGCCTGCTGCCCAGCCTGACAACCCGGTGCCTGCTGCCCAGCCTGATGACCCAGTGCCTGCTGCCCAGCCTGACGACCCAGTGCCTGCTGCCCAGCAATATGTGCCTCTGCTCACTGCCCAGCCTGATGTGCCTCTGCTCACTGCCCAGCCTGATGTGCCTCTGCTCGCTGCCCAGCCTGATGTGCCCCTGCTCGCTGCCCAGCCTGACGACCCGGTGCCTGCTGCCCAGCCTGACGACCCGGTGCCTGCTGCCCAGCCTGATGTGCCAGACCCTGATTCCCAGCCTGCTTCTGAAAATCCTGTGTCCAGCAACCTGCCTTCCTGCAGTCTCCTGCAAAAAGATAGGTCTACCAGCAGGAAACCCAGCCAGTCGCTTGACTCCGGCAGTGGGATATCCAGCCAGTTACCTGACCCGGGCGGTGGAACATTTTTGCCATTAAGGACTGTTTGGAGCGTCCTGAGGCTGCTCCTTGAGGGGGGTACTGTCAGGAAAAGACTCACCGCTGGTGGTGCTGGGGCTCACCTGCTGTGTGGGCTGCAGTACCGGTGTTTGCCAGCGGGTGCTTTCAGCAGCCAGGATCTCACTCCTGCAATCAAGCCATCACCTGAGGCTGATTGTAGGAGGTGTATTTAAGCAGTACCAGGCCTGAAATCAGTGCCTTGGTGTTTTCCCATATGCCCTGTTGTCCTGATCCTGTTGTCTGCATCCTGTATCCTGTCTTCTGCCTGCTTGACTCTGCTAGAACCCCGCATGCACCGACCCCGGCTATTCCTGACCATTCTCCTGCCTTCTCCAGTTGTACCTTATCTGCCTGATTGTTCCTGACCCGGCCTGCCTGACCACTCCATTTCTCCAGCTCTGACTACACTTGTACATATTAATATTAGTTTAAGGTTTGGTTTTTGTTTGCACTGTGTTTGTATATTTTGTGCAGCTCTTAATATATTTTATTATTATTTCATCATTTCTGAAGCCTGCTGTTCCCTGTGTCAGTCCACAGATCTCTGGTCATACCTGGATCTCTGACACACCCCATTTTACAATGGGGTACCTTAAGACTGTCCATAATTTTAAAGGGTGCCCCAGGACTGTCCATAATTTTAAGAGGTGCCTTGACCGAAAAAAGGTTGAGAAACACTGCCTCAAAGTATTGACTCAGGGGGCCTGATTACAAATGCACACCACACTTTTCAGATATTTATTTGTATAACATTTTGAAAACCATTTATCATTTTCTTTCCACTTCACAATTACATGTGAAACTCAAAAAATTTGAATATCGTGCAAAAGTTCATTTATTTTAGTAATGCATCTTAAAAGGTGAAACTAATATATGAGATAGACTCATTACATGCAAAACAAGATAGTTCAAGCCGTGATTTGTCATAATTGTGATGATTATGGCTTACAGCTCATGAAAACCCCAAATCCACAATCTCAGAAAATTAGAATATTACATGCAATCAATAAAACAAGGATTGTACATAGAACAATATCGGACCTCTGAAAAGTATAAGCATTGATATGTACTCAGTACTTGGTTTGGGCCCCTTTTGCAGCAATTACTGCCTCAATGCAGCGTGGCATGGAAGCTATCAGCCTGTGGCACTGCTGAGGTGTTATGGAAGACCAGGATGCTTCAATAGCAGCCTTCAGCTCTTCTGCATTGTTCGGTCTCATGTCTCTCATCTTTCCCTTGGCAATGCCCCATAGATTCTCTATGGGGTTCAGGTCAGGCAAGTTTGCTGGCCAATCAAGCACAGTAATCCCACGGTCATTGAACCAGGTTTTGGTGCTTTTGGCAGTGTGGGCAGGTGCCAAGTCCTGCTGGAAAATGAAGTCAGCATCTCCATAAAGCTTGTCTGTGGAAGGAAGCATGAAGTGCTTCAAAATCTCCTGGTAGACGGCTGCGTTGCGTTACTGAAATAAATGAAATTTTGCACAATATTCTAATTTTTTGAGTTTCACCTGTATGTGCCACTTTGTGTTGGTCTATCACATAAAATCCCAATAAAATACATTTACGTTTTTGGTTGTAACATGGCAAAATGTGGAAAATTTCAAGCTGTATGAATACTTTTTCAAGGCACTATACATGTATTTTATTTTGTATGCTTTGTCTACTGCACACACTTGGCATCATACTAACTCTTCTGCCACATACTCACATTCCCAAGACCCTTGTAAGACACTAGTTTTCCTATGTACTGCTTCAGTTACACCCCTTGTTACCTTAAAAGTGTATTTCTTAATATTAATGTGATATCTATATAGACATGTTGACAAAAAAAAAACAAAACACAAATGCGCCAAAAGAAAAAGGAACAGTTATTTTGAAATATGCTGAGTATCTTTTTGTGACTGCTCTCTACTGCAATAGTTATTAGACATTGATCAGTATTAGGATAGGAGTTTCCTATCAGTAAAATGTCCAAAACAATTTGGTGAGCTTGCAGCCAGGAGAGGATACACAGTGACCAATGATCATTTAAAACCAGGAGCTTGAAACGGTCTGAACTTCTGATACTCAGAGGGAAAAGTAATCTGCTTGCTCGCTTGCTTACATTCAAATATCCAGTAAGGCATTTTGGGGACAAAAGGTATCTATTTTATCCCCTTGGTCAAACTGTACTGATTGGTGGTTATATGATATTTTGTCATTGTCGATTGTCCATTGGATTGTTTTAGGTAAGAAAAGGAAGAAAAGTGCTTTTACCAGGTCCAAGAAATATACACAGGGTTATAGATTTTGGCTAGTTAGACAGATGGAAAGAGTTTCACAATGGGTAACAGGGTTACCTAGAACTATGGGACTAGGGAACAGGGTCCCCCTGAAAGATCATCCAGATTAACAGCTTAAGAATTTATTGAAGAAAGATATGGAAGTTGGGTCACAGGCCCAAAACCAATTTAATCAGAAGAGAAAACGGATGATAGACAATGTAAAACTAGACCTATAAGGTATTTTGATGTTAAGTTGCGGAATAAATTTATTGTCATGTATGGACCATAAACCATGGTAAAATTAACAATTTGGGGCTTCCTCTAATAGGAATACTAATTTTAATTTAAGTGAAAAGTCCACATGGTACTAAATATGATACATGTTCATTAAATATCCTTTTATTTTAAAAACAATGCAATTAAAAAGAAAAATGTTTTAGAAGGTAAAATGTTCTCCTTTAAAGAACTAATACCTATGTAATTGAAATTAGAATGCGAGAAAGGGTTGGAAGTAGTTAGACCTCAGCCTTTAACAATGCAGGAAGATGACTTAGTGAATGTGGGAGAAGGAGTAGAGAGAAGGATAACAGATAATGAGAAATCTATAGGAAAAAAAAGGATTTCCCAGCCACACTTACCAGCTGGCCTCCAAAACAATCAATTTGGCCCTGTCTAACAGTTTGCATTAAAAACAGGGTTTTGATTGCACACATTTGCAAATACCTGCGTAAGCAACAGTCCTGTGTCAAGGGTTCTCTGTATACTTGTAAAATTTCCAGAGCTTCCATAGTAGGAGCACATATATCAATGGATAGGTTAACAGCGGGTGTGCCTAGAGGTGTCCATCCCTCCTTAAAGGTACAGGGATGCACGTAACGCCTTTAAACCGGCATAGAATAGATAAAAATAGGACACATCCACCAGGAAGGCCATTAATAAGCAGGACTAATTTCCTATTTAGCAGAATAGGTGAATATATAGATTTCTATCTACAAGAAACAGTGGTAAAGAGTCCTCATTTTTAAAGTATAGTAAAGGATTGATAAGTATATTGCAAGACATTCCCTACAAAAGTCTATACTGGAAACAATTGATGTAAATTCACTTCATACAAGCATAAACCAACAGGATGGACTAAATGCAGTGAAATGGAGTGTAGAAAAAGAGGCAAGATTAAAAAGGAACAAAGCACTACCTTCAAACAAAAGGCATGACAATGGGGACTAAATATGTCCCTAATGTGGCAAATGTAACAATGGTAAAATGAGAAACAGATGAAATATATGGAAAGGCATGAAAAGATCTGGAATTCTACATATGTTTTGTAGATGATGTGATAATCCTGTGGAAGGGACGGAGGAAATATTAGAAAGGTTCTTTGAAAAGAAAAAAGATATGAACAAGTACAGACTGATTTTCACAGCAGAACGGAGTCACGGTACAGTAACCTTTCTAGACCCGACAGTATTTGCAAATGAAGGAAATTTCTGTACAAATACCTACCTGAAGGAAACAGGAATAGCTTTATCCATACAAACAGTTGCCATCACCCAAAATGGCTGGAAAACATACCAAAGGGACAGATTGTAATAATGAAAAGAAACTGCCAGATGGATAAAGACTGTGCATTGCCATTATGCTACAAATATTTGAGAAAAAAGGATACAAAAAAAGCAAACAGAATTAAGTATGATGGCAAAAGGGACAGAAAGATACTCCTGGAGTGGAAACAAAAGGAGAAAAATTATGATATGGAGTATGCATTTATCACATAGTTTAATAGGGATTACAGAGCTGTATAAAAATAGTGAAAAAGCAAGGGCTTACTCTGCTAAAAGATAAAGTGCTAGGCTAAATGCTGCCTAAAAAGCAACATTTATCTACAGAAAAACAGGAGCCCCAAGGAATGTAATCAACCCACCAGAGAAAAAAAATGTCACTATTTGATATGAAGGGGTAGCTGTAGAAGGTGCATACCTTGCAGAACAAGGGGGAAATATCACTCATTTTAAATCTTATGTTAAAGAAAAAAATGAATGAAATCAAGCCCTTTAAACATGAAGGTACACACGTTACATACATACTAGAATGCCTATGCAGGCTGCAGTATGTCTGCAGGCAACAAGGAAACTAAGCACAAAAGTGATTTACTAAACATAGCGGGGTTGATTTACTAAAAGCAAATAGACTGTGCACTCTGCAAGTGCAGTTGCAATCATTTTCCCCAGAGCTTAGTAAATGTGGTAAAGCTCCACTGATTTCCACCATCCAATCATGTGCAAGCAAAAATGCTTTTTGTTTTCTTTGCTCCTGATTGGGTAGTATTTACAAAGCAAAGCTTAATCACATTTACTAAAATAAAGAGTGCCCAGTCTATTTGCCTTTGGTAAATCCACCCCAGTGTATCTAGGCACTTTAAAGAGAAGCATGGAAAAAAACCCAGATGGATTAATTTTTTTATGGAATAAATAGGGTTAAGGGCCAGTGGAGAGGGACAGACATGAGGAAAAAAGACTCACAGAACGAGATGAAAAGGATACACGAACTGAAAACTGAGTCCTAATGGGTTAAATATTGACATTGACCTGATCTGCTTTATAACAAATTTTTAAGGATATATGGTGTTTGTGGTAATAAGGTATAACTAATTCTTGACATATGGTAAATTTTAAATATTAGATGCTATTTGGGATTAGTGTATATGTTTTAGTGGTGAAAAAAAATCACTTATTTATATAGATTGGCTCTTTTAATATGACATATACATCTTTAGAGAGCTAAAGAGTAAAAGTACCACAATATAAAACCTTTTTAAAAGTCTTTCGTCTTTTTGGTTTGGATAAAGTATAAAAGATAAAGCAAAAGAAGATGCGATAAAAAAGAAACCATAGGTGTAGATTAAAAAAAAAAAGAACAAATCTGAGGTAGTACTAATACATTTGAAAACAGTTTGGATATAAAAGGGTTAATTATTGTATAACAGTAGAGTAGAACAAACTGTGCCTGTTTCATTCCCTGAGGGGAAGGTGAAATGCATAGGAGCAGAGCCACCAGGTGCTGATGTCATTTTCGCCGGAAGCCGAAAGTACCGGGCTCTGACAGAAACATAGTAAAGCAGGTACAGAATTGCACAGATGTTGATATATGAGTGCTCCATAAGTACAGGAACATGTGAGTGCACTAATTTTAAAGTGGAATTGTATTCAAAGTGGAATAGTCTTTTGGAAGGGGTTTTATGCTATGAGCATTTTTGTATCGTCCCTGTGGTCCATATAATGCTAAAGCGGTGCAGAGTGTGAGATGGTGACTTTGAGAGGGGAAAAGCTGAGCAGTGAAGAGAGACATGCTTTTTATGTGGAATGAGCACTTGGAATTGACCCACTTAAATAACAAAAGAAGGTGAACTTTGGTGAGTTCTCACAGGTGTGGAGGCGGGTGCGTGATTTGGAGAAATCACTGGTGGTACAGAGTGGAATTTTGCTTTGGAGACACTGGAGACACTGGATATTCAATTTTTTTTTTATAAACTTAATTTAACACTGGATACGTTACAGGATATGGTAGATTATGAATTGAGGAGCATTTTTTAGCTATTTATGAACCGAAAAATATTGCACTTTATTGATATACATTTTTGGACTTACGAATGAATCCGATTTACAAACGCTCTCCCGGAATGGAACTCATTCATAAGTCAGGGACTTACTGTATTGCCAGGAAAAGGTTTCCTTTTTAGGACACTGCACTTAACAAGATACAAAACACCTTACTGAAGACAGGGTAAAAGTTAGGGATGCCCTGATACCACTATTTTAGCAATGAGTATGAGTCGATACCAGTATCGAGTACGAGTATGTGCCAATACCAATTACCGATACCTTTTATCAATTAGGGAGATGAAGATGAAGAGGAGGAAGAGCCTTCATCATCTATCAGTGTGATGTGTAATATTAATATCTGGCTGAGACCAAGCGATGAAGAAACACAGCACTCCTAACACTCCTCCTCTTCCAGTCCCATCTCCTTTATCCCATGTCCTCTTCCTCCCCCAGTCCTATCTCCCCCATCCCATGTCCTCGCCTACCTCTAGTCCCATCTCCTCCATCCCATGTCCTCCTCCTCCTCTAGTCCCATCTACTCCATCCTATGGCCTCCTCCTCCTCCAAACCTATCTCCTCCACACCATGTCTCCCTCCTCCTGCAGTCCATACAACATGTTTGAGTGCAGGAGTAAGTAACATAAATACAGTGTATTGAGTGCAGAAGTCAGGATGAAAGTAGGTCGTGAGTGTAGGGAGAGAGAGAAAGAGGACAGTGAGAGAGAGAGAGAAAATAAGGGAAAAAGAGTGGGTGTGTTTGGAGGTTGGAGGGGGGGGGGGGGCAAAGAGAGAAAAAGAGAGGGAGAGAAAGGAGAGATTCTCTATGGCATTACAAATCGCATGTCAGACTCTCACATAGCACTACAGCCTGTCAGCCTTTCATATATATATATATATATATATATATATATATATATATATACAGTTGTGTTCAAAATAATAGCAGTCAGACATCACTAACCTGATCAGTCACTGTTTTTGGTAGAAATGATATTTCTACATGGCACATAATTTGCTAGCAGGTGTAGTAGAGTAATAGAAATCCAGCAGACCCAACAGTCATGACATGCATGCTGCTGTTTCTGTGTAACTGAATCACTAATGAAAGGGGCATGTTCAAAATAATAGCAGTGTGGAGTTCTATTAGTGAGGTCATTCATTCTTTGAAAAACAGGTGGCAATTATTGCCCTTATTTAAGAAGGAAGGCAGCAAATGTTGTACATGCTGGTTACAGTGCATTTCTCTCTGAAATTCTGAGGAAAATGGGTCGTTCCAGACATTGTTCAGAAGAACAGCGTACCTTGATTAAAAAGTTGATTGGAGAGGGGAAAACATATAAAGAAGTACAGAAAATGATAGGCTGCTCAGCTAAAATGACCGCAAATGCTTTAAAATGGCAACCAAAACCTGAAAGACATGAAAGAAAGCGAAAAACTACCATTGGAATGGATAGAAGAATAGCCATAATGGCAAGGACTCAGCCAACAATCAGCTCCAGGAAGATCAAAGAAGGTCTAAAGTTACCTGTGAGTACTGTTACAATTAGAAGACGCCTATGTGAAGCCAAGCTATCTGCAAGAAGCCCCTGCAAAGTCCCACTGTTGAAAAAAAGACATGTGCTGAAGAGGTTACAATTTGCCAAAGAGCACATTGACTGGCCTAAAGAGAAATGGCGCAACATTTTGTGGACTGATGAAAGTAAGATTATTCTTTTTGGGTCTAGTGGCCGGAGACAGTTTGTCAGATGACCCCCAAACACTGAATTCACTGAATTCACTGTATTCACTGATCAGTTTGAATACATCAGAATACTTGAAGAGGTCATGCTCCCTTATGCTGAAGAGGAAATGCCCTTGAAATGGGTGTTCCAACAAGACAACGACCCCAAACACACCAGTAAACGGGCAACATCTTGGTTCCAGACCAACAAGATTGACGTTATGGCGTGGCCAGCCCAATCCCCGGATCTTAATCCAATAGATAACTTGTGGGGTGACATCAAAAATGCAGTTTCTGAGGCAAAACCAAGAAATAGAGAAGAACTGTGGAATGTAGTCCAATCATCCTGGTCTGGAATACCTGTTCACAGGTGCCAGAAGTTGGTTCACTCCATGCAACACACATGTACAGCAGTTCTCAGAAACAGTGGTTATACAACTAAGTATTAATTAAATGATTCAAAGGAAAGCAAAATCTTCAAACATTTTTCAGTTTATATATTGAATGTTTGAGTTTGTAAAGAAGAATACAAACACTGTTTTTTTTTTTGAACAGTCTAATATTCACTTTTCTTCCATTTTTTTTTTAGAGGAACAACACAAATTTGATATATTTTTCTTCATGTTTTGATTTGGAAAAGAATGTGTAGTGTTCCCAATGCATTTGTGTGTATGGAAATAAAAGCTCTTAGAAGGATTTTGAGTTTCTTCACTTTTTTCAACACACTGATATTATTTTGAACACAACTGTAGATATATATGGGCAGCACAGGGTTAACAATGTGGTTCTGATTTTATTACAGCTGTGTCCTAGTCCACACTCACAGGGCAGCACAGGGTTAAACCATGGGGCTACATCTAGCCTAACAGATAAGCTATATAGCACACAGGCAGTACAGGGTTAAACAATGGGATTGTGATTAGCCAGTCATGGTGCTTCTCTCCCTCACAGGCAGCACAGGAGTTAACACTGGGATCCTGATTAGCCAGTGTGTCTCCTCTCCCTGCAGGCAGCACACAGTTAAACACTGGAATCCTAACTAGCCAAAGAACTGTGCCTCCTCTCCCCTCCAAATGCAGCAAGAGGTTAACACTGGACTGCTATAGCTTAAGTCAGCTCTCACATGAGCAGCACAGGATTAAACCCTGACTTCCTTACCAGCCAGTCAGCAGTGGGCTCCTCTCCCAGTAGGCAGCACATGGGGTAATGAGGGACTCCTCTGTAGGATGGCAGGTTCGTGCAAATGCCTAGTATCGGCACTGATACAGATACCAATTACGGTGCAACCTTTTTAAAAGTAATGAAAAACAAATGCATCTCTATTGATCGGTCCATAGCAACCTCTTAGCAAACTGTACAAAATGTGGACCAAAAGTCTGTAGCAAGGAGCACTGAGTCCCCTTTGGTGAAACTCCTCAGACCCCAGATGAAACTCTCCTCATCCACCAGCTGTAGTGAGAGCATCCCTGGGAAGGGTTTCCACGAGCTACAGCAGAGTAGTCTCAGATGTGGCCCAAGGGGTGTAGAAGTCACAATCATTTTCCTGTAGCTTAGTGGGTTGCAGCTGCTTTCAGGCCTTACGCTGGGCTGGCTCCTTCCCTGTTGACAGGCTATCCTCTCTAGGAAATTGTGGTACAGTGGAGATCCTTCTGTATGTGTCAGCCTGTAGGTAGGCCCCCCCTCCCTTAATATTCGCTGGACACTTTTTGTATAAAGTCACTTTGATATATTTGTGCACTTAAGGGTTGATTTACTAAAACTAGCAAGTGCAAAATCTGGTGCAGATGTGCATGGAAGCCAATCAGCTTCTAACTTCAGCTTGTTCAATTAAGTTTTGACAAAAAAACTGAAAGCTGATTGGTTTCTATGCAGAGCTGTACCAGGTTTTTCACTCTCCAGGTTTAGTAAATCAACCCCTCTATGTGAAAGAATCCTGGGCTGATGATTGCATTTATGAATATAAAATTGCTTTTCAATATGTATGACCAATGGAGTAGGGATAAGTTAAGGGACACAAACAAGTTAATTTTTATGACATTATTTGTATTTTTTTAAATTTAGTTTTGTACACAGAAAATAATTGGTATCTAGTAAATGATGTAGGTCCTTAAGAACCACTGTGTATATTTTCATTAAAGCATTTAATACCTACAGGTATTTGTAATACAGCTGCTGGGCTAAAGAGGATTCATGTAAATTACCCGTATTGGCACAGACTTATTATAGTCCCTAGATCTGGTGCAGAAATTAGTTCTGATATTGTCTGCAGCCATGGATATTTTGGGTATATACAAAATAGAACTATAAATAAAACTATAAATTTGGAGGATGTATGCAACAAAAGTTAATATTATAAAAAAAACTATTATTAAAAAATAATAAGGTATACAGATGGCAGGAGGATATAGAAAAAAAATTAATATAGATTCAAATGAATCATCGCCAGATAGAAAGATAGAACCAGATAGAACCTCAAACACAACATACCATCAGAAGTAATACTTTGAGGGATTCCCATTAAGAAGATAGAGAACATTATGGCAAAAATAGGTGGCAAGAAATGGAGCATAATAGATTCCCCCCAAAAAAAATATGGAGTGAGATTTGGCAAACGAAATTTGGAAGGAAAGGGAGTATCCACATATTCCTAAAGAAAGGAAAGAGAGAAGGGAAGAAGAATAAAAAGGAAAAAGTATTCTAGGAGAAGGTGTTTTTAATTTAAGTGATGTTACAATCATGGAGAATGAATTGAAAGTGCTAGAACTGGGGCTGAAATATGCACAAAATAGGAATAACAACTAATTTTACACATACATTGATATTCAAAAATTTGTGAGAAAAATAAATATACAAACATTTTGAAATAAAGCACCCCAAACTAATGAGGGGAATGATCAAGATATGGATGGATACAAACAGTTCTTTAACCACCGCCCGCCATATAGTATTATGACGGACGCAAGGCGGTTCTCTCGTTCTGGGAAGACGTCATATGACGTCCTCCCATTCTAACCGCGCATGCGCGGCTCCTGGAGCACGCAGCGTGACGATCGGCAGTGCGCTGTGTCCCTCGGACACAGCAGATCACCAATCCATGGAAAGAGCCGAAGATGTCGGCTCAGTCATGCGATCAGCTGTGTCCAATCACAGCTGATCACATGTAAACAGGGAAATGCCGGTTATCGGCATTTCTCTCCCAACGAGCTGTCACAATGACAGCTTGTGAGGAGAGGAGAAACGGTAATCAGCATTCCTCGGAGGGGACATGTACACAGATCATCAGAGCACTGATGATCAGTGTGCCCTGATGATCTATGTAGCCCCAGCAGCGCCAGCTGTCAGTGTCCATCAGTGCCAGCTCTCAGTGTTCATCCATGCCACCTATCAGTGCCACATTTCAGTGCCCATCAGTGCCACATCAATGCCACATATCAGTGCCCATCTGAGCTGCCTTTCAGTGTCACCCATCAGTGCCAGTCAGTGCCACCTATCAATGCCTGTCAGTGCCACCTATCAGTGCTGCCAATCAGTGCCACCTATCAGTTCCAGTTAGTGCCACCTATCAGTGTGCCTCAGTGCCGCCTCTCAGTGCCCGTCAGCGCTGCATATCTGTGCCGCCTAACAGTGCCAGTCAGTGCCACCTATCAGTGCCAGTCAGTGCCGCCTATCAGTGCCAGTCAGTGCCGCCTATCAGTGCCGCCTATCAGTGCCATATATGAGTGCTGCCTATCAGTGCCCATCAGTGATGCCTGTCAATGCCAATCAGTGCCACCTACCAGTGCCTCCTCATCAGTGCCCATCAGTGCCACCTATCAGTGTCCATCAGTGCCCATCACTTCAGCCTCATTAGTGCACATCAGTGAAGGAGAAAAATCACTTATTTACAAAATGTTATAACAAAAACTAAGAAAAAATTTTTTTTCAAAATTTTCAGTGGTTTTTGGTTTGTTTAGGAAAAAATAAAAGCCCAGAGGTGATTAAATACCACCAAAATAAAGCTCTATCTGTCACAAAAAAATGATAAAAATGTCATATGGGTACAGTGTTGCATGACCGCACAATTGTCATTCAAAGTGCAACAGCACTGAAAGCTGGAAATTGGCCTGGGCAGGAAGGGGGTATAAGTGCCCTGTAGGCTAGAGGTTAAAATGCATCTGTTTTTAATCCTAAAACAATAGGATATCAATTAATAGAAGTTTTTAAAACTTTAGTGGAAAGTGATGTCAAGAAAATGGAAGTGAAACAAAAGAACCTTCAAACATATAACAGCAGGTAAAAAGGAACTGGAAACAAAGAAAAGCTTTGTTATTAGATCTGCTGACAAAAGGAGGGGGAATAGTGGTTTTAAACAAAAAGACTATGAGTAAGAAATGAGGAGAATTTTAGCCACAGTAGACATTTATACAGCTTTATCAGGAAATCCAACTCAGAATTAATTTAAAAAAAAGGATTGGTCAAAAAGGGAGGAAATTAAAAATTTGAAACAAAAAAGAAGCAAGGTATTTAGCCCCAAAAGCTCCCAAAATCCCCACAATATATTATGTGCCAAAGGTACATGGAAACAGTAAACATCCTCAAGGGAGGCCAGTTATACGTGGTATTTACTCCCTATTTTTCAAGGTAGGGGAATACATACATTTTAATTATGGCAACTATTGATATAAACTCCCTATATACAAATATAAACAAAGTGATGGAATAGAAGGGGTTAAATGGGCCTTAGAGAATAAATTAGGATTAATAATTAAACAAATAGATTTCATCACTGAATTATTGGAATTATTCATGAATAACAATTACTTTTGGTACAAAAATCAGTATGAACAAATAAAGGACATATCCATGGGAGCAAAATATGCACAGAGTGTTGCAAATCTTTTTTATGGTGAAATGGGAAGAGGAGGAAATATATGGAAAATATGGCCTCGATTAAAGTCCTATAAGCATTTTTATAGATGATATCATGATAATTTGGAAGGGCACATCAGAGATTTGGAAGAATTTGTTGAATATACAGTATGAATCGGAATAGATAATCATTATCACAGGAGAGTGAAGTTGGGAAAAGTTATTTATTCAGTGATCTTCATAAAAGGACAGAAAATTTGTAAAAAAAATAATTTTAAAGCAACTGACAGAATCAGTTTAATTCCACAACCAGCTGTCATCATCCAAAATGAACAGCGAATGTTCCCAAAGAACAGCTTACTAGAATTAGGAGAAATTGTGAAAAGTATGAAGATATTGAAGAACAAGCTAAAATGTTAATTGTTAGATTTGTAAAGAAGGGATATAATAAATCTATCTTTGAGTTAACAAAAAAGGAAATGAAAAATAAAAACAGAAAATCATTCTTTAATCCAGAAAAAAAACTGTGAAAAATGGGATATGAAAATGTACATTCATAACCGACTATATTAGACATTATAGAGAATTGGAAAAAGTAAAAAACATTGGCCAATTCTATTGCAGTATACAATTCTCAACAAAGTATTACTGAATAAACTAAAAGTTTTTTTACAGAAAGCTTGACTTATTACGTACGAAATTAGTGCATAATGTGTTGGTTCCACTTAGTAATAAAACAATATCTTTTGAATGAAAATTATTTTTATAAATGTAATAGATATATACCATGTAGAATAACAAGGAAACAGAACAAGAAGGAACAGTTTAACCCAAAATGCACCAATAAGACAGCATATGTGATCTATATACTGGAGTGTCCATGTGGACTCCAGTACGTAGGAAACACTATTAGAGGGTTAAGCACTAGACTTGGAGAGCACATAAATATTATTAAAAGAAATTTAGAAAACACAATGGGGAGATTTATTAAAACTGGAGCACTCAAACTCTGGTGCAGCTGTGCATGGTAGCCAATCAGCTTTTTCAATTAGGATTTGACAATAAAACCTGGAAGCTGATTGGTTTATATGCAGAGATGCACCAAATTTTGCATGCTACAGTTTCAGCAAATCTTCCCCAGTATGTCAAGACATTTTAGAGAAGTGTATAAAAGAGATCCCAGCCTTTTGGTATTTTATGGCATAGACAGGGTAAGTATCATTAGAAAGGCTCTGATCTCACAAAAGAAGTCTCAAAAGCAGAAATGAAATGAATTTATGAACCTGACACACTGCAGCCTACAGGTCCTAATGTTGATATTGCCAAACTGTTTTTTAACAAATTTTTAATCTTTTAAAAATATTTAAAAATGTTTAATAATTTTATAAACTTTTATAATATTTAGTGATTTTAAAGGTATTTAGGTATTTTGGTGAAATTTAAGTGGGGTGTTTTAGTAATGGTTAGCACTGCATCTTAAAATAGGGTGTATCACTTTAAGAGTAACGGTCGATGAACAGCCATGGGAGCTTGTGTCAATTTTATTGTTCTGGTGTGGCATTGTATAATTCAGTGATAGTGTAATGGAAATATGCAATTAGGATTGATGTTTGTAAATTGGTAACAAAGTGGAGAGGCTACGTCTTGGTGTCCATCTGTCCCTGAGGATGCTAATACGATAAAACACATAGAGTGGGGCTTGTTGGACACATGACCCCTTAACTAGCGCTGTGTAAATTTAAAAAAAAAATGTATTCGTTTCAGTTAATGTCAGTGTAAATATCAGTTAGTGTCAGTGCCCGTTAGTGTAAAAGTCAGTTGATGTAAGAGTTATTGTCAGTTTGTGGCAGTATTCAGGTCAGTGCTTTTTAAGTAAGAAAAAAGGTTTTATATTTAGTGTAAGTATGAGTGTTAGTGTCATTGTCAGTGCGTATAGGTAGGACAAATGTCGAGTACAAAGAACAAATAACGCACCCATATGTAGTATTGCCACAATTGTTAGGAGTAAGAGAATTTAAGTTTAAAAATGATTTGTTTTTTACTATATTGGGACAGTTTTTCTTTCATAATAAAACAAAATCAGGTGATATCTATTAACACTTACCACTAAATGAAAGCCCAATCTGTCCACAAATCAACAAGGTATAATCCACCTGTATGCAAAAGTAGTTACAATGATATTTACAGTTATACTAACACATGTCAAAGTTGCAAAACTGGGTTTGGGCAATAAAGTTGTTCTAAAGGCAGATTGTTTTTTTACCTTGAAACATTTTATACATTAAGGTAAAAAATCTTCTGTTGTCGCCCCCTCCTCTCCTTAAACACTTACCTGACATCAGTCTCAATCCAGCTCTGTCCCTGCTGGCAGCCGTGCCTTGCTTTCTTCCTGCATTTGCGGGCTTTACTGAGAGCAGTGGGAGTCATTGGCTCCTGCTGCTGTCAGTTAAATCCAGTGAGGACCAAGCAGAGGAGGAGCTAAGTCGCACTGTGTGTGTCTATGGATGGACACAGCCAGGCTCGGGAGCATGCCCACACGAGGTCCCTCATAGAAAGTGGGTTGCTATGTAGGCACTTGGAGAAGAGGAGGAGCCTAGAGCACCAGCAGCGAACTCCTGAAGAGGAGGTTTGGGCCACTCTATGTAATATTATGGCAGAGAACAGGTAAGTATAACATGTTTGTTATTTTAATTAAAAAAGTTTAGCTTTACAATCACTTTAAGGTTTGTTTTGTCCCTGGTCGTGATATGGTTAATTTGGAACTATTGCTCAATATTGGGATAACAGTTGCCCATCAGTAAAATATCCAAGACAATGTGAAACTCTGACCTCTCCTATTATCCTTTACCTGCAACAGATAATCTATTTAAACCAGGCAGGCTTTATGCCCACTGACGTTATAAGGGTTATACACTGATCAGCCATAACTTTCAAGTGGTTGCAAACCTCAGAAATTAAATTTGAATAAAGCATATTCCTCTGTGTGTCTCAATCCAGGGCCCTAAGTGTCATTTATGTCTGCTGTCTCCTTCCTCTGCTATCATCATGAGTCACTTATGATGGGTTTTCCTGACACCAAGAGAAAAATGGTGACAGGAAGGGCACAGCTTGTGATTCACAGCCTCAGTTCTGTTCCTCTGTGCTTTGTAAAGCGGGGTGTATCCCTTCCCTCCAGTCAACCCTCAGAGCTCTCCCCCCTGCTTTTCAGAGCTGAGAGATTATGTTTAAATTCTGCACCTTGAATGGATATAGGCGAAAGATGAAGGTAGATAAACAGGTATAGCTTATGTAGCAGGATTTGTTTCATCTCTGTGTATCACCTGATGCCAGTCATTTAACTTGGAATATGTAAAGGCATAGCCGAAGACTAGTCAGTTTGCTCATGCTGACCCGTGTCCCCAGCTAAAAATGCCTACAATGGGTATGTGAGCATAAAAACTGGACTACAGAGCAATGGAGGAAGGTGGCATGATCAAATGAATCATGTTTTTTTTTCCATCTTCATGTAGATGGCTGGGTGCGTGTCTGTCGCTTACCTGAGGAAGAGATGGCACTAGGATGCAGTATGGGAAGAAGGCAAGCCAGCAGAGGCAATGTGATGCTTTGGGCAATGTTCTGCTGGGAAACCTTGGGACCTGCCATTCATGTTTATGTTACTTTGATACGTACCACCAAACATTGTTGCTGACCAATTACACCCTTGATGGAAATGGTATTTCCTAATAGCAATGGCCTCCTTCAGCAGAATAATGTGCCCTGCTATACTGCAAAATGGTTCAAGAATGGTATGAGGAACACAACAAAAAGTTTGAGGTTGTTGAGGTGTTGATTTGGCCTCCAAATTCTCCAGATCTTAATCCATCGAGCATCCATGGGATGTGCTAAAATCCCCATCCAGGAAAGCCCCACCTCAAAACCTACATAACTTAAAGTAGATGTCCAGTCTAAACCAATCTTAAACCTGCTCCCACCCTCCTTTTCAATTCAATTCTAACTACCCTGTAGAAGAAAGATACTTGTACTTACCTATTCTCAGGGCACTTCAGTCCGGTAACATGATTGGCTCCCAGCGGTGGCTTCAGAATAGAGGCGAGAGAGCCAACAACAGATGCCCCATAGTAAGCCTATAGGTGACATCACCACAAAAAGATTGCAGCTGTTGTCAGTGATCTCTTCTCTACCCTGAAACCAGCCGCTGGGGACATGAAGTGATCAGACTGGAGTGCCCAGGGAATAGGTAAGTATACACATCTTTCCTCAACAGGGTAGTTAGAATAGGAGTTAGAATGGGGGTGGGAGCAGGTTTAAGATTAGATAGTTTAAACCAGACTTCTATGTACCTGCTACTGACAGTTTGGCACCAGATACTACAGCATACCTTCAGAGGTCTAGTGGCATACATGCCTCGATGCTTCAGGGCTATTTTGGCCAAAGGGGGTCTTACTCGGTATTAGTTGAGTCATCATAAGGTTATGGATAATCGGTATATAACTCAGCCATAGAGAAAGTAAGTATAGGACAGCAAATGCGCTATGCTGCTGCTAAATGTGTCAAGAGAGTAAAGCTGGCATACATGGATCAAATTTCATCCGGTTCAGTAGGGACTGGCTGAATTTCAATCCATGTATGGGCACCCTGGTTGACAGAAGTTCCTCTCCAAATTGACTTCTGTACAAAGAGCCTGTAGGATTTATCCTGATAGACTGTTCATTGTATTCTGATGGCAGGGAAAGCACCCCCCTATCATTACAGAATGGCACAGCCGGAGGATTCCCCGAGCAACACTGAATGTATGGAGGGGGGAACTGGATATTTTTTTTTTTCATTCAACCTGCTGTTTGAACAAAAAAAAAAGATCAATTTATGGTCTGCCTAAGAAGACTTCTGTTCCATTAAGGTTTCCTTGTCCTTTGCTCTGGAGCTATGCTGGCAGAGGCAGCAGATCAATCTGCAGCAAAGTAGTACTCACAATTTTGGAAGAATACTTTATTGCTGTCTCTCGTTCTAAGCAACATCAGTATATTTAATTATTACATCACAATGAAAGATGGAAAAACAAAAGCCGAAATGAGAGTTCACTCACTCATAAGATTATGTAAATTATAATTAGCACCAAAATTAACTGTATTGTAAAGTGAAAAGAAAACAGGGGATATTCCTCATTTTATACACTTATTATGGTTAATAAGTGTGTGCATATGTGTGTGTGCTAATGTCTGTGCAAAAGATGATTTATTATAGATACGTATACTTTTTTTAGTTTTAAAATTGCATTTTGAAACACAGGCAGTTACATTTTTGAGTACATCAGTAATTTGTAGGAACCAAAATTAAATGTCATTCACAAGATAATAATGCACTACTGAAATTCTGTCAACTTGATGAACACTACACATTGGGAAAAGAACAATAGATGGCAGTAAAAACAGTTGAGTGAAATTGTTTTAGACAACTGTGATGAAAGCAGAAAAGGAAGACTAACAAATCTTTTGTTCAGCTTAAAAGCTCTCAATGCAATGAAATAGTCAATGAGTTAAATAAATAAAAAAACAGAAATCAGGATTACAATAAACATGATAAAAATCCAATGAAACACAAAATGATATAACAGACATGTCTTGTGCCTTGACAAAATTATATGACAATCTTGCCTTGACTCCAGAATCCATTTATTACTGTTATGCTCAGAAGGTGCTTTGTACTCTTTTTGCTAACTTTATTTATTACTCCCATCTCTTGACTGTACCTAAAAGGTCCCATATCCTGACTCTCATCTGAAATTCCAGCATCCCAAATATGCCTTGCCTGTTTCACCTGCCTTCCTGAGACTCCAATAGTGATTAACAATTTTTATTAGAAGTTGCTTTCACCACCCTCTGTTGCTTGAAGTCTAGTGTTTCAAACACCTGCTCAAAAGCAGTACTTTAGGAGGTTAGACTGTAATTCCAACCCTTGCAAGGTAACCAGTGAGTGACTTGAGGGAGCCCAAGGAATCTGTCAAAATGGTAAAACAGATCTCAGTGTCAGGATTCTTGACTGCACAATCAACCCTAGCAGAAATTCATACAATTAAAAAATACCCTGGCATCGGGGTTCTTGAATTTGTAAAGTCCGGTGCAGGGCTACTAAGTATTGTGCTACTGTATATCCCAGTTTTGGAGTATCTAACATTGCGATAGACTCTGAAAGTGAACATTTGAATGTCACAGTAAACATGGGTGGTTGAGCGTTTATGACTGTATCTGAACCTGGTGGGGTACCTAGTCTGTTGCCTAATCCTGGTTGTGGGGCATCCTGTCTGTTGTCTGATCCTGAAGGCAGGACACCCAATGTGCTGCCAGAACCTGGCAAAAAGTTGCTCAATTTGTCTGATCCTAATGGCAGGGCACCCAATCTCTTGCCTAATCATTGCAGCCGGGATCCCACACTGTTCCTTAAATCCAGGGAAAGGGTACTAAATCTGTTGACTGACACCCAATTTCTTGCCTGGCCCTGGTGCCAGGGCATTCAATCTTTTTTTTTTCTATGATCAGTTAGGGAGTTCAGTCCTTTATGTGATTCTGACTTTCACTTTACTGCTAGACACCCCACTTTTG
The DNA here is from genome assembly GCF_062004578.1 of Staurois parvus. Taxonomy (NCBI): domain Eukaryota; kingdom Metazoa; phylum Chordata; class Amphibia; order Anura; family Ranidae; genus Staurois; species Staurois parvus. Next base: position 27,575,017 of record NW_028317943.1, read on the forward strand.
TGCTAGCCACAGTTACTTAGTCTATTGCCTGATGGTAGTGAATGGTCACCAGTGGGTGCATTCCAGCAGTCAGTAACCTTATGTTTTAGTCAGCACCTGTGCCTTTCTGTTGGAAGACTATTTAACTCACTCATAGATACTTTGTACTGAATATTGGATGTGACTTAAAGCAGAATACCAACATCACATTCTGTCCTATATGCTTCTGATTTTGGTGCTTGGTATTAAACTGTGCTATTTAATATTCTGCCCCTCCCCATTGTGTGTCCCTGGATTTCAAAGAACGGCATTGCAGCAGGAACAGTTCCTGTCTGTGAACACCCAACCTCTCACAAGCCCCACTGACCATCCTAGACCCTCTGAAGTACAGGTTGTGTCAGTCACAGATGGCAGTGCACACATCTATACAGTAACTTTCAGCTGGTTAAAAACATGTTAACTGTAGCGCCTGCCTATGTGGACACTGAGTCGTGGGACTTAGGAACCCCTCTGAAGCAGTAGGAATGTGGCACAGACTAGTTTTTTCATACCTCTCAACCGTCCCAAATTCCCTAGGACTTCAACAAACTCCCAGTGTCACATGGATCCAGGACTACACTCCTGCCAAATGTCACATGGGTGGCCACTGTAGGTTCTGTAAAGTGACTGTGAGCAGTGACCACACTGTGCTGGCTTGCACTTGTCTCAAGAAGTGCAAATACATACCTACTTCCCTGGAAGCCACCAATCAGCATTTTGCACAAGTACCAATCACTATCTCTTGTACAGTTCCAGTCAGGACAAGATGGCACTGTAGCTGCTTGGACAGCCCACGTCTGATCTCCAGGGAGCTGTGGCTGGACAGGTTTGGTACTCAGTTCCTGGAGTGTGAGCAGAAAGTGGAGGCAGCATTCTGCAATGGGTGGCAGTAATGTATAAAATATATATATATATTGTGGGGGTAGCTCAGGTGGGGGATCTCCTTCCCTGGGAAAAAGGTAGACCGCACAGCAGGCTTTCTTCAAAATCTGACTGGTTGTCAGTTTTATTTAAAAGGTTTGCAAAATATCAAAACAAACAAAACATCAAAATAAACCCTTGCCATCCAGGCACTAACTAAACACAGAACTTTTTCCTCTTTCACTGGTGAAGGGCTTCTCCCTGTCACCAACCAAAACAAAACCATAAGCTAACCTTTTCTCTTGTTTGTATAACAATCAATCACTTTCATGCACAGCTCTCTCAGGAATGGCTCACTGAGTCCCAGGCCACAAGCGACTCCTCGCTCCTGCCCTGCCTTCTTTATACCACCTGTTGGTGGTCCTCAGTGGAGCATAAAATCCGGTCCGGAACCAACTCTGCCCATGTGGCTCTGCAAACCTGGAATGGACTCCACCTTAAATTTCAAAGTATGATCGCATGCGAGGTGACACATAGCGTCCATCGATCACCTCGCCGTTCATACTGTCACAATACATATATATATACTGTATATTTATACATATATATATATATATATATATATAAATAATTTTTTACAATTTTTTTTTCTTTTTTGCCTGTAGGTCTATGTTTATTTTAAGTATGTTTGAATCCACGTACTGTTCACTGACTGAGCAATCTATTCCAAGCATCAATTACTCCTAGTTTGAGGTCATCTTAGCTTCATATTGAAAACACTGCTCTCCTGAACCTTACTTATGCCCATATATATTTTCATGTTCCCTGTGCCTACGTGAGTGCTCTGGTTTCCTTCCACACTCCAAAGACAAGCTGGTAGGTTAATTGGCTCCTGTCTAAATTGGCTCTAGTATGCGCACGCATGATTGTGAGTTAGGGACCTTAGATTGTAAGGTCCTTGAGTGTTTTGGACTGATGTGAATGTACAATATATATATATGTACAGCACTGCATAGATAAGTACCTGTAATAAGTATTTAAACACTTCAGTCATGTCTGCCCTTTCATTTCATTCTTTAGGACTTTACACATTAAGGTCCCAAATTCTCTCCTGATATGTTTTACCCCTCAGACCTTTCACTATCTTTGTTGCTCGTCTCTGGTCTAGTTCTATCATATCAATATCTTTTTTGTAAGTGAGGTCTCCAGAACTGGACATAATACTCTAAATGAGGTCTGACTAAAGATCTATATAGGTGAATCCTTTCTCTTGCTGGTAATCCCTCGAGTGATACTCTCTAGCATTCTATTCACTTTTTCTACTGCCTGGGCACACTGTTCATTTTACAACCATCTGAGATGAATACCTCCAAAACTTTTTCTTCCGAAGTTCTTACCAACACTGTACCCAAAATATTGTACTCTAAGATGTGATTCTTTTTTCCTAGGTGCATTATTTTACATTTAGGACCATTGAACTACAGTTTCCACTTCTTGGACTAGTCTTCCAGCAATGCCAAATATTGTTCCATGTTTTAGATACCTCCAGGGTATAAACCCTATTGCATACCTTTGTGTCATCAGCAAAAAGACATACTTTCCCACCAAACCTTTAGCTATATCACTTACTAGCAGATTAAACTAGAAGAGGACCTAGTACAGTGTCTTGTGGTATTAGTGACTGGTCTCTGTTCCAAATTAACCCTATTTACAGTCACACTTTTGGTATCTATGCTTTAGTCAACTGCTTATCTACTGAATCACTTACGGGTTAAGTTCTAGCTTGTACAACTTTTTATTAGATCATTATGTGGAATGGTATCTAATTCCTTGCTGAAATCAAGATAGGTTATGTTCAGAGCACCAACCTGGTTCAAATATTCAATAAGATTATTTAGACATGATCTGCCCTCAGTAATGCTGCTTTGGGTCCAGAAAGGTGTGTGTGTTTTAAGTGATCAATTATAATTCTTTTAAGGAGTTATTCCATTAACCTAACTACAACAGATGGTAAATTAACCACTTGGCAACCACGCTATAGCCGAATGATGACTACAGCGCAGTGGTCCAGTTCAGGGAGGGTGTCATATAACGTCCTCCCAGAACGCACCCTCCAGCGCGCTCCAAGCGGCGCGCATCCAGCGATCTCCCTGATCGCTGTGTCCTATGGACACAGCTGATCACGTGATGTGGTAAAAGGCCAATCACAGCGGCCTTTTACAATGTGATCAGCTGTGTCCAATGACACAGCATATCACCGGGTAAATGCAGTTGCCGGTTATCTGTATAAATAAAGTGCAGCGCTGATAAAATGATGATAAAAGGACAATAAAAGTTCATAGATGATAAGAGATGATAAATGATGATACATGATCCCAACTGTAGCAGAATTTAAATGCTTGTGCTTGGAAGTAATGGTAAAATTGCGCACTCACCAGAAGCGCATATAATATGCGCATATATATATCCACCACGGACCACTTAGGGGAGCGGGGTATGTCAGGCATCTGGTGAACTTCCTTCTAGGTATGGAACAGCACAGCAGTAAATCTTGGGATTATGTGAAATCTGCTCATCCAGAGGTCCCCTTTAGGATGGATGGGTACTCAGCCTGGTTACAGGGATTCCCTCCTCTGGGTGCTGGATAGGTAAGGATCATCTGCAGGCTCTGTAATTAATAGCTCCATAAAGGAGCCACAGAAGAAGTGCCCATAGTGTAGTAATTTCAAAAGCTTTATTCCAAGAAAAACTTTTAAAAAGGGGTTAACAGTATTGCAGAGTAAACGCAGCACTGACCGAGATAAAAGATGGCCACTGGACCTGCACGTGGCTTCGGCGGCGTGACGTCACGGTGTGTTGGTTCCTCCTAAAGCTTTTCATGCCGCGCACATCCTCAGAGGGGAGACCAACCTAAGTTGCTGGTTATCGGCTGCACTTTCCTCATGCTGTCACAGAGCGAGGAGAGTACTGCCGATAACCGGCAATTGTCAGAAAACAGATCGGCATTGATCATCAGGGCACTGATGATCAGTGCCCAGCAGTGCCACCCACCCGTGCCTAGCAGTGCCACACACAAGTGCAAAGCAGTGCCACCCACCTGTGCCCATCAGTGCCTAGCAGTGCCACCCACCTGTGCCCATCAGTGCCACCCAGCAGTGCCCCCCTCAGTGCTGTCCAGCAGTACCACCAGTCAGTGCCCAGCAGTGCCGCCAGTCAGTGCCGTCAGTCAGTGCCTCCAGTCAGTGCTGCCTATCAGTGCCAGCTCATCAGTGCCAGCATCATCAGTGCCAGCTCATCAGTGCCAGCTAATCAGTGCTGCCTATCAGTGCCCATCAGTGCTGCCTATCCATGCCACCTCATCAGTGCCGCCTATCAGTGCCCATCAGTGCTTCCTATCAGTGCAGCTTCATCAATGCACATTGGTGAAGGAGAAAAATTAGTGACTAAGCACGTGTTCGTGTGAAGCACATCTACTGCTCCTCTGTCCTGTCTTGGAGCTGTCATGTTCTTATCCTATTGCATATACACCCTGTTCCAAATTATTATGCAAATTATATTTTTCTCATTTACCTAAATAATTGATGTAAATAACAGTCAGCATAATTCTCATGTTATCAAGAGTACAATTCAAATTTTATTGAATAAACCTCCTAATGATAACAGTATTTCTTTTTAAACATAAAAAACTTACAATGTACTGTTCCAAATTATTACGCACAGTAAGTTTCAAAACACTTTATAGGTTGTAAAGAACTGAAAATTGTCATTTGTTGTGTTTGCAGCATATTTACTGAAATCAAAAGCTATTTCAATCAAATTTTTAACAACATTTTAACTTTTTAAACATTTTAACAGGTCACGTTACATTTTAACATAGGACCCCTTATTTGATAGCAGCTTCAAAGGTCTTGCATCCATTGAACAGTTTTTGGACAGTTTCTGCTTGCATTTGTTTGCAAAATGTCAGAATAGCCTCCCAAAGCTGCTGTTTGGATGTAAACTGCCTCCCACCCTCATAGATCTTTTGCTTGAGGATGCTCCAAAGGTTCTCAATAGGATTGAGGTCAGGGGAGGATGGAGGCCACACCATGACTTTCTCTCCTTTTATCCCCATAGCAGCCATTGATGCAGAGGTATTCTTTGCAGCATGAGATGGTGCATTGTCATACATGAAGATGATTTATTACGGAAAGCATAGTTCTTCCTTCTGTACCAGGGAAGAAAGTGGACAGTCATAAACTCCACATACTTTGCAGAGGTCATCTTTACACCTTCGGGGACTCTAGCTCTGTTCCCATGTTCCGGCCCAAAACATGACTCCACCACCGCCTTGCTGACGTCGCAGCCTTGTTGGAACAGGGTGGCCGTCCACCAACCATCCACTACTCCATCCATCTGGACCATCCAGGGTTGCACGGTACTCATCAGTAAAAAGGACTGTTTGAAAATGAGTCTTCATGTAATTTTCTGCCCAATGCAGCTGTTTCTGCTTGTGAGCATTGGTTAGTTGTGGGCCCGAATAGCAGGTTTATGCACAGTTGCAAGACTCTGGAGGACTCTACACCTTGATGTCCGTGGGACTCCAGAGGCACCAGCAGCTTCAAATATCTGTTTGCTGCTATGTAATGGTATTTTAGCAGCTGCTCTCTTGATCCGATGCATGGATTTGGCAGAAATCTTCCTCAATGTGCCTTTATCTGCACGAACCCGTCTGTGCTCTGAATCAGCCACAAATCTCTTAATAGTGCGATGATCACGCATAAGTTTTTGTGAAATAGCTAATGTTTTCATACCTTGTCCAAGGCATTGAACTATTTCACTCTTTTCGGCAGCAGAAAGATCCTTTTTCTTCCCCATATTGCTTGAAAATGGTGCTCTGCTTAATAATGTGGAACACCCTCCTTTAGTAGTTTTTCCTTAAATTGGGCTCACCTGCCAATCTAATTATCACAGGTGTCCGAGATTGTTTTCAGTGATCAAAAGAGCCCTGACACACAATGCCACCCATGAGTTAAACTGAAAAACAAAATATTTAATCTTTGTGACATCTTAAATAGAATTTGCATAATAATTTGGAACAGGGTGTAAAGGATTCCAATAAAAGATTTCATCCACCACATTGCTGTTTGTGCAGCCAACCATTCTGTTTTTCCATTGCATCTGTGATCACAGATCGTGCCAGCACGTGTGTGTCTGTGGAGGGGTTATGCAGATTCGGCACTCACCTGGAGCGGATCTTTTGCTCTTTAAGGAGAAAAATTACCTTTTTGCAAAATATTATAGTAGAAACAAAGAAAACCTTTTTTCAAATGTTTTTCTCTTTTTTTGTTTATAGCACAAAAAATAAAACACCCAGTGGCAATTAAATACCACCAAAAGAAAGCTCTATTTGTGTGAAAAAATTATAAAAATGTCATATGTGTACAGTGTTGCATGACTGCGCAATTGTCATTCAAAGTGCGCCAATGCTGAATGCTGACAACTGGCCTGGCAAGAAGGGGGTATAAGTGCCCAGTAGGCAAGTGGTTAAATGGCCTATATTTGCAAGTTTACACTTTGCTACTCTTCTTGTGGATAGATACAATATCCGCTGTCCGCTAGACATGGGGATCTTCCCCTGTAAGAAGAGATGGATTAAAAACATAATTTAATGATCTAACAGCTATACTTTGAAGTTCTTTTAGAACTCTGGGATGAATTCAATCAGTACCGATTGCTTTATTAAGCTTTAACCAAGCCAGTTCCTCTGCTACATCTGCCTCCAGAAATCCTGAAAATAAATCTTCATCACATTCTGTCATCCCCCAACTTGTTTTTTTTTTAAGTGTAATTGTTTTCTGAGAGGACTGAACAGAAGTAGTTGCTTAAATGGTTTTCTACATCCAGGTCTCCCTCAATATATGTGTACCTAGTTTTCATTTTGGTAATCCCTATTTTTTCCTTCATTCACTGATGTACCTTAGAAAAGCCTTTCTTAATAGATTCAGTAATTTCCTCCTCTTTTCGGGATTTAGCAGCACTGATAATGTGTTTTCTTTTTGTCTGCTTCATACACTTCTCCATCACCTGCACTTTCTGTTTCTTTGAATCTTGCATATGCCAATTTTGTTCTCCTGAAAGAACTGATTTTTCAGTTCTTGTTTAACCCCTGCACGCCTAAGGGTAAAACAAATCTAAATGCCTAAGCACAATTCTGTAACACTGACATGTGATAGTAAAACTATACATATCGTCACAACTACTTTGTACATCCAGGTGGATTTTACCTTGATTTTTTTCAGGACAAATTGGGCTTTCATTTGGTGGTAAATGGTAATGGATAGCTCCTAATTTTTTTTATTATCAAAGGAAAACTGGCCCAAAATAGTAAAAAAAAAAATCATTTTTTTTTAAATTTAGCTGTGTGTTTCTTGTTACGACCATAACCTACCACCAAAGAACAACCCTAAATAAATTCTCCAGCTCTTGACGATCGCAGCGATACCATATATGTATAGGCAAAAAGGTGCAGCGCTAATAAAAGTATCAACATTCATTCAGTATATGGAATAGAAAACAAGAAAAAAGGCATTAGGTCATAAGATCAATCATAAAAGTTCGATGTTCAATCCAGTGTCCATGAACATGCAAAAGGGGTACGGTGTGTCAGTACTACCCGGTCTCCTCTGCAGATCAGGGCGAGTGATCCAAATGTGAGCAGGGAATATATTAATTAAATGCGCACTCACCAGAAGTGCGTCAAAAAAATGCATGTAAGCAGTATCCTCTCTTCAGATGCATCTAGGTTCTCCACACTCTCTGGTGAAACCGCGTTCCCTAGTTCTCATTGGTCATCCCTCCTGGTCAGATTCCATGGTACATAAGGCACTCATACATCTCTGGAGTCCCTCCTTAACCTTGGTGCTGTGAAGGGGTGGTGCTCATGAAGAGCCCAATAAGGGACATCACATAGCGTGATACTGCATAAACACTTTATTCAAAAAATTGCACAGGATTAAATGAAATAAAAGTACTGACCGCAAAAAGGGTTAAGATGTCCTGATGCTGTAGCCACCTGACGCGTTTCGTGCTATGCACGTTCTCAAAGGGTCAGGGCTTACAGCAGGGACATCCTTATGCTGCTATTTATAAGTTGTAATGGCAATCGCGCTTGTTGCGCCCGCCATTTTGTCGGCGACCGGCGCATGCGCAGTACGCCGGCGCCATTTTGCCGTGGATCGCGGCTATTATCAATGTCCCTCTTGTGTCTCAAAAACGGGGCATAGCGCCGCCATTTTGTTGGAGGGAAAAGGCAGATAATATACTGCTTTGCCACATTAGTAGCAGATCTTGTTGTGGCAAGGAAATTTAAGTATATAGCCACAGAGCATTTATCCTTCATAGAAATGAAGATGATGGGCAACAGATGGCTAAAAGGGGAAGGGGGGAATGGTCAAAATGATATCTTTATGAAGAACCAAAATACCCTTGTCCAAGTGTAATTATTAGTCATATGCATATATGCAATATGCCATGCCCACCCTTTTACACATATATGTCAACTGTATGGTATAGTTACATATCAAATATGCGTAAATATGTAGGAACAAACTTGCTTAGATGAACACTTCATCATGGAATTTATATACCCGTGGTTTGACATCAATGTTATGGATGTCTAGTTCTGCGCAAACTGTATATTAATAAAAACAAAACATAAATAGCAATCATCTTAAAACACTAGAGTGATTAATAATGCGTAATCATACGGTCAGTAAAAGTACAATACAATATATAGCAAAAACAATATAATATATTAAAAAATATATATTGCGGTCAGTAGAATTGCACATAGGTATAAAATCAATATATGGTGAAAACCTCAGGTAAATATATGTATCAAAAATTGAAATATTAAATTAAAAGTATTCCGTAAAATTGCGATGACGAGAAACTTGAAGTAAAAAACCAAAATAAGACCAAATTCAATAAAAACAAAAATATTAAAATCAATATGACTAAATTCGATGTGAGAACAAAATCCCCATAAATAGAATTCGATGTAATAGAGCATCCAATTTCTGAAACCTCAAAGGATATGTTCGTATATAACTGCTCAATATATATGTCTGAATAGATTTCCATGTAAAATAACCTTGAATTTTAAACATCATAGGATGTGTATAAAAGTGTATAAAGTTTGTCACTAAGATAATAACCTATAAAAAGCGCATGGCTCAACCAAAATATATCAAGATACTATGTATTAAAACATATAATAAAAATATGTGTGGAACATATGTTCAAGCATCTGCAACTATGGGTTTAAGGGGTCCTAGCTATTATCTATAAAGCAATTTAGATCGAATTCTATGTTATGTCCATTCGGTTGTAAACAGCCTAAGTCATAGATCTATCTTGATTCTAATTGTGACACTGCTTTTTTCTTGTTCGATCCTCGCCAGTGTGTATTAACGACCCCTATACCCATAAATATCAATGACGAGGGATCTTTATTATGGTGGGTTTTGTAATGGAGCGATAAGGAATGCTCTTTATACCCCTTTTTTATATTATTATTATTATTGAAGGTTTTTACCCGTGTAAGAAGTGTGTGATTTGCTGTACCAGCAGACATACCATAAAACACACATGCTTTAAATCCACAGCTAAAAGGAACACGTTCAAAATAGAGGATTTTATTACATGCAGTAGTAGATATGTTGTCTACTTACTGCAATGTCCATGCAACCTTCAGTACATAGGACGAACAACTAGACGTTTAAAGGACCGATTAAGGGAACACGTCAATAATATAAAAAAGGGGTATAAAGAGCATGTTCATCTAAGCAAGTTTGTTCCTACATATTTACGCATATTTGATATGTAACTATACCATACAGTTGACATATATGTGTAAAAGGGTGGGCATGGCATATTGCATATATGCATATGACTAATAATTACACTTGGACAAGGGTATTTTGGTTCTTCATAAAGATATCATTTTGACCATTCCCCCCTTCCCCTTTTAGCCATCTGTTGCCCATCATCTTCATTTCTATGAAGGATAAATGCTCTGTGGCTATATACTTAAATTTCCTTGCCACAACAAGATCTGCTACTAATGTGGCAAAGCAGTATATTATCTGCCTTTTCCCTCCAACAAAATGGCGGCGCTATGCCCCGTTTTTGAGACACAAGAGGGACATTGATAATAGCCGCGATCCACGGCAAAATGGCGCCGGCGTACTGCGCATGCGCCGGTCGCCGACAAAATGGCGGGCGCAACAAGCGCGATTGCCATTACAACTTATAAATAGCAGCATAAGGATGTCCCTGCTGTAAGCCCTGACCCTTTGAGAATGTGCATAGCACGAAACGCGTCAAGTGGCTACAGCATCAGGACATCTTAACCCTTTTTGCGGTCGGTACTTTTATTTCATTTAATCCTGTGCAATTTTTTGAATAAAGTGTTTATGCAGTATCACGCTATGTGATGTCCCTTATTGGACTCTTCATGAGCACCACCCCTTCACAGCACCAAGGTTAAGGAGGGACTCCAGAGATGTATGAGTGCCTTATGTACCATGGAATCTGACCAGGAGGGATGACCAATGAGAACTAGGGAACGCGGTTTCACCAGAGAGTGTGGAGAACCTAGATGCATCTGAAGAGAGGATACTGCTTACATGCATTTTTTTGACGCACTTCTGGTGAGTGCGCATTTAATTAATATATTCCCTGCTCACATTTGGATCACTCGCCCTGATCTGCAGAGGAGACCAGGTAGTACTGACACACCGTACCCCTTTTGCATGTTCATGGACACTGGATTGAACATCGAACTTTTATGATTGATCTTATGACCTAATGCCTTTTTTCTTGTTTTCTATTCCATATACTGAATGAATGTTGATACTTTTATTAGCGCTGCACCTTTTTGCCTATATATGATCCTGGAAGGTTATGTTGGTTGCCTTTTTGGTGTTCTAGCAGCTTTTTTACTTTGATTATATCTTTACCACAGTAAGCGCTTGCTATACTACTTGTCTCTAGATACCATATATGTGTATGTTATTTGTTGTTTGTACCCATAGTACAGCCCAGAAACAATAGTGCACATTTTGTTTTTTGTCTTTCTTTCTTTTTACCTAAAACACATTGACTCTGACATTAACACTAACTGACACTGATACCAATTTTTTTTTAAATCCTGACCTTTGACCCTGACAAAGGGTCAAAGGTCAGGGGGCGGGCTGCACAGTGAGTGATCACTGTGATAGCCAATCAGAGGCTATCACAGCAATCACGTGACCCGGAATCGGGAGTCCCGGGTCCCAATCGTTAGAACGGGACCCGGGGCTCTCAGTGACACCACGGTCTCTGTTCTGGGAGCGCGACGAGTGTAACAAACACTGTTATCTACTACTGGAATTTTAGTACCAGAATCTTTAACTGAATTAATCAGCAAAAGCCTTAGCAACACAAACCTCCACATCTGTTTTTACCTGCTAGAAACAGAAATGCTCCTTAAAAATTAAATCTTTGCCCCCAAAATACTCCTGAATTCCATACTAAGTAGTTCAGTGCCCTTGTGTGGGGATGCAGAACATATATTTTGTAAATTTCAATATCAGAGTACCTGCTAGCATCATGATTAACATAACCAAAACCTTCACCTTTCACCATTCTTTTAACTAAACATTAAACTGTGTAATACCAAGGATTTTACTTTGTTGTGCATTATGGGCAGGTAAGACCTCTGAAAATGTAAGGGTGCACCCAACCTGGTGAAGATCTTAGCACAAACTCAGAAAATCCTTCTGTATAGAATGTATACCATTCTGAGACAAATCTTTGGTGCCAAGGTGCAAAAAACATCAACATTTTACTTTTGACTAGTTTTTTTTACAATATTTAACCATTTCCATACTGGGCACTTTTACCCCCTTCCCTCCCAGGCCATTTTTCAGGTTTCAGCACTCTCACACTTTGAATGACAATTGCACGGTCATACAACATTGTACCCAAACTAAAATTTTATCATTTTCTTCACACAACTAGAGCTTTCTTTTGGTGGTATTTTATTTTTTGCTAAATTAACAAAAAAAAAGACCGAAAATTTAGAAAAAAAACCCCACGTTTTTCTTTATTTCTGTTATAAAAGTTTGCAAATAAGTAATTGTTCTTCATAAATTTAGGGCAAGATGTATTCTGCTACATGTCTTTGGTGAAAATAATCCAAATTAGGATGTATTTTTTAGTTTGTAGGAAAGTTATAGAGTTCACAAAGTATGGTATAGATCTGAATATTGATCAATCCTGAAGTAATGACAGCCAATCTAATTTCTTGAGGTCCAAGAATGTCAGAACAGTACAGATATCCCCCAAATGACCCCTTTTTGCAAAGTAGACAGTCCGACGTACTTCATAAGAGGCATGGCGAGTTTTTTGAAGTTGTATTTTTTTGTCATAATTTTTCGGAAAATGCAAAAAATTTAAAAAATTATTTTCACTATTTTTTTTTTTACAAACTGTCATAAGTGCAGTACAGCGTCATCATATAACAGGCATGGCGGTGATCAGGGACACTGACTGGTGACAGCATGAAAGAAAAAAAATATATATTTTTTAATTTTTTTATTAATTTTAATTTTTTATTAAATTGTTTCTTTTTTTTAAGATTTTTTTTTCATATTTCACTATGTCCAAAGTAGTACAATGTTACCATAGTAACATTGTACTACTTTGGGGAAGTGATCAGTATTTTGTTTTACACAATTTGCTTTTAGCAAAGAATTACTTTGCTATAAGCAAGCTTTTTTTTTTTGCTTAGCTGTGATTTGGCCACAGCTAATCACATGACATGTGCATGTGATCGCTGTGACCATTCACAGCTAGACACTAGTATACAATGGATGGCATGAATGAAGCCATCCATTGTATACAACTCTCATGTGACCTGCTGTGATTGGTCACAGCAGGTCACATGGTACCGGCAACTGGGGCCGGTACTCAGATCTGTCATCGTCCGTGTCCGAGGTACACGGCCGTTGACAGATCGCGCCGCTGTGCGGCTCTGCAAGCGCGAAAACTGCGCATGCCCGGGAGTACGCCATATGGCGTCCACCCGGAAATCTACAGCATTTTGCCGCCCGCCAAACGGCAATTGGCCGGGCGGCTATTGGTTAAGATGCACCTCTTATCTCTTCTAAAAAAAGTACCAGGTAAGACTCTAATGTCTTTTGACACTCCCACATGATTTCCTAAAGAAATACCTCTTACACTTGAATCACCAACAAAAAGATGACTTCTCCTTTTAGAATTCTTATCCACAACACTTGCCTGGTTTGTAACTTCAGACACACAATTTACTTTTGCCAAAGCTATTTTTTTCTCAGGAACCTCAATCCTATGCCCAGAATAAATTCCATTCTCACAAACAGCTATGTTTCCAACCTTTGTATTTGCAGTTTAGGGTTTTACCATTAAAATGTAAAAGTTTAATTATCATCTTATACAGTAGCCTGGTCATTGTGGCAGACTATATGGGGTGCAGTATATTGACTTCTTGGTTGTGTACAACTTTATTTGTGGCTTCCAAGTAAGACTCATACTGAAGGTTTGTGTTTCTTTTTTGTGCCTGACTGCCAGTCTGGGCTATCTGTACTGAGGGCCCCTCATCCCCAAAATCGCTATCTCTCCTGACAGCAAGTATGGTGTCAAATTACTGTTTGCTTGTCAGTCCTGGCCCTCTGAACTGTTGCCTCTTCATCTTCTAACTCAGAGCTGGAGGATCTCTTGGTTACGGCTCATTAATTTACACTTGCTTAAAAATGTGGCATTTAACATGCTTTTTTAAAGCACTCTCAATGCCAATCAATACACCTCCCACTAAATAAAATGGTTACCTTACAGTCCTGTTCACACTGTCGTGTTTGCTTTGCTTCAAAAATTATACCCCCAGTGTTGCATAATCATCCCTACGCAGCCATTCATCTCCAGATTCTTCCTCACTGCTGCTGTCCTCTAAAATGGCATACACTTACTCTGCAGTGTACAGCCACTTAACCATTGTCAAACTAATTTTTTAAAAGCAGACATTAAATTAAACGTATAAATTCAAATAAGAATTACTTTTTAAAAATGTAATCAAACTTTTTTTTAGATAGATGGGATAAGAAGGAGTTAGTTTGTAGAAAGCAAGAATTATTAGAGAAAAAAATGTTTTTTTTAAATGCTAACAATGATCCAAATTTATTCTATTAAAAAAAAAATCAACAGATGGGATAAGAAAGGGGTTAATTAGTGAAGAACAAGGGATAATAGGAAAACACCCAAGTTAAAGAGTGAACAGGGGATGAACTAGTCAAATAGGGCTTACAGTATGCAAGACAACTACAAACTGGACACGCTAAATAATGTAATTGAGGCTAAATAAGAGCATAAAGGGATAATCATGAGTTAATAAAACATTTTGTGCACACTGTGTAGGGAAAAGAAGTGTTTTGTGCAAACTGTGTAGGGAAAAAGTGGAGCTCTGAATACAGCTGCAGCTTTCTCACATACAAATCGCCCTCTATGAGGGAGCTGAAGTGATCTGAACTGCTCTGTGTATTTTTGGAAACACAGAGGTTACACAGAATGATCATAGTGATCTGCTGTCACAGTAATCATTCAAGCAGGATGAACTCGGATTGGCTCCTGATTCTGCTTTCTCCTCACACGGCACAAGGAAGCCAGCTAGGGATGCATGAAAGTCTTGGCGCCTGCTTGGACATGCTAGACAGACAATATTTTTGAAGGCGTTTTTTTGGGCATGTCTAACTCGTCCAAAGTCTGGAACTGGTTAAAGAACCATACATAAAAATGCCCTGGAGTCAGTAAGAGGAGAAAATGTTCTTGTGTGGGTAGGACAAAAAAATGCCCAAGCATCAATGGGATGGGAAAAAGACCTGTGTTGGTAGGAGGAAAAATGTGGTGTTGCTGGTCAGTGAGAGCCTCAGTGGTCAGCAGGAGGAAAAATGCTGTGACATCAGTCGGAGGCCTTACAAATGCCAGAACCCTCATGATATCTTGCCCAGGCAGCTGCCCATTCATGTCTATGGTGGACAGCTTGGCACGGTGGCCACTCTTTCAGTTTTATGGCAGACAATTTCTCATTAATTTATTTCACATTCATTTGCTTGGTGTGATATTATATTATTATTATTCAGGATATATAGCACCAACAGTTTATGCAGCGCTTGACAATATATAGGGTACAGTACAATTTCAATACAGAAGGAATAGGGTGGCCTTGATCATGGAGCTTACAATCTAGGAACTCTGGAAGTCCCAATACCACTGGACCATAGGATTCTTTTCAAATATCAGGACAGGCTCACGGGATCTGGAACAGCTGGGGGACATGCAAAACCATATTTTGTGAGAAGAAAATAATTATCTCCTGGTATTTAACAAGAAGGTAATGTTTATTTTATACAGTCAAATGGTCAGTCCATTAGTTTTGATAACAAAATAACTGCTGAGAAAGCAAGCCAGCCAATAGCAAGACAAGAAAATTACATTTCTGGGGGGGGTTTCATGCACAGTGGGGAGAATTGATCAAAACTTGAGCAGACAGAATGTTGAACAGCTGTGCACTGAAAATTAAAGACAGAAGTTGTTTGGTTGCCACGCACAGCTGGTCCACATTAATCTGCTCCCCTCAGTGTGTAACTCTCCCATTGTTGTCATTGTTGCCATCATCAAAAGAAAGCTATATTTGAATTTTATTGCAAGTTTTAGAAAATCATAGCTACCTGCAAATTAAAAAGGAACGGTAAAATTAAAAAGGAAACACATATGACAAAATTACAATTATTTCTATATAGTAGATAGATAGATAGATAGATAGATAGAGAGATAGATAGATAGATAGATAGATAGATAGATAGATAGATAGATAGATAGATGTAGCACCCTACCCTAACCTGGTTAAATTTAGCTTTTGGCTTGGCTGTACTCAATTGAGCAGCAATTTAATTTTCAGGTCTGGTCAGGTATATCCATAAGTTTTGTGGTTGATTGTTCCTGTCTGCCTCTTAAAGAAGCTTCTGGAAATAGAGCAGGAGGTTCAACCAATGGGTTATGAATATTTGTCTAACCTCAGCTAATCCCTGGGAGAGGGCACCCAGAATGTGGCTGGGCTGAGATAAATGTTTGGGAAGGCTTGTTCAGATCTCTCTTCTCTTGAGGCCTCTGGCCTAGGAGGCATCCTGTGATGCTGAGGAGCTGTTCCTGCTAGGCCTCTACATGTACTTGGCTGAGGACCTGGAGGAACCTGCATTTAAAGACATTTGCTGGAGAACACTGCCTTTGGAAGCTGAGCTGGAGAAGGCCCCATTTTCACTAAATATTGTTGAATGGAAGTTGGTTGTAGGAGGCTGTCCTTGGACATTGTGAGTAGTATCTTTTTTTCTTAGGACTCCAGGTGTGCCAGTGACTTGGGAGTTAGATGCCAGAGATTGCTACAAGGACTGTGACTGCTTTTACAGAGCCTCAGACAGTCTGGCTGTCCCCTCTACCTCCAGCAACTGTCGGAGATCGCCGCGCCGCTGGGCTCGGCGTAGGCACAGTACACCTCCCTGTACGCGGGCGCCGGGACTTGGCCGACCGCGGCAATCAGGTTCGCGCATGCGCAGTAGAGACCACGGGCGCGCGCCTGGCACCAATGACAGCGCAGGGTGGGATATTTAAACGGCCCTGAGCTGTCATTCAGTGCCTTTTGGTCTCTTGAATCCTGTGAACCTGTGAACCTGTTTAAAGTAAGTTGCTGACCCGGATTGTGCCCTGACCTTGCTGTTTTCTCCTGTTCTTGACCCTTGCTTGCCTGACCTCTCTCCTGAATGCCCCCTATTGGATCTGACCTGCTGTTGCTGACCTGGCGTGTGACCCGACTATTCTTTGCCCGCTGCTCTGTACCGCACCGTCCCCATAGTTACCGACCCGGCTTGTATGACCTTGCACTTGCTCAGCCATCCATCCATCCATCCGTCCCTCTCAACGGGGTCTCCAGACCTCCTCATACCTGGCTCTCTCCCGTGGGAGCCCCTGGCGAATACCCCTACCACTGACGGGTGTCCTCAGTAGTCACGACCTGGTCCTGGGGTACTCCAAGTCCATCCCCACCATCAGGTGCCCTGGTGAACAAGTACTCTGGGGCTTAGACTCCGTGCGCTGGGAACATCCGATCAGTGGAGTGCTAGTGGTACCGCCGGGAGGTCCCTTACAGCAACATTTAAAGCTGCTGCTAAAGGATTTTTGCTTGAAAATCTGTCCTCCTGTATCTGCTTGCATTTTTGGAGTATCCTTCACCCTCATCCATCTCATCTGTTCAATTACTGCAATAAATCTGCAAATAGGCATCCCCTAGACTGAGCCTGTGTTTGTTGGTGTGCTCTAGAATTGTTACATGGGACTGGCAGTCTTTAAATAGGTAAGAGAGAACTGGGTTATTTCCAGCGGCCTCTGCAGAGGCGAGATCTACATTGTTGCTTAGAGTGGAGTTACCATTTTAGGTCAATCTAAAAAAAAAGCAAAAATATAATACATTGCAGCTTATCAGTTCTTAAATGGGAGGCTGCATTAGCCATCTTCTTTAGGCTTTTTCCCTTTATTTTCAACTGGTGCTCTAGCCAGCAAATCTGTTATTTTTTTACTTACTGTAATACACCAAGTTGTCTCAGAAAAGTGGCAGTTAGAGGATTAAAAGCCACTTAACACTGACAGGTATGCTTACAATGGTCGTTATTATACAGAACGTATATGCTGCCAACAGATTGCATGGTGTTTTACAAAATAAAGCAAGACAGTACAGTTAAAATACAGTTCAGTACCCTACTCATGAAAGCTCAGTTTTTATTTATTTATATAATCCCAAAGGGGAAAACTGATGCTGTAACTGCTTAAAAAAATGTTAGCTGGAGTTTTGACTTTAATTTGTTAGTTACGTTTATCTAAATATGTATCTAATACCACCTTCACAGGTTGACAGTGCTGCTGTCCATAAATGGTTGTGTTGCTCCTTCATAGAGTAAAGCCCCCCTAAGAGGTATGTTACTGGCTGGATTACCAGGTCTAATGCAACTACCACATTAAAAGATTGGTAAACAGCAATATTTTAATTTTTTTGGGGGTGTTTAGAATTGCTTTTAAAAAATAAGAAAATAATGAAGGTAAACAGGAAAAAAGTAGAACGTAATTAGACAACTAGCCAAAAAGGTCAACCTATTGTTTCCTAAGGAGTTTCATTATTACAAATATATATAAAAATGTAAGAAGAGATGCATCCCTTCCATACTTTTAAAGTAGACAATTCAATATAATTGTAAACTTTCATTCATCACATTGTTAACTTTGTTTTTTTACTTTCTTGGAAGTGTATAGCAGGTGGTTTCCTCTCCGTTCTGTCTGGTGGTTGTGAAAACAGAATAATTGATGTACTTTTCCTTTTAGTAACAGTACTTACTTCCCTATTAAAAAGTGCCACCTACTGGCCTGAACATGGCGGCGCCGGAGAGCATGCGATAGGAGCTCTCCGACGGGACTCCTCCGTCCAGACCCTCCCCAGCTACCCCGGACGGAAAGAGTCATGAGTGGCCGAAGAGGTACCTGGAGAGCGGGGTAATTGACGGCAGAGTGGATCCCTGGTGCCGAGACAGAGAGGAGCTGTTGTTGCGGGCTAGGTCTACCCGGCAACCCGGACAGCGGCAAGTGAGAGAGCCGGGAAGCCGGGTTGCCGAGGTGACAGGAGGACGGTGGGACCATGTGACCAGCCGCAAAGGAGTGTTGGGAAATGAGAAAGCCGGCTGGCGACTCACAAGAGGCAGGGAGAGACAAGGCAGCTTCTCCGAGTAATCCCCCTTGCTGAGCCTACACCGAAGGGGGGAAAGGAAAAAATAACTGCTGATCCAGGAACTAAAAATACCCCAAGAGGAGAAGAAATAAGAGGGGGAAAAGTAAAAGGAAAGGACCCTGTGTAATCCCCAAGCAATCTAAGTGGAACTACAGACAGCAAGCTGGAGCCAGACCGAGGAGAAGGAGGGGTGAGCTGGGTGAGTGGAAGCTGCTGAAAACTGAAAAATTGTCTCCTTTGTATTTACTTGTTGCATGTGACACAACAAAATAGAAAACAAAAGAGAAGAGAAAGGAGGGGATTCCCAGGGTATCTGGAAAGAGAGACTAACTTAGTACTTAAAGCAGGAAAACTAGAGGACAAATTAACAGGCAAAAAGGGGACCCTATTATAGAAGTATACTATTTAATAGCATATGGAATAAAACAATCCTATAGAAGACATGAAGAATAAGAGCATTTAAGGAAGTGGTCTTAAAGGATCCCAATCAGGAACAATTAAAAAATATACATCGCAGGGAAATATAACCCCAGAAAGACCACAAAGTATAAACGGGAAAAGAGAAGGGGATACCAGTCTGGAAAAAAGCCCTAGATTATCATTGGGCTTGGATGTCACTAACCAGCAGATATCAGAAATAGTAGATGGGAGAGAAATGGAAAGTGACCTACAAGCACCAAATAAAAAAGAGATGGCAGAAATGTTTGGGGCCTTAGGAAAGATAATAAAGAATGAAATGGCAACTATACGGAAGGATCTGGGACAGGTGCTGACAAGAGTGGAGGAAATGGAAGGAAAAGTAAAACATCAGGCCCAGAATATATCTCAATTGGAGGAAAAAGTAAAAAATATGGAGAAAACGCAAATAAAGCTGCTGTATAAATTGAAAGTACAAGAAAATAGGGACAGGAAGAACAACCTAAGGCTGAGAGGAATCCCAGAGACTATAGAAGGGGAAATACTACAAAAAGAAATATGTAAAATTTTAAATTCCATATTGAATAGAGCTGCGTCAGAGGTGATTAAAACAGATGGTGTTTGGAGAAAAGGAAAGTTTCAAAGTGGCGGGAAGGAAAATGCAAGAGATGTTATAGTCCAATTACATAGAAATGGAGATAGAGAAGAGATCTGGAGGAAGATTAAAGGAAAAAAAATGATTTAATATGGAGAAATGGATATTCAGATCTTTGCAGACCTTGGACTAGAAACTTTGTGGAGAAAAAGAACTTTGAAACCACTGACAGAGCAGATGAGAAAAAAGAAGGTCCTCTATAGATGGGGAACCCCAATTTGTCTGATTGGGTGGAAAAAAGGGATAACAGCCTACCTGAGATTCCCAGAAGATATGAGAGACTTTTGTGAAAAACTTGAGTTGCAGAGGATGGAGATCCTTGGATGGGAAGAAGAAAATAAAGGAGGAGAAGCAAGACAAAAGGAATGGCAGACTGTTAGAGGGGGAAAGTAGAATTAATTATTGTCCAAATAGAGATTTTCCTGAGATTTTCCCTAGAGGTGAAACCGCGGATTGTTAAAAGTAAAGAAAGAAATGAGATTACGGACGGGAACAGCTGGGGAGGAGGGGGAAGGAGGAGGAGCTGTCCATTGACAGAGTTCAAACCCCAAAAATAATCAACAGTGGTTCTTAGAACCACAAATGATTAGTAGGTACATTGGATGCCTAGTGGTGGGGAGGGAGGGGTGGAGGGAAGGGGGGAGGGAGGAGATGGGAGTTGGGTGTGAGGGAGGGAGGGGAGGAGGTATTGGGTCAATACTCTGCATGACAGAAGAGATAAAGAGGAAGAGGCAATCTGGAAGAGAGATGGAGTTAATTGGGAATGATGGAAGAAATACAGTTTATAACCTATAATTAGAGATGAGCGAATCGAACCAGGCGAACCGGAATTCGAGTCGAATTTCAGGAAATATTCGATTCGCGGCGAAACCGAAATTTTGCCTACTTCGGGTGCGCGAATCGAACATTTCCCGATCAGCCGGCAAAAGTGTCCCTGCAGTGAGCTCCGCTATTTCTGACAGTTCTCTGACAGAAGGAACACATGTTTAGCGGTTGAAACATTGTATCTATTAGTTTACATTTAGGATACAGATGTTTCAACCACTGTTCATGTGAAGAAGCTGTGAGAGAACTGTCAGAAATAGAGGAACTCTGCACATACACTTTTTGCCGGCTTGGAATTATTCTTCTTTTCATCCTACTTCTTCTTCTTCTTCATCTTCATCCTCAGAAGAAGAGGATGAGGATGAGGATGAAGAAGAAGAAGAAGAAGTAGGATGAAAAGAAGAATAATTCCAAGCCGGCAAAAAGTGTATGTGCAGAGTTCCTCTATTTCTGACAGTTCTCTCACAGCTTCTTCACATGTACAGCGGTTGAAACATCTGTATCCTAAATGGAAACTAATAGATACAATTTGTATCTATTAGTTTCCATTTAGGATACAGATGTTTCAACCGCTGTACATGTGAAGAAGCTGTGAGAGAACTGTCAGAAATAGAGGAACTCTGCACATACACTTTTTGCCGGCTTGGAATTATTCTTCTTTTCATCCTACTTCTTCTTCTTCTTCTTCTTCTTCTTCTTCTTCATCCTCATCCTCATCCTCTTCTTCTGAGGATGAGGATGAGGATGAAGAAGAAGAAGAAGCAGTAGGATGAAAATAAGAATAATTCCAAGCCGGCAAAAAGTGTATGTGCAGAGTTCCTCTATTCTGCAGATACACTTAGAGGAGCTCTGCACATACACTTTTTGCCTGTTTGGAATTAATCTTATTTTCATCCTACTTCTTCTTCTTCTTCTTCTTCTTTATCCTCATCCTCAGAAGAAGAAGAAGAGGATGAAGAAGAAGAAGAAGTAGGATGAAAATAAGAATAATTGCAAGCCGGCAAAAAGTGTATGTGCAGAGTTCCTCTATTCTGCAGATACACTTAGAGGAGCTCTGCAGATACACTTAGAGGAGCTCTGCACATACACTTTTTGCCGGCTTGGAATTAATCTTATTTTCATCCTACTTCTTCTTCTTCTTCTTCTTCTTCATCCTCATCCTCATCCTCAGAAGAAGAAGAAGAGGATGAGGATGAGGATGAAGAAGAAGAAGAAGAAGAAGAAGAAGAAGAAGAAGAAGAAGAAGAAGAAGAAGAAGAAGAAGAAGAAGTAGGATGAAAATAAGAATAATTCCAAGAAGGCAAAAAGTGTATGTGCAGAGCTCCTCTAAGTGTATCTGCAGAGCTCCTCTAAGTGTATCTGCAGAATAGAGGAACTCTGCACATACACTTTTTGCCGGAAACCGCTGTATGGAGGGAATGTCCCAGAACTGTCATAAATAGTCTATTTCTGACAGTTCTGGGACATTCACTCCATACAGCTGTTTCAACCGCTGTATGGAGGGAATGTCATAGAACTGTCAGAAATAGACTATTAATGACAGTTCTGGGACTGTCCTTCCATACAGCGGTTGAAACATTGTATCTATTTGTTTCCATAAATGGATCCATTTATGGAAACAAATAGATACAATGTTTCAACTGCTGTATGGAAGGACAGTCCCAGAACTGTCATTAATAGTCTATTTCTGACAGTTCTATGACATTCCCTCCATACAGCGGTTGAAACAGCTGTATGGAGTGAATGTCCCAGAACTGTCAGAAATAGACTATTTATGACAGTTCTGGGACATTCACTCCATACAGCGGTTGAAACATTGTATCTATTTTTTTCCATAAATGACATTCTGCAGATACACTTAGAGGAGCGCTGCAGATACACTTTTTGCCGGCTTGGAATTATTCTTATTTTCATCCTACTTCTTCTTTTTCTTCTTATGAGGATGAGGATGAAGAAGAAGAAGTAGGATGAAAATAAGATTAATTCCAAGCCGGCAAAAAGTGTATCTGCAGCGCTCCTCTAAGTGTATTTGCAGAATGTCATTTATGGAAAAAAATAGATACAATGTTTCAACCGCTGTATGGAAGGACAGTCCCAGAACTGTCATAAATAGTCTATTTCTG
This sequence comes from Staurois parvus, assembly GCF_062004578.1. Lineage (NCBI taxonomy): Eukaryota > Metazoa > Chordata > Amphibia > Anura > Ranidae > Staurois > Staurois parvus. Next base: position 27,597,797 of record NW_028317943.1, read on the forward strand.
ACAGTTCTGGGACATTACCTCCATACAGCTGTTTCAACCGCTGTATGGAGGGAATGTCATAGAACTGTCAGAAATAGACTATTAATGACAGTTCTGGGACTGTCTGTAAGGGACCGCCCGGCGGTACTACTAGCACTCCACTGAATAGGCGTCCCCAGCGCACGGAGTCTAAGTCCCAGGGTGCTTGTTCACCAGGGCCCCTGATGGTGGGGATGGACTTGGAGCTCCCTGAGACCAGGTCGTGACTACCGGGTGCGTCCGTCAGTGGTAGTAGTATGCGCAAGGGGCTCCCACGGGGAAGAGTCTGATGTGAGGAGGTCAGAAGACCCCACTGCACGGGATGGATGGATGGATGAGCAGGGTCAGACGTGCCGGGTCGGTAACAGAGAGGGCGGCAAGGTACAAGGCAGCGGGCATAGAATGGTCGGGTCACACGCCAGGTCAGCAACAGCAGGTCAAATCCAATAGGGGGCATTCAGGAGAGAGGTCAGGCAAAGCAAGGGTCAGAACAGGAGAAAACAGCAAGGTCAGGTACAATCCGGGTCAATAACTTACAGGGTACAGGTTCACAGGATTCAGAATGCAGGAAAGACCAGAAGGCACTGAATGACAGCTCAGGGTCGTTTAAATATCCCGCCCTGCGCTGCCATTGGTGCCCAGCGGGCGGCCGCGGCTTCTACTGCGCATGCGCGAACTCGAACGCCGCGGCCGGCCCGGAACCAGTGCTCGAGTCCCTGCGCCGGGCGGCATACTGCGCCTGCGCCGGGACCAACGCGGCGGGGATCGAGGGGATCCCTGACATTGCCCCCCCCCTACGGGCAACCTCCGGATGCCCACCCGATCTCTCCACCACGGGTGATCGCGAAAGAACCTCCGGACAAGTCTGGGTGCATGGACATTATGGGCTGGTTCCCAAGAATTGTCCTCAGGACCATAGCCCTTCCATTTGATAAGGAATTGGGTCTGGCCTCCCCTCCTTCGACACTTCAGGATAGTTTCAACCTCAAATTCTTCTTCTCCTTTGACCGTTACCGCTTCCGGGGGTCTAGATTCCCGGTCAGGGAAGGCGTCTGGGACCACAGGCTTCAGAAGGGATACATGAAAGACCGGGTGGATCTTGAGCGTGTCAGGGAGGGCGAGTTCATAGGCTACTTCGTTAACCATCCGTTTAATGCAGAAGGGGCCTATGAATTTGGGTCCCAATTTCTTTGACGGGCAAAGCATCTTTAGATTGGACGTCGCCAGCCAAACCTTCTCCCCAGGCCGCAATACCAGATCTCCTCTCCGTTTCCTGTTGAATGCTTTCCTGTAGTTTTCCTGGGCCCGACTGATGGCCACTTGAAGCTTCTTATTGTTCGCAGCGAAGAACGTTACCACATCTTGTGTTGCTGGTACTGGGCATTCCGACACCAAATCCGGGAGGAAGACTGGGTGAAAGCCATAGTTGGCGAAGAACGGGGACTGCCCTGTTGCTGAGTGGCGAGCGTTGTTATACGCAAATTCTGCTAAAGGAAGAAGTGGCAGCCAGTCATCTTGAGTAAACGAGGTATAGCATCTTAAATATTGCTCTAAGGTCTGATTGGTCCTTTCGGTTTGACCGTTAGTTTGAGGGTGGAACGCAGAAGAGAGAGATAATTTGATGTCCAGGGCTTTGCACAGTGCTCTCCAGAATCTGGACGTGAACTGGACCCCTCGGTCCGAGACAATGTCTTCGGGGACCCCATGCAACCTGACTACCTCACGAATGAAGACTCGCGCGGTCTCGGCCGCCGAGGGGGTCTTCTTCAACGGGATGAAGTGGGCCATCTTGGACAAGCGGTCCACGACTACCAGGATTGCCGTGTGGTCTCGGGATGGCGGAAGCTCGACTATAAAGTCCAGTGAGATCTTTTGCCAAGGCCGTTCAGGAATAGGTAAGGGTCGCAGCAGACCCCAAACCTTGTTTCTTGAGGGCTTGTTCTTCTGGCAGGTGACACAGGACCTGACATAGCCCTTACAATCTTTAGCCATGTCTGGCCACCAGAATGAGCGTCGGAGAAGTTCCAGGGTCTTTTCTGGGCCAAAGTGCCCCGCCATTGGGTGGTCGTGGCAATGCCCCAAGACCAGGGTTCGAGCTTCTTCCGGCACCACAATTCGATCTTCCCTCCATAGGAGTCCCCCCTTGTTCTGGAGCGGCCCTCCGCCTGGGGTAGAGAAGTTTGTGGATGCCTCCATTAGCCTGGAACGAAGGTCCGACTGAAGGACCAAGAAGTTACCCGAGGACAGGATGGTGTCAGGTACTGGGGTCTCTTTGGCGTCTTCGTACATCCGTGATAACGCATCCGGCTTAGTGTTCTTTGATCCCGGCCGGTACGTAATATGGAAGTTGAATCTTGAAAAGAATAGTGCCCATCTCGCCTGTCGCGGGCGTAGACGCTTGGCAGTTCTCAGATACTCTAAGTTCTTATGGTCAGTAAATATTAAGATGGGGTGCACCGCACCTTCCAGCAGGTACCTCCATTCCTCTAACGCCGTTTTGATCGCTAGTAGCTCACGGTCACCGATATCATAGTTCCTCTCCGCTGGGGTCAGCTTCCGTGAGAAGAACGCTACCGGGTGGAGCAGTTCCTTGGTGCCTTTTCGTTGGGAGAGGATGGAGCCTACCGCATTCTCCGATGCATCTACCTCCAAGATGTAGGGCAGAGCGGCGTCTGGGTGACCCAAAATGGGTGCCGAAGTGAACAGTTTCTTTAAGGCTTCGAAAGCTCCCTGCGCTTCTGGTGTCCATCTGAATCGGGTTCCCAGCTTGGTTAGCTGAGTAATGGGGGAGACCAGACCCGAGAAGTTCTTGATGAACTTCCGGTAAAAATTTGCAAAGCCGATGAATCGCTGGACGCCTTTCCTGTCTGTGGGTTCAGGCCAATCCAGTATTGCAGCGACCTTCTGGGGATCCATCGCGACCCCCGCGGTGGAGATAATCAGGCCCAAGAAGGCAATGCTGGATTGTTCAAAACAACATTTTTCTGCCTTGGCGTACAACCCATGCTGCCGCAACCGCCCCAATACTTTTGCTACATGTATTCTGTGTTCCCCCAGAGACGGGGAAAAAATCAGAATGTCGTCTAAATAAACGATCACAAAGACATCCAGAAAGTCCCTAAAAATATAATTTACAAAATGTTGAAACGTGGCCGGAGCATTACACAACCCGAACGGCATGACCAGATATTCAAAATGACCGAAGCGGGTGCGGAAGGCCGTCTTCCACTCGTCCCCCTCCCTTATGCGAATCAAGTTGTACGCCCCCCTCAGATCCAGCTTGGTAAAAACTACTGCTGACTTTAAACTTTGGAACAGCTCAGGTACTAACGGTAGTGGGTAACGGTTTTTTATCGTGACCCTGTTCAATTCCCTGTAATCGATACATGGCCTTAAGGTTTTGTCCTTCTTTTCAACAAAGAAGATTCCCGCCCCCGCCGGTGAAGTGGAGTGGCGGATGAACCCCTTCTGGAGGCTGTCCTCGATATATTCCTTTAGGGCCCCCAATTCGGGCTCTGAAAGGGGGAAGATTCGCCCAAAAGGAATTTCTGAGCCGGGTAACAGGTCAATGGGGCAGTCATAAGGGCGGTGGGGGGGTAGAGTATCAGCTCCCCGTTTGCTGAACACATCTAGAAACCCATGGTAGGCCGCAGGGATTACTTGTTTTAATTCAGCTTCCCCCTCAGAGCACAGGAGGATTTGGGGGGTCCCCGGGCCCGAAGTGCGGCAGTATATTCGACAGTATGGGGAAGGGAACGTGATTACTCCGGTCTCCCAGTCAATCTGGGGGTTATGGGCCCGTAACCATGGGAGCCCCAGAATGACTGGGAAGAGGGGTGAAGCTATAGCATCCAGGCGGAGGAGTTCCTGGTGCTGGCCGGCAATGACAGTGGTGATGGAGGGGGTTTCCTGGTTCACTACCCCCGATTTTATTCGGGAACCGTCGGCCAAATAAATATTGAACCCCTTCTGTTTCAAGTGAAGGGGCATACCCTGCTGGTGAGCAAAATTAATATCCACGAAGCAGCTGCATGCCCCAGAGTCAATTATGGCCGATACTTCCACGGTCCTTTCTGGAAGCTGAAAGGAAAGGGGCACCACTAAGTATTGGGATGGACCAACATTGCCAAGGGATAAGGAAGAAGAGGTGCACTTACTCAGTTTCTGCGGGCAGGAACGCGCCATATGACCAGCTTCTCCACAATAGAGGCACAGGTTCTGGGATCGTCTGCGCAGATGTTCCTCTGGGGATAGTTTAGGCCGTGCCAGGCCGAGCTGCATGGGTTCGGGGTTGTCTCCAGGTGGCCGGTTTTGGATGACTGGCCTAGGTGTTTGACTGGGACCCTGAAATGATCCCCAGGGATTTCCGTGACCCTGGCCGGACCTCTCAAACCTGCGTTCCCGCAGTCTACGGTCAATTTTAATGGTCAGTGCTATTAGGTCCTCTAAAGTCTCAGGTACCTCCACCCGGGCGAGCTCGTCTTTCAGGCCGTCTGATAGGCCAACACGGAACTGATGCAGGAGTGCGAACTCGTTCCAGCGAGTATCCCCCATCCACCGCCTAAATTCAGATGCGTACTCCTCCGCCGCTCGGCGGCCTTGCCGGAGTGTGTACAGAGTAGCTTCAGCAGAAGCTGCCCGCTGCGGGTCATCATAAAGGATGGCCATAGCATCAAAAAAACTGTCAACCAAACCAAGGTGAGGGTCATTTTTTCCCCGTAATCGATGGGCCCAGTCTTGGGGTTCACCCTGCAGGAGGGATATGACGAACCCCACCTTCACGGATTCAGTCACGAAGGTTCGGGGTTGTAGCTCAAAATAGAGGAGGCAGGACTCGCGGAATGATCTGAACCGAGTGCGGTCCCCGTGGAAACGTTCTGGTAAGGGTACTCGGGGGTCGGCCGCCGGGAGTGGTGCGGATGCCCCAGACACCAGCACAGGGACTGCTACAGCTGGAGGTGTGGGGACCGCGGCCTGTGGGGCAGGAACGGATATAGTTCAGGCCTGGAATTGAGTTTCAATCTGCTGACATCTATCCTGCAGGGCCGATACGGCCTGTGTCAAATTGGATAGGTGCCTGCAGATCTCCTCCAGCGGCGAGGGACCTCCTCTAGACTCAGTCATGGCCTTCTGGTACTGTAAGGGACCGCCCGGCGGTACTACTAGCACTCCACTGAATAGGCGTCCCCAGCGCACGGAGTCTAAGTCCCAGGGTGCTTGTTCACCAGGGCCCCTGATGGTGGGGATGGACTTGGAGCTCCCTGAGACCAGGTCGTGACTACCGGGTGCGTCCGTCAGTGGTAGTAGTATGCGCAAGGGGCTCCCACGGGGAAGAGTCTGATGTGAGGAGGTCAGAAGACCCCACTGCACGGGATGGATGGATGGATGAGCAGGGTCAGACGGGCCGGGTCGGATACAGAGAGGGCGGCAAGGTACAAGGCAGCGGGCATAGAATGGTCGGGTCACACGCCAGGTCAGCAACAGCAGGTCAAATCCAATAGGGGGCATTCAGGAGAGAGGTCAGGCAAAGCAAGGGTCAGAACAGGAGAAAACAGCAAGGTCAGGTACAATCCGGGTCAATAACTTACAGGGTACAGGTTCACAGGATTCAGAATGCAGGAAAGACCAGAAGGCACTGAATGACAGCTCAGGGTCGTTTAAATATCCCGCCCTGCGCTGCCATTGGTGCCCAGCGGGCGGCCGCGGCTTCTACTGCGCATGCGCGAACTCGAACGCCGCGGCCGGCCCGGAACCAGTGCTCGAGTCCCTGCGCCGGGCGGCATACTGCGCCTGCGCCGGGACCAACGCGGCGGGGATCGAGGGGATCCCTGACACTGTCCTTCCATACAGCGGTTGAAACATTGTATGTATTTGTTTCCATAAATGGATCCATTTATGGAAACAAATACATACAATGTTTCAACCGCTGTATGGAAGGACAGTCCCAGAACTGTCATAAATAGTCTATTTCTGACAGTTCTATGACATTCCCTCCATACAGCGGTTGAAACAGCTGTATGGAGTGAATGTCCCAGAACTGTCAGAAATAGACTATTTATGACAGTTCTGGGACATTCACTCCATACAGCGGTTGAAACATTGTATCTATTTTTTTCCATAAATGACATTCTGCAGATACACTTAGAGGAGCGCTGCAGATACACTTTTTGCCGGCTTGGAATTATTCTTATTTTCATCCTACTTCTTCTTTTTCTTCTTATGAGGATGAGGATGAAGAAGAAGAAGTAGGATGAAAATAAGATTAATTCCAAGCCGGCAAAAAGTGTATCTGCAGCGCTCCTCTAAGTGTATTTGCAGAATGTCATTTATGGAAAAAAATAGATACAATGTTTCAACCGCTGTATGGAAGGACAGTCCCAGAACTGTCATAAATAGTCTATTTCCGACAGTTCTGGGACATTCCCTCCATACAGCGGTTGAAACAGCTGTATGGAGTGAATGTCCCAGAACTGTCAGAAATAGACTATTTCTGACAGTTCTGGGACAATCACTCCATACAGCTGTTTCAACCGCTGTATGGAGGGAATGTCATGGAACTGTCAGAAATAGACTATTAATGACAGTTCTGGGACTGTCCTTCCATACAGCGGTTGAAACATTGTATGTATTTGTTTCCATAAATGGATCCATTTATGGAAACAAATACATACAATGTTTCAACCGCTGTATGGAAGAACAGTCCCAGAACTGTCAGAAATAGTCTATTTCTGACAGTTCTGGGACATTCACTCCATACAGCTGTTTTAACCGCTGTATGGAGGGAATGTCATAGAACTGTCAGAAATAGACTATTAATGACAGTTCTGGGACTGTCCTTCCATACAGCGGTTGAAACATTGTATCTATTTGTTTCCATAAATGGATCCATTTATGGAAACAAATAGATACAATGTTTCAACCGCTGTATGGAAGGACAGTCCCAGAACTGTCATTAATAGTCTATTTCTGACAGTTCTATGACATTCCCTCCATACAGCGGTTGAAATAGCTGTATGGAGTGAATGTCCCAGAACTGTCAGAAATAGACTATTTATGACAGTTCTGGGACATTCACTCCATACAGCGGTTGAAACATTGTATCTATTTTTTTCCATAAATGACATTCTGCAAATACACTTAGAGGAGCGCTGCAGATACACTTTTTGCCGGCTTGGAATTAATCTTATTTTCATCCTACTTCTTCTTCTTCATCCTCATCCTCATAAGAAGAAAAAGAAGAAGTAGGATGAAAATAAGAATAATTCCAAGCCGGCAAAAAGTGTATCTGCAGCGCTCCTCTAAGTGTATCTGCAGAATGTCATTTATGGAAAAAAATAGATACAATGTTTCAACCGCTGTATGGAGTGAATGTCCCAGAACTGTCATAAATAGTCTATTTCTGACAGTTCTGGGACATTCACTCCATACAGCTGTTTCAACCGCTGTATGGAGGGAATGTCATGGAACTGTCAGAAATAGACTATTAATGACAGTTCTGGGACTCTGACAGTTCCATGACATTCCCTCCATACAGCGGTTGAAACAGCTGTATGGAGTGAATGTCCCAGAACTGTCAGAAATAGACTATTTCTGACAGTTCTGGGACAATCACTCCATACAGCTGTTTCAACCGCTGTATGGAGGGAATGTCATGGAACTGTCAGAAATAGACTATTAATGACAGTTCTGGGACTGTCCTTCCATACAGCGGTTGAAACATTGTATGTATTTGTTTCCATAAATGGATCCATTTATGGAAACAAATACATACAATGTTTCAACCGCTGTATGGAAGGACAGTCCCAGAACTGTCATAAATAGTCTATTTCTGACAGTTCTGGGACATTCACTCCATACAGCTGTTTCAACCGCTGTATGGAGGGAATGTCATAGAACTGTCAGAAACATTGTATGTATTTGTTTCCATAAATGGATCCATTTATGGAAACAAATACATACAATGTTTCAACCGCTGCATGGAAGGACAGTCCCAGAACTGTCATTAATAGTCTATTTCTGACAGTTCCATGACATTCCCTCCATACAGCGGTTGAAACAGCTGTATGGAGTGAATGTCCCAGAACTGTCATAAATAGAGAGAAACTGTCACAGAACTGTCCTTCTTCTCATCCTTCTCCTTCTTCTCATCCTTCTTCTCATCCTTCTTCTCATCCTTCTCCTTCTTCTCATCCTTCTCCTTCTTCTCATCCTTCTCCTTCTCCTTCTTCTCATCCTTCTCCTTCTCCTTCTTCTCATCCTTCTCCTTCTTCTCATCCTTCTCCTTCTCCTTCTTCTCATCCTTCTCCTTCTCCTTCTTCTCATCCTTCTTCTCCTTCTTCTCATCCTTCTCCTTCTCCTTCTTCTCATCCTTCTCCTTCTCCTTCTCCTTCTTCTCATCCTTCTCCTTCTCCATCTTCTCATCCTTCTCCTTCTCCTTCTTCTCATCCTTCTCCTTCTCCTTCTTCTCATCCTTCTCCTTCTCCTTCTTCTCATCCTTCTCCTTCTCCTTCTTCTCATCCTTCTCCTTCTCCATCTTCTCATCCTTCTCCTTCTCCTTCTTCTCATCCTTCTCCTTCTCCTTCTTCTCATCCTTCTCCTTCTCCATCTTCTCATCCTTCTCCTTTTCCTTCTTCTCATCCTTCTCCTTCTCCTTCTCCTTCTCCTTCTTCTCATCCTTCTCCTTCTTCTCATCCTTCTCCTTCTTCTCATCCTTCTCCTTCTCCTTCTTCTCATCCTTCTCCTTCTTCTCATCCTTCTCCTTCTTCTCATCCTTCTCCTTCTCCTCATCCTTCTCCTTCTTCTCATCCTTCTCCTTCTCCTTCTTCTCATCCTTCTCCTTCTCCTTCTTCTCATCCTTCTCCTTCTCCATCTTCTCATCCTTCTCCTTCTTCTCATCCTTCTCCTTCTCCTTCTTCTCATCCTTCTCCTTCTTCTCATCCTTCTCCTTCTCCTCATCCTTCTCCTTCTCCTTCTTCTCATCCTTCTCCTTCTCCTTCTTCTCATCCTTCTCCTTCTTCTCATCCTTCTCCTCATCCTTCTCCTTCTTCTCATCCTTCTCCTTCTCCTTCTTCTCATCCTTCTCCTTCTCCTTCTTCTCATCCTTCTTCTCATCCTTCTCCTTCTTCTCATCCTTCTCCTTCTTCTCATCCTTCTCCTTCTCCTTCTTCTCATCCTTCTCCTTCTCCATCTTCTCATCCTTCTCCTTTTCCTTCTTCTCATCCTTCTCCTTCTGCTTCTCCTTCTCCTTCTCCGTCTTCTCATCCTTCTCCTTCTCATCCTTCTCCTTCTTCTCATCCTTCTCCTTCTTCTCATCCTTCTTCTCATCCTTCTCCTTCTTCTCATCCTTCTCCTTCTTCTCATCCTTCTCCTTCTTCTCATCCTTCTCCTTCTCCTTCTTCTCATCCTTCTCCTTCTTCTCATCCTTCTTCTCATCCTTCTCCTTCTTCTCATCCTTCTCCTTCTCCTTCTTCTCATCCTTCTCCTTCTCCTTCTTCTCATCCTTCTCCTTCTTCTCATCCTTCTCCTTCTTCTCATCCTTCTCCTTCTCCTTCTTCTCATCCTTCTCCTTCTTCTCATCCTTCTTCTCATCCTTCTTCTCATCCTTCTTCTCATCCTTCTCCTTCTTCTCATCCTTCTTCTCATCCTTCTCCTTCTTCTCATCCTTCTCCTTCTCCTTCTTCTCATCCTTCTCCTTCTCCTTCTTCTCATCCTTCTCCTTCTCATCCTTCTCTTTCTTCTCATCCTTCTCCTTCTTCTCATCCTTCTCCTTCTCCTTCTTCTCATCCTTCTCCTTCTCCTTCTTCTCATCCTTCTCCTTCTCCTTCTTCTCATCCTTCTCCTTCTTCTCATCCTTCTCCTTCTCCTTCTCCTTCTCTTTCCTCATCTCCAAGGGCATTTAAATTAAAGGTACAGTGTTCTGCACTAATTTAAAGGCTCTCTGAAGCCTAGAAACCCTTTTTATAAGTCATCTTCGTAGCGAAGAAATTCGCATCGAATTGAATTTCACACTGGAATTCGCCGAATCAGCCGAATCGAATTTTTGAGAAATTCGCTCATCTCTACCTATAATGTGAACGGGTTGAGTTGTCCAGGGCAGAGATTTAGGTTGTTTAATGAGTTACATCATAGGGCTACGTCAGTGGTATTTTTACAGGAGACGCATTTTGAGATAGAGGTAAATGTGAAATTGAAATCCAAACACTACCCAACATGGTACTATGCAGATTCTCCAATTAAAAGAGCAAAAGGGGTTGCAATAGGTTTTGCAAAGAATATGAGATTTGAGCTGGAGGATAGAAGAACCGACCCTGAGGGGAGGTTTTTATTCTTAAAAGGTAGACTCCAGGGGATTGAGTGTACTTTAGCCAATATATACTGCCCTAATAAAAACCCGGAGATGTATATGAAGGGTCTGCTGAAAAAATTAATGGAATTTAAAACAGGGCGCCTGATAGTAGCTGGAGACCTAAATTTCTGTATGGACCCACAAAAGGATAATACCTCTTCTGTGCAAAGAGAGGGGAGTAGGTCTCTGAGAGCTCTGAAAAAAGTGATGCATGAATATCAACTAGTGGACACTTGGAGAATAAAGCATATGAAAGACAGAGACTATACCTTCTTCTCTAATGCACATGAGATATACTCGAGATTAGATTACATCTTAATAGACCATCAACTTATAGATCATCTGGTTAAAATTGACATAGAGACAAGGACGTTCTCGGACCATGCCCCGGTTGTAATGAAAATGGGATGGGGAAGAAGGTGGACGGGAGGAATGGGGTGGAGGTTAAACGAGGGTCTTCTTCTGGATGAGGTCGTAGTTCAGAAAATTGAGAAAGAGATTAAGGTATACTTTAAGGAGAACGAAACAGAGGAAGTATCGATAGCTACAGTCTGGGAAAGCCATAAAGTATTTATAAGAGGAATCTTGATTGTGGCAGGAGCAAGGAAGAAAAAGGAAAGAAGAGAGAGGGTCAGTGGGCTCTTAAAAGAAATATTGGACTTGGAGCAAATTCATAAGAAGAAAATAACAAAAGATACGAGACAGAGGTTATCGGATAAAAAAGATGAGCTAGAGAGGTTGATGGATGAGGAGAAGAGAAGAGTATTCAACAGGGTTTTGAACGAAAGATATAGATGGGGAGACAGACCAGGAAGATACTTAATGAGAGCTTTGAATAAAAAGAAAAATAGGAACTATATAGAAAAGATAAAAAGTTCAAAGCGGGAGTTGGTCCACTCAAATAAAGAGATTATTAAAGAGTTTACGGAGTATTACAAAAAGTTATATAATATTAGCCCCCAAGGCCCCCTAAAAGAAGCCCAAGAGGGAATTAATGAAAAAAAGATGACATACTTAAAAAATGCGGGATTACCAAAACTAAGTGAAGCACAGTTGAACTCCCTAGATGCAGAAATCTCCCAGGAAGAAATTAAAATAGCATTAAGAAGCACAGGGGGAGGAAAAAGCCCAGGCCCGGATGGATATACAGTTAAGTACTATAAGAAATTTAGTGAAGTACTTCTACCCAAGTTGGAGAAATATATGAATGCTCTGGGAGGGGGGATGGAAGTGAGGAGAGAATCCCTACAGGCCCATGTAGTACTTATTCACAAGGAGGGAAAAGATCCATCTCAGTGCTCCAGCTATAGACCTATCTCATTATTGAACGTAGACACTAAACTGTATGCAAAGGTGTTAGCAAACAGATTGAGGGATCTGATGCCTGAATGGATCCATGGAGACCAGGTGGGCTTTGTACCGGGGAGAGAAGGTAGAGATAACGGCTTGAGAACCCTGATGCTTATTCAGAAAAGTAGAAAAGGGAAAGCCCCGGTGGTGCTCTTGTCAATTGATGCTGAAAAGGCATTTGATAGAGTGGACTGGGGCTTTATGATGGACAACTTAAAAGTGCTGGGGATAGGTGATAGAATGCGAGAGTGGATAAGTAAATTATATAGGAAGCCCACTACAGTTATCACGGTAAATGGGGAGAGATCAGAACCCATCGGAATGTCTAATGGTACAAGACAGGGCTGTCCACTGTCCCCTCTGCTATATGTATTGTCACTCGAACCTCTGTTGTCAATAATAAGAAATAGTGGATCGGTAAATGGAATTCAGATAGAATCCATAGAACATAGAGTAGCGGCCTTTGCGGACGACTTATTGTTCTATGTGGGGAATCCCCAAATAACTCTCCCAAATATAATGAAGATTCTGAAGGAGTATGGTGAACTATCAAATTTAAAAATTAATCCAACGAAAACAGAGATCCTGAATATTAATATACCAAAGAATGAAAAAGAAAAACTACAAAAAGAATTCCCCTTTATATGGAGAGAAAAAGAGATAAAATACCTAGGAATAAAACTCACTGCCTCATCTAAGCATTTGTATAGATTAAACTATATCTCTTTGATAAATGAGATCAGGGAAGATTTAAAAAGATTAGAAGGAGGAAATCCATCCTGGATAGGACGTATAAACCTAGTCAAAATGGTAATTATGCCTAAAATACTGTATAGATTTCAAATGGTACCAATCAAAATTCCAGAAGCCTTCTTTAAGATAATGAAAAAAATGTTAACAAGATATATTTGGAAGAATAAAAAACCTAGAATAGCATATGAAACATTGAGTAGGACTAAAGAGAAAGGGGGATTGGGCCTACCAGATGTCAAGAGATACTATAAAGCAGGGGTTTTAGCAAGAATATATGACTGGACATTTAACTATAAGGGGAAAAGTTGGGTAACAATTGAAAATGATCTTAGTGGCAATAGATTGAGTCAGATGATATGGGTTCCACCACAGTTTAGGGGAATTAAAGAAAGCACAAGTATCTACACTTTAAATGTCTTTAGGGTATGGGATAATTTACACAAGAACATGAAATGGGAATTTAACTCTATATTAATGCCTCTCACAAATACTGAGTACTTCCCACCGGGAAAGAATAAGATATCAGGGAGATGGTTTAGAAAGGAGGATACCCAATTGAGAGATGTTTTGGTGAAGGGAGAATTGAGATCACTTAAAGAGTTAATAGAGAAGAAGGGAGATATTTTTATTAGAATAGATGAGTGGAAATATCAGCAATTGAAATGTTTTATTGGAAATCTACCGAAACCCCTGAGAATAAAACAGGAGTGGAATATGTTTGAAAGGTTGTTAGAGACACGAAGGGATAGGAAGCACGGTATCTCAAAAGTGTATAGAATACTCACAGAATTAGACACAAACACAAAGTTAATTTTTATGACAAAATGGGAAAGGGATATGGGAGTTGGGTTTGATGAAGATAGACAGAGAAAGATGTTTAGATTGATACACGATAATGTTAGTATGAGAGAGGTAGAGGTTAATTATAAGTGTGTGTCACGATGGCACATTTCACCGAGTGTAGAGCACAAGATGAATGGGGAAAACTCAAATATGTGTTGGAGAGGATGTGGAGAGATAGGCACGGTGTTTCACATATGGTGGGAATGTCCGAAAATCCAGGCTTTTTGGAAGATAATAGTTAAATTAATTGAAGAAATAACTGAAATTGACAAAGGATTAGACCCAACGACGTGCCTCCTACACAATGTGGAGACATCTGTAAATAAATATAAAGATTCAGGTATTTGGTACTTCTTGAATGCGGCGAAAAGGGTTGATACCCATGTTTTGGCGGAAAGTTGAGGTACCGAAGGAGGTAGACTGGATTAATAGAGTAAACCAGATAGGTAGAATGGAAAGATCATACCATATGCAAGAAGATAGGATGGGAGTTTATTCCAGGAGATGGGAAAAGTGGGAAAGAGCAGGATTGAAAGAGAAATATAGGAAGATATGAACTAGGATGTTAGCAAAAAAAAAAAATTAATAAGCCTCAAGAGATTAGAAAGGGTTAGAGTCTGCAGAGGGGGAGGAGGGGGAGGAGGGGGGAGGAGGGGCGGGAGGGGGGGGGGTAGTGGGACGGGAAGGAAAAGAGTCTTTAGTAAGGGAAAGGTAGAAATGTTATATAACGGTTTATTTGTATGAGAATTATTTCCCTTTTTGGGTTTTTGTATTAATATGAAAAATTTTATAAATATTTAAATTAAAAAAAAAAAAAAGTGCCACCTACTTAACCACTGTACTCTTGTACAAGTCCACTAATTATATTGTGCAGTATCCTTGGTACACTAGCCCCCAAATCATTTTTCATAGGCATCTGTTTTGCTAACTGGGTCGGTATCATTTTACATGTCAAAAAGTTACATTTGCCTTCTTTTGTGAGCATGCTTTTTACATTTTTACTTGTCACCTTTTATATTTAAACTATGTCTGAACCTGCCAACATCTTTTTGTATTTTGTAAGTTACTAAATGAATTCTGCTATCTGACTACAATAACATTTGTTATTATAGATCCAGCTCCTTCACCTCAAGTGCATATCACATGATGATTGTGCTGCTAAGGTTGAATAAAATCCTAGGGGAAAGCCAATATAACAAAAGGCACAAGGTAGACTTCGATATCTGTGCTCTTTTGTTTAATCAGATAAATTTGTATTGAATTTTTAAGCTTTTATACCAAAGAAAGAACACAGAACAGAAAATTACAGCAATAGCAAAGTGCAATCAGCATGAACAGAAGAATCATCAAACAGTTAAAATGCAGGGTATTCATTAAAAATGCATACTCATCACATGGACACGTAAATGCTGAAAAGATGTGCTCATCAAGTCATCATGTTTAGCCCTCACCACCGGTTTTAACTCTTTAAATGTTGTGTTAAATTTCACAATGGAATGCATTACACGCAGTCGCAGGGAAGTTGCAGAGTGAGAAAGAAGTGGGTCACCTCCCTTGTCTATAACTGACTTTTACAGCAGTGAACATGGACGGGCATTTAATATAAACTACCTAGGCTACCCAGTTCAACTTGTAAGCCAGCCCCAGTCTGACAATGGCTATAACACAAGGAACATGGATAGGTATAACTTATCAAAGAGGGGGATAAGAAAGCCAGTTCAATTTGCCAGCCAGTCAGCCAACAACCAAATTAACCTGTTCTAACAATATGCGTGTAAAAACAGGGGTTTTAATTAGCACACATTTGCAAATACACTGGCTTTCTTATATTATTCTATCTGATATTATTATTATATCTATTTTTGATATTATTATTATCAGGAGAACGGAAACCTATTTTACCCCCCTTAATTGAGCTGTGTTGATTGGTGGTTACATGTTATGCTGTCACTGTCTAACAAATTGTTATATAAGGAAAGAATAATGGTGTTACCAGGTTATATAAAGTACATATCTGCTGTAATATCTGTTTAGAAGTAAGAGGGTATAGGCAAACTTAGAGAAGAGAGATGACTAGGTAGTCATCTTTGGCACTAAGTTAAGTAGGGGACTGAAGGGAAAGAGACCCTCAGAAAAAGCCCACCGCAAGAGGATCACTAGGGAATATGTGAACTGAAGGTGCGGTTCCACCCCTACTGAGCCCCTAGATAAATGGTTAAGGTGGACAGGGATCCACAGTGCCTAAAGGCACATTAAATAGATAAAGAATTTTTGGAAGAAAGATATGGCAGTTTGGTCACAGGTCCTTTACCTATTTGAGCAGGATGGACAAAGGGTGACAGACAATGCAACACTACAGGTAAAAGTTATTTTGATGTTATATTGTGAGATGAATTTATGCTGTGCATGTATTCTAATACATTCTATTTGTGGTCAGAGAAGAAAGATAGATGAAGCGCTATGGCCACCAGTCTGATCATAGGAACTAGGAGAAAAAAAGAAAAGGAAAGAAAGAGAGCAGGATAAGCACATTATAAGGATTATAGAACATGGCGTTCAAGGGATCTCAAAGAAAAATAATAAAATAAGTAGAATGTAGGGAGATAAAACTAAATCAAATAGGGAAATTTTGATAGGAGTTAAAAGAATGTGAGAAAACATTATGTGTTGTGTAAACGATGGTCGTGATTGCAAGTAATGTTTTGACCTATGGATTCCTGAAAGGTATGATAACCAATGCGATCAACATTATTTTGAATCTGTTTTCCAGTCATGGTAAAATTAATGTATTACTATGATCATTAACCTCCTTAGCGGTATTCCCGAGTGTAGCTCGGGGTAAAATTTGAGTACCAAGAGCGGTAACCCCGAGCTACACTCAGGCTTACCATGCGGCGTTGCTCAGGGAGTCCCTGCAGCACTTACCTTGTCCTTCGCTCCCACGATGTGTCCCCTGCAGCGTCCCCGGCGATCTCATCCAGCCGATGCCGGCATCCAGCTTCCGTGTTCCGGTCCCTGTGACGTCGGGACGTCGGCGGCAAATTTGAGATTTTTAAAAAATGTCATTTTTTAAAAAATGATTATTACATAGTAAAACATTGCTGTTTCAATGCATTTCACATACATTTTGTCCCTACTGCTTTGTCCTGTGCCCTGCCTGCATTTTGACTGTTCTTTCTGCCTGGAAACTTAGAAATGTCCATGGCGTCCAAAAAGCGCCCATTTACGTCAAAAGCGGTTTTAGACCAGCTAGAAAACAGCGATAGTAAATCAGAACCACTTGCAGAATTGAGTGATGATTCGTGGGGAAATTCATCATCAGACACTGAAAACGATTTTGCGACTTTGCTCAGCGATGTGCGAATTTGCCTCTGTATTTCAAATTTCAGTGTTTTTGGTTTGATTATATTATTGAATTAAATTTATTATTATTATATTATTATTTTTTATGATTATTTATTAAATTATAATTTATGATTTCGTGTTTCAAATTTTATCCTACCCGAGATGTTTACTAGACTCTTGTTTGTACAGATTTCAGTGAGTTATTCCTAAAAATTACAGCCTACAATAAAAAACTACATATTTCCATGCAAAAAAATGCTACTGCTTTCAGCACAAAAAATAATCATACCGCCGAGGAGGTTAATAGGAATGCCAAGTTAAATTTAAGTGAGAAGTCCATGTGGTACAAACGTAACATGAGCCCATTAAACATCCTTTGATATTAAAAGCTGTGCACTTAAAAATGACATTATATTTTAGGTGGAAAAATATTATCATATAAGGAGATAGTACCTTACGTTACCTTCGGGCTTGACAAAATAAATTGTCACTCAAGTATTAGTTTCTGACATAGTATTGACAAATTTATTATTAGAGGTTACATTACAATGTGTTCAGGCAACTACCAACTCTGTAGGAGATAAAATATGAGTTATTAGCAAAAAATCTGTGATGTGGAGTTATTTGATGCAAACCAGGTTAACATCAGCCGAAGAGAAGGTGCTGTTATACTACAGCTGCCACAATACTAAGTATAGCTTAAATACATGGAATAAATTAGACATTTTATAAAAAAAAATGAAATGTAAAGGTATGAAAATAACTTACCGTATGGTCCAAGATTTGAGGGTAATAAAGAAAGTTATAGATGCTGACACACCTATCATACCACCAATTTTATACATCCTATTAGGATAGCTACCACCTGCAGCCAGCTATTTTGCATTTTTTGATCTTGCTGATGATTTTTTATGTTCCTTTACATCCAGATTGTTGGTATTTTGTTTATACTTTTCAATCCAAGCAGTATGTGTGGACTTTGCAAGGATATGTTTCCTTTGGATCTATGGATGTTTCAGCATGACCATACCATATAGTTTTAATATATCATGTTGTGACATTGGGAAAATATGTAAGATGGAAACTAAGGGCTTGCTGTGTTATCTAGCTAAAACTAACAGAGCAAGCAAAGAGAAATTATAATGTTGTCAGGAAAAGGTTGTATTTTTAAAACATACAACTGGAGTTCTTACACAAGTACATGATTGGAAAAAACAAGTCATTAAGATATATTTTATGCCAGCTGGACCCAGTAGTCAAGAGTTCACCGAACTGCATCAGAGGAGTAGCTGTATGGAAGGCACTTAATAGATGAAGTTACAGACATTATTTTGGACAAAGATTTAACTTTAATGGTCTCACATTCTTTGTAGGAATTATTGCAAAGAGCTGAAACAAAATATTTTCTAACACAAGATTCACAAAATAAGAATTTGCATTGTTATTATATACTAATCTAACAATAAAACAGTGTACAATTGAACCAGGCCACACTATTGCCTGTATTACAAGAGGCTGGAGACAAAGAAGATGCACATGTTGAATTGATGATGTAGGAATAAGCTGCTGTAAGCCCAGGGCAGAACATACCCCTTGAAGATTGTTTTTTTTCGAAGGGTCATAGTTTTATACAAAGTATGGTAAGACCCGTATTGGTTATGCAGTGGTTATTCAGGAGGGCACACTGTAATAAGAGTAATTGGATCCTTTTGCCTCGGCTCAGGAAGAAGAGCTCAATGCCTTAGCATATGCCTGTGAGCTATTATAAGAGTAAACAAAGAGTATATGGAGAGTCCTCCATTTCTGAAAGTCTATGTGCATCTTAGCCAAGAGGGGACAGAAGTTCACCTCATACAATTGATCCAGTAAGTTGTACTCCAAGATATTTGAGACTATGTGCAGTCCAGAAGAAAGGAAAGCCTGTTTCAGTCTGGCAACTCTGCTAAAGAGCTGTTGAGGGCTTCCGGCTTAGTAGTTTATCTGGTAGTTAGAGAAAGCCCTATATTGTTGAAAAAGGGACTGTCATGAGTTCTAGTGCTCCTGCTCCATCACAGCTGCTTGTCTCATTCCAGCATCCTGGTTTTGGCTGTGATACATTCTCCCTGTCTGTCTACCTGCAAGGTGATTGATTTGGCCAGTCTCTGGGTGGAGACCAAACCTGATTTTAGCAAGCCAAGCCTGCAGTCTCATGCTAGTGACAGCATGTGTCATGTGTGCTCAAGCTCCCTATCTTTCTGTCCTGGATTCCCCTGTTTGGATTCCCCTGATTATGACCTCGGCTCAGATATTGACTATTCTCTGAACTCTGCCTGCCTTTTGACTATGACTTGGATCCTGACTACTCTGAACCTTGCCTGCCTTGTACCAGGACTGTCATTGAACCACTCTGCCTGTCTGAATACCCAGTTGTACCTGTTCGTGCCTGCCCTAGCATGGTAGCCAGGCACTATAGCATTGTGTATAAGTCCTGGGGCAACCAGGTACATGTAGGCCTACTTGCCATATAGCAAAGGGGACTGCTAAAGGTCAAGAACACAGAAGCCAGCTATAATGCCTGACCTCTGAATTAGGGGTAAGCGTGGCAGGAACATTAAATTAGGGAGGGTCACCTTTGGACTGAAAACCAGAAAAAGATGGTCGTCTGCATAAGCCATGACCTTTGGTTGCCTGACTTGCTGTGAAGCCCTTGAATGTTGGGGTTGCCCTAAATAGAGGCTCCAATGTCAGCAAGAAAATCAGGGTGGTGACAAAGGAGCCTACTGCCATTCGATAAAGTAAAATAATCAGAACATGTCTCATTGATTCACTCCTGCGGAGTAGAGTATAGGGCTGACACCCACCCAAGCATGTAGGACCCCAAACCAATACATGACAGGGTTAATGGAGAAATAGCCAATAGACCTGATTGAGGGGCCTTCTGTCCAGATGAATAAGGTCGATGACTCTAGAGGTGCGACTGACTTCACATTGGTGAATAACGCTGACCTGGTCAGGATGAATTATGGAATTTAAAAAGACGAGCAGCCTATTGGCAAGAATGATGGAGAACAGCTTCATATCCATGTTAAGGAGGACTACTGGCCTATAACTACTGCATTGTGAGAGATCCTTGCCTTGTTTGGGAAATACACTTTTAGCTTTTAATAAATCCCTTTTATTTATAACACTGTGCTATTGAGGCTGCTTCCTTATATGTTTTGTCTTTTGGCCAAGCAATCCCTTTACTGACATTCCCAATACCAGAATATGTGATCTACATACCATTCTCAGTTTTTTTTGACTGGTCATGCATTGGGGGGTAATTTTTTTCTGATAAACAGGTTTGCTGGTTGTATGCAGTGGGATTTCATCACTGCTGGATTTCCTTTCAGATACACTGGATACACAGATCTTTGCACTAAGAGTGTTGTACTTTGAATTGTTTTATTTATAGCAGCATTTGAGATCCTCACTGTTCATAGTGTGTGTGTAACTTCACGTTTTGTTTGCACTTGGTTTTGATGGCACTTATTTATTTGTTCACAATAATTACTATATATAGATTAGTGCAGCACTTTCGTGTTTTAATTTTTGTGTACTTTGCATCAGAATTTTCGAGCTAGCGACTTTTCACAGGATTGTATTATTTTTTTCCACAGGAGTGCAGATCTGGGAACACTGTATGTTTTGTTAAAACAATAGCCTTGTGGTAGAATTTTAGCAGACAGGGTTTATTTTTAATTTTCATCATAAGATGTACAAAAGCTTAATTTAAATGTTTGTAAACATCAATAATGAAATTTACTAATTTAATTCATCATCATAAATGGTTAGCACTTCTGCCTGGCAGTACTAGGGTCGTTGGTTCGAATCCCAACCACGGCACCACCTGCCTGGAGTTTGCATGTTCTCCTTGTGCCTGCGTGGGTTTCCTTCGGGTACTCCGGTTTCCTCCCACACACCAAAGACATGCTGGTAGGTGAATTAGATCCTGTCTAAATTGGCCCTAGTATGTGTATGAATGTGAGTTAGGGATCTTAGATTGTACGCCCCTTGAGGAATAGGGACTGATGTGAATGCACAATATATATATGTAAAGCCTGAAAATTACCTGGTAATCCTGGCAGCCCCCTTGTGTTTCTCCAGCATTCTGACCATGTGAAGCCTGGAAGCAGATTCATGCTGGTGCGGTCAGCTTGCATCTCTCAGCACCTAATCAGAGTCCCATGTTACTGGACTGACATATGATGTGCCTATAGCTCAATAATCATCCAGATTGATATGCCCCCTGTCATGGCGAAGTTCCCCACCAACCTATGCCCGTGTTGCTGACCACCATTTGGCAATGTTATCATGCCCGAACACATAGTAAAACCTGGAAAGGAAAGCCTATGTGGTCATGTGACTGGAATAAAAGTAGGTTTAACAGGAAATGCAAATTTGTATTTATATATTTATAGCGATGCCACTTCAAGGTATGATTTAAAATAAGTTACTTCATATAGACTTTAGGTATATAAATTTCCTACTGTTGAACCAAGAAAATGAACCTACTTCTGTGAAGTTTTGGTTTTTGGAAAGTGAAGCAAAGTGATCATCTCCTATTCAAGTGAACCACAAATAAAATGATGATGAATACATGAGAAAATGAAGTATTTTAATATGGAATGGGAAATCTGTGATTATGATTTGAATTCAGCAAAGTATATAAAAATCCTTGTTCCGGTTGAATTGAAATAGTTTCCTAAATGTATTCTGGAAGAAAGCATTTGCTATTTTCACTGCCCAAAGAGTAAGAAGAAATGCTTGATAGATCAAATCCGTTGAAGTAAATGAAAACACATTATTTTTTTTAACTGTCTTCATACTCTAAATTCTGCCTCTACAGATACTGCTGCAGTTCTAAAATTATCCAGTAAATTATCACTGAGAAACAAAGGAACCAGAAGCAGAAAAATGAGTTTTATGTTTGGCATTGAGGCTTCCAATGCTAAAATAGCATATTTGCAGATAGCTCATTTTAAACAGGGTTGAAGGGGGAGTCTGCTTTTATAAATACTAAGATGTGTCAAGTATTTTTTTAAATAATATGATTAGTTAAATTAGTTAGTACATTAACCTTTTACTGTCTCTGGTATACGAGTATGGGTCATTTGTGTGACTAAAAAATATATAAACCCCATATCACCACTATTATTATTATTATTATTATTACTACGAGTTTATATAGCGCCAAAGGGTTTGCTCAGCGCTGTACAATAGGGGGGGACAATACATGGCACAGTACAACAAAGACAGACAGCGTACGAGGGGTAAGAGGGCCCTACTCTTACGAGCTTACAATCTAGGAGGGAGGGGGTAAAGGTACAGTAGGAAGTGGCTGGGGGGGATGAAGTGGTAGGAGGAATGAGGGAGGATGGCCGTTAGGTGAGGGTGGGGTAGGCTTCCCTGAAGAGATGGGTTTTGAGGGAGCGCCTGAATGTGAATAGAGAAGGCGACAGTCTGATGGATTGGGGCAGTGAGTTCCAGAGGATGGGGGAGGACCTGGAGAAGTCCTGCAGTCGTGCATGGGAGGAGGAGACCAGGGAGCAGGATAGAAGGAGGTCCTGTGAGGAGCGAAGGGTACGGGTAGGGTGGTACCTGGTGATCAGATTGGTGAGGTAGTCAGGGGCAGTGTTGTGAACGGCTTTGTAGGTCAGGGTAAGGAGTTTAAATTTGATGCGTTGGGCAATCGGGAGCCAGTGGAGGGAGAGGCAGAGGGGGGTGGCAGAGGTGGAGCGGGTGGTAAGGTGGATGAGTCTGGCAGCTGAGTTCAGGATGGTCTGGAGCGGGGAGAGCCTGCACTTGGGTAGGCCAGTGAGGAGGGAGTTGCAGTAGTCAAGGCGTGAGATGATGAGGGAGTGTACTAGAAGTTTGGTGGTGTCTGGGGTGAGGAAGGAGCGGATCTTGGCAATGTTGCGAAGATGGAGCCTGCATGTGTTTGTGAGTGATTTGACATGCGGTTGGAGGGAGAGGTTCGCGTCAAGAATGACGCCAAGGACTTTGGCTTGCGGGGCGGAAGTGATAGTGGAGTTGTTGGTGATGATGGATAGGATGGGGGGGGGGGTGTGGGCAGGGGGAAAGACGAGAAGCTCGGTTTTGGAGAGGTTAATCTTGAGGAAATGTAGCGACATCCAGTCTGAGATGTCATTTAGGAGGTGAGTGATGCGGGCGGAGATAGTGGGGGTGAGGTGAGGAGAGGTAGATTTGGGTGTCGTCAGCATAGAGGTGATAGTTGAAGCCGTGAGATTGTATGAGTTTGCCCAGGGAGGAGGTGTAGATGGAGAAGAGAAGGGCTCCAAGGACAGAGCCTTGGGGGACCCCAACAGAGAGGGGGAGGGAGGGGGAGGTGGCACCATTGTAGGTGACACTGAAGGAGCGTCGGGATAGGTAGGATGAGAACCAAGAGAGAGCAGCATCTCCGATGCCAAGGGAGAGTAGTTTATTAAGAAGGAGGGGGTGGTCAACTGTGTCGAAGGCCGCAGAGAGGTCCAGGAGAAGGAGGACAGAGTAGTCGCCCTTGGCTTTGGCGTTGAGTAGGTCGTTAGTGATTTTGAGGAGGGCGGTTTCAGTGGAGTGTAGGGGACGGAAGCCGGACTGTAGAGGGTCAAGGAGGTTATTGTCAGTAAGGTGGGAGCTTAGGCGATCGTAGACTAAGCGTTCAAGGAGCTTGGAGGTGAGTGGCAGCAGGGAGATGGGTCTGAGGTTGTTGGGGTCCGCGGGATCCAGGGAGGGCTTTTTGAGGATGGGGGTGATATGCGCGTGCTTTAGGGGGGAGGGGAATACGCCAGTAGAGAGGGAGAGATTGAAGATGTGGGTGAGGGAGCGGATGAGGGAAGAGGGGGGTGACCGGAGGAGTTGAGAGGGGATAGGGTCCAGGGGGCAGGTACTGAGGCGGGCTTTTGAGAGGACTTTGGCGACTTCCTCAGTAGTGACAGGGCTGAGGGAGTGCAGTGCGGGGGGGGTTATGGTGGGCGGGGCATTGGGAGAGGAGGGGGGCAGTGCGGTTGTGAGGGCACTAGGACATAAGAAAAGATCACTCCTGTTTAAATAGCAGCACTATACTTTTCTGGTGACAAGTGTCTTCAAACATTGTTGCTTAATTGCTTTCCACACACTTCCATGTACACGAATACCTACTCCTCTGTCATACGCAGTGGTTTGTTCCACCAAAGTGTACACCACTACACACTGACTCCTACTATGATGGAGTCAGTAAGATGAACCATTGTGTGCAGCAGGGGTGCAGGTATTTGACCCATCTGGCTGGCTAAATACATGCAATGACTGGAAACCAGTTAAGTGGTAACATGGAATAACGTGCTTCATTAGCTGCAGTGAAGGGCGGGGAAAACATCAGGGATCTAATACACTTTGTTTCAATAAACAGAACCTGTTATTACAGTGTGCTATCACATAGAGAACTATCATAGATAGATCACATCTCCTCACTATGCAATAGCAATAAAGTTAAGTGTACAAAAAAAAAGTTAAAAATAAACTTACATATAACTTTTTTAAAAATTAAAGTCCCCCACCCCCACATACGCACACACAGAAGAAAATAAATGCATGCAGCATATTGTGCCACTCATGAGGCGTCAGAGACACAGCACAAATGCTAACTTTTAGCTGCTCTTAAATGACCCCCAAGCACATGATGCCTAAGAAGCTGAGGCTCTACTGGTTGTTAAATCACTTCAACATTCTCTGGTTACACTGTACAACAGATCACAACTCACAGCAAAATAGGGGAACTGCACATGCACCCCAGGTTGCTGTGGCTCACCATTTAACACCGTGACCTGGTCCCTGGCAAGGATCAAAGTGGGGTCCCTCACCTGAGTGATAAGAAAATGTTCTTGGAGACAAAAATTAGAGAGGTCTGGGTCACAGGAGGGGGCCTCCACTTCTAATCCTGCAAATAACTCTATGGGACCTAGACCTGTCTCTGCAGGTTCACATTTCTCCTGACACATATCAACCTTATTTTTAGGCTGCAGTGTGGCATTTATTTACTTCATCAGTGAGTTCATCTATTTTTAGGTAAGGCTTCTGGACCCTTCATCTTTTGTTTATATACGTTCTATAATAAGGGACAGTCTCTTCCAATCAATAGATCATGTTACAACCCTGGCATCACGCCAAATTTTAGTGCAGCAGTGTCCACTGGGGTGGACAGGGTTACATGAATAGTCTGTCACATCAAAGTGTACACAGATGACACCCACACATTCTTCAGGTATCAGCTTTCCAGCAACTGGAACAGAGCAAGGTAACAACTCTCCTTACACTTACAGAGTAGATAGTGTGAAAACATCCAGTCCAATAACCTGTACCACACTCATGCAGATATACATTTTTAGTAGTACAGGCCACATACACATACATGGAGTGACACCACCCATGTCGTATTCCATTGATTCATCCTTATTTGAGCACTGAGCCGCCATATGACCCAGCTGGTTGCAGGTCCAGCAATGAACCTCACGTGATTCTTTATCACCCAGCCAGTTTCTGGGAGGATTAGGCACTGAGCTGCTCTTTGTGGCACCAGGGGTGACACATTGCAGTCACCTGCTGACATCTTGGTACTGGGGTGCATTTCCTTACTCCAGAGCAACTCATTGAGGATGAAGGGCCCCCAAAGAAGCCCTTTGCACAGTTGTATCGTTCCACCTCAGCATCCATCTCATCCAGGGATTGGGGTTCACACTGGTCAACCCAATGGTACAGTTCTTTGGGAAGACTGCCCACAAAATGGCCCAGGGCATCCCATACCACAATCTTAGTAGGGGGTGAGCACCCCAGGTTGCAGCCAGGCTAGAAGCAGGTGCATCGGGGCATGCAGCTGTGCTTGGGCAGGTTTAGTGTTGTCAAAGCACCAGGCACTTACACAACTCACCCGCATGGTAACAGTTACCCCCCAGCTGGACCAATATATCAGCCTTCAACAGCTTATAGTTACATGCTAATTCTGGGGGTAAGTCAAAGTATGCCTGTTGAGAATCTGCAATCATAAACAGGCCAGTACATTACTCCAGTCTGTCGCAGGTGGCCCTCCTCTAGTGGCCATCTGCCTCCATAGTGATTGGAAAGGAAAACTGAACATACTTAAAGTCCTAGTTATGATCAGGGGGAGTCAGTATATCATGATATTCAGATGAGTGAAAGAAAGTAGTAATAATGTACTTAATGTATTTTTGATTCCATATATTTTGACAGTTTCTTTCATTGCTTTGTTTACTTAGAGTTTGACTATCACCAAGAAACATCTGGCATTCATTGCCTTCTTTCATGCAAGCACTGTGCTTCACTGATCATTGTATTGCACCAAGACAAATGACTATTGTCACGGACTTGGGGCTGCAGGAGAACCATTGCCTGGAGAACTGTTTTATTATGTTTTCAAGTTATCCAGAAGGAACTATCATTGCAACATATGGCTTCCTATATATAAAGTATTACTTTGTGGGCGCTGGACTGTCTGAGGTGGGTATGTTAGGACCCAAAGAAAGATCCCTGAAAATAAGAAATAACTACCGGTATTTGTAAATCCTGAGATTGTGGAAGGGGCAGTGGGCGGGAAGGGGCCAGTCACAGCGTTGTGTAGTGTGTCACTGCAAATTTAAGGTGGATATATTGTGCTAAAACAGCTACAGATTATGTTGCCATTTGTTATGAGAATGTTTTAATTTCAACAAAAAATTGTTTTCTTAGCACAGTTGCAAACTTGCCTACCACACAAAGGCAGCCTTTAGCAAGGAAAAATGCTTACACAAATTACACAGCAAGGTTTTTTTACAACCAGAAGGAATTGCTTCCCACACATGAATGCACACAACAACAGGAATTTTCTTTAGGCATCTTATTAAAACAACAATTACACATCAGGGTATTTTTTGCACCACACCAAGCCAGTGCAGCAGCTCGCAGGGTACCACCCTGGGAAATGCATTCTTGCACTGCACCCAATCTTAAGTCAAACTCAGGAGGAGGAATTTGTGTGTAGCCAGCAACCTCACACACCACTATTTTTACCTGTTCTCCTGACTCCCAAAATAGTCTCTGTCTCTTTCCCTTCTCCTCCTCTCTCTGTAAGGCACTGCTGTATAGTGACAGCACTGGCAGCTCTGCATGCATGAATCACTAAGTGAACTGGAGTAAAGACCCTGTAGTTGGTTCCAAGTTCTGGAAAGTTCCCATCTATGCTTGTAGCAGATGAGAAACCATTAAATAAAAACAGTATCAACTGGATAGCAGGCCATTTGGCACTGTTGTGCATCTAGAAGTGGAAAATATTAGGTTATCTAATGAGTGAACTATGACAGGGTGATCTTTGGAGTAGGAGTGATCACAGCTCATCATGCTAAGGTACACCTGCCGATCTGTTGTCTCATGCTAAAAAGTGCTAGCCTTACATTTGTCTGCTTGGCTCACAAGCCTGCACACTTATACTTATAGTGCAAGCTTCTGCATTTACACACAAATTGGGAAAGTAAAAGCTCTTTGTGTTAATATTGGGCTATCATTTAAAGTATATGTAAACCCTCTCCTTGCAAAACAACCTATTCAGTTTAAAATTGAAATGAAAGGCAAAACATTTGTATGAAGATATAAAAACATAATAAATACTTTTCCCTATTTTATAAGTGATTACTTACCATATAAGCTCCTTAAGCAGCTGAGAACAGAGAGGTGGGGGAGGAAAAAAAGCAGCACACTAAACTTACCAGTAAAAGGCTGTGTGAGCAGACGTCTGATCTTTGGAGGAGAGCACACTGAGTTCCCAGCATAGCTAGAAAACAGAACCTGCTGTGCTCTCATGCCTAGTGTAGTAAGTTTTTAACAGGAAAGCAGAGAGAATGGCAGGAACACTGGGGATTTGACATAAAAAGGAAGCAATAAAACAGGCTACTTTTTCATAAAAGTACACAGTACGACAGACACATATCTGGAATATGAAATGTTGGGTTTACATACTATTTAAATAAAATTTCCAGGCAACAAATGAATGTGTTTAGCAAGCTAATTAAGGGACCAAATTTTGATCCATCTAACAATCGACTTCTGCCAAACAGGAATGTTGGAAATGTTTTCTCAATCAGAGGCTGCAGTGCGATCTTAACTGGGAGATCGAAAAAAAAAACCAAAAAAAATCTATGGCCAGCTTAATGCTATCAATAAACCCTGGCGCTGTGGTAAAAACTACAACTGGATTTATACACAGCATCTAACAAGCTCAGTATAGGGAAAATAGAAGTGCAGTTCTTGGAACTTGTTCTGCACAACTTCCTCTGTCTCTGCTTACTGCATCACCAATCACACTCAGATTTCTCTGGCAGATACAAATCCTATAAGTGGCTGTGAGAACCTCACAGGAGGCACTTTTTTTGCATTAGGCTTTTTGCATGTAAGAGGTTGCAGTGGGTGTTTCAGATCAAAAAAGGGTGGACAAGCACAATACACCAATGACTGCATAAAAAAATGAAGTTCTCAGCAAGTAAATGGTACACCTTGTATGCATATTGAGGCTTTATCTGCAATTTTGATACGCCCTTTGAATCCTTAGGGCTGTTTTTCCAGGTCAGCTTAAATACAGTAATATGTTCTGTGATTAATAGAAAAAATATTAAATATTCTTGCCTCCTAAATTAAGTAAGGACATCTCAGTATCCTGTTTCCAGAAAAGTGGTTTCTGTTCTTTCTTGTTATTCTGACTAAATATAACTCAGTCTCAATATTGCCTTAAGAGTTCTAATTATATATTTTAACAATGCATTAAAATAAGCCATTTAGCTCAACAAACACTGTGCATCATCAAATTCTGAGCAAATGGGGAACATAGCTGCCTAATGCCAAGAAGAACCGCTGT
Organism: Staurois parvus; assembly: GCF_062004578.1. Taxonomy (NCBI): domain Eukaryota; kingdom Metazoa; phylum Chordata; class Amphibia; order Anura; family Ranidae; genus Staurois; species Staurois parvus. The sequence continues at coordinate 27,626,344 of NW_028317943.1, forward strand.
CTCATTTTATCAGAGATAGTGATTTATAAATAAAAGCTTGTTTTTGGCTGCAAACCCATGCTTGGAATAGGCTGATAGCATTGCATTTAATTTAGTTCATTCAGGATCTCCTGTTGTTGCCATGCACAATTAGATTCTGTTTAGTTTACAAGTCTCAGTGTGAATGCAAAAAAGAAATGGGGACATACCGAACACAACAGACGTACCCTACGCTTATCTGGTCCCTTTAGACTGTCTAGGTTTAGTCAAGGAAATAAACAAGCAAAACTTTCAAACCTCTAATGTACACTGTGGGTAAGTTGAAGACGATTTTAATTTAAAGTGCTATTCATTACTGATCCTTATTGCAAAAAGATGCTACACTGGTTTTAAAGGATAATTATACCTTTAGTATAGTTGTCCTTTGACTAACCACCCCAGCCCTCTGAGTTCAGCCCACCTGATCAAATATTTACTTTTCTCCTTTTTCAAGCAATCTTCACTCTGCAGACCCGCCTAGTACCTCAGAGCCTTTGGAATTAAAAAAAAAAAAAAAACAGCTGGTTCTCTTCTTTTTTTAATTCTTTATTTAGGTAAAGTTTGCACAGGCAGACGTGGGAGAAACAATAGTCAGTGCTGACCGAAATATATTACTCATGTCACAAACCACATTGTGAGAGAACAAAAAAGGCAAAGAGTCAGTCTCCATGCTGTGGAACACTGCATATGGATAGCAGTTGAGCGCTCTTCACCCTGACTGTACTTCATTTTTGTACATACTGCAACAATACAACACCAAGACAGAACAAAGAGAAAAAAAAAAAATAAGAAAAAAGTAGGGGGGGAGGGAAGATGGGAACTGAAGGTGGGGAAAAAAGGGGGGGCAGTACCCTTACCCCTACCTCTCTGACTGCAGAGCCAAATTCTCAGGAGCATGTGTAAAGAGACCCATAAAAATCTGGTCCTCTTCTTACTTCACATGTCTGCCATGGCCCTATTCACTCAAATAGGCGAGCTGCAAGTTGCTGGCTAAAGAGGCCACCATATGTACAGCGCACCCACAAAAAATTTTTGTTACAAAGGCTGTGCAGCACCAGGCAGGGCTAAATAGCCTAAAATCACTGAACCTGAGGAAGATTTGTGCTTGACAAGGTGGGCTGCACTCAGGGGGTTAAGGGGAACAATTAAAGTATACCTCAAGAGAAAACTTTTTTTAAAGTTTTGGATCAAGTGCAAATAGACTAGAACACCTGACAGTTTTTATTGCTGTCTGTGCCCCCATTAGAGAGATTCATCCTCTCTATTTGTCCTGTTTATCATTATCACCAAAATTGAAATGAAAAGAAACCCCAATTTTGGGTTGTCCCCCAAAAAGTAAGAGAGGGGAACTCTTCCAATGGGAATACTAGTTCTGGTGACCTGGGGGTCTTTAAGGAATTCCCTCTGCTTGCAGGGATTGTCTCTCACTTCTTGTTTTGGCTATGGGACAGGAAGTGAAGGTAAATCTCCCGGATAGGACAATGATGGCAAAAATAAACTGATACGGGTTATAATCCTCCATTACTGTATCCAAACTGAAAAAAAAAAAAGGTTTTTCCTATAGTAAGTACTGCTTTAAAGGATAACTGTACTGTAAGCTCCAAAGAGCAGGGCCCTCCTATCCCTCTTGTATTGAACTGTATTGTTGCTGTATTGTCCCCCTTTATATTGTAAAGCGCTGAGCAAACTGTTGGCGTTATATAAATCCTGTATAATAATAATAAAGTTATAAAACCAGCCACAGTGTAGCATCTTCAGACTTACAAATAGCAAAGATTCCAAAGTAGATGTTATACTGAACCTATTCTTTTAGCATGCCGTTTAGTTACAATGTTTCTAGGTTCAGTGACTTTATCCTCCACATTTTCATTATTATCAAGTATGTATACACAACATTCACCACTGATTAATTTTATCCACCTTTATATAAATCTGATTCCTCAAAACAAACATGATCAGAATACCAAATCTTTCTTTTTAAAGAGTTTAGAAAAATAACAGCTTATCAAATCTGCCATATTAGGTCATGGATGGCAGATCTTTAGATATCCAGTGATCAACATTTGCAGCACAGTGATGGCAACACTGTAAAACGTAATAGAAAGTCCAAGCTATCTTCATGACCATTTCAGTTCACACATAGTAGATGTGAAGGTGTTTGACCATCACGGCACATGAAGCTTTGGCTTATTTGCACAGACAGTTCAGCTGCTCATAAGTGCCAAAGTCCTTATAGTAGGTTGATGCTAAGTGCATTTGTCTCCATCAATATACAGTAGATTAAGGTAGGCCTTAGACTGTTCATATAACATTTGTTAATTATCAGTGCCCATACAGAGCAATGGAGATTTGCAGAGGCATGTCAATGTTTATATGGGGCATGGTCTAAAAGTGAAGGAACATATTTCTTAGTAAATACTGTAAATAAACTATGGTTACATTTACATTACCCATCTACTGTATTACCTGAACTCTACATGATTCAGATTCTATACAGAAAATGTTTTGAACTTTAGACACAGCTTGGCATTATCATAGGGCCAACAATCTACAGCTATGTGAAAAAAAGAAGTACAACCCACAGAAATTGTTGACCTCATTTAGCCTTTTTTCCTTTGTTAGTTTCAGTTCCTCTATGGTGAATATTATCTGCAGTGCACCATAATGAGTCACTACCAGTGTGAATGGGCCCTTAGTGTGTTGTGCAGAGGACTAAACAAATGTCACCAAGTATGCAAAAAGCCAACAGGTCAAGGGCATACTTACTCACCGTGGGTTCTAGGGCACGCAGATTGCCATTTTAGATTGGTTTATTTAAATGATGAAACCGGAAATGCAGCATAGCAAAGGGCTCCAGCTGCTACTTACAGTTTCAGTGATACATCATTTCTGATTTCCTAATAGAGAGGATACGCCTCTCAGAGTGCCAGCCTCATGCATAGCAGCGCTACCGCTGTTAGCACAAAGGACTAATGAAGACTATAATGGCAAAATGCAAAGTGTGGATTGAAAATGTTAACTGATGCAATAGAATAAAATGCAACAAATCTAATAAATTGATTAAATAAATAAAGAGATAAACTGGCTCACATACAACCTTATTTCGAACAATCAATGTGAAAACAACAATCCTGTGCAATAATCTCAAGAACATGCACAATGTATGGAATTCATAAGATTATTATAATGCATATAAAAAAGTATGTGCATATGTATACAAATATATACAGGTATATATGTTAAAAATTATATGAGATTGTGTGTGTATAAACTTGTCAAACTATATCTATAAATGTATTGTTGAACCACTGCAGCCCCAGCATTGTACCCATACGTCGCTGGGGTTTGAGCCAGTATACCGGGATGATGCCTGCAGTTACAGGAATCATCTCAATGTTGTTCTTTAGAGCCGGCGGTTGGCTTTCATGTAATTTCGCCACTTGCTTGGGCTCTTCCATCCCACTGGGAGAGCTGAGCTACCAGCTGGCACATCCGCCGGCTGGCCAGAGACCCAATCAAAACTGGAGTCATCTTTGACTGGATCTCCGCTATGATAACTCATAAATGACGTGATATATTTCTGGGTTACACAGATGTAAACAGCGCCATTTAAAAACAAAAAAAAAAGGATTAAAAAAAGCTGATCTTGGTGTTTCTGAATGCTTTTAAGGGCAGAGGAGGGATTTGGGATCTTTTTCACTCCAGATCCCTTATGAAGAGTACCTTTCATGTGCCTATTGCTGTCACAAGGGATGTTTACATTCCTTGTGACAGCAATAAAAGTGATAAAAAAAAAATGAAGCAACAGTGTAAAAAATAAAAACATATAATAAATGAATAATTAAAAAAGAAGTAAAGTGTTCCTGTCACCCCAGTGCTAATGTGCAAAGGTGAATGCAAACTTCGGTCCTGCACAAGTGCAAACAGCGATCGGCCCACACATGTGAGGTATCACTGCAAACATCAGATAATGGGCAGCAATTCTAGCACTAGACCTGCTCTGTAAATCTAAAGTGGTAACTTGTAAAAGCTTTTAAAGTACCTATGCTTAGTAAAATTTACTCCGTTTTCACCGTTGCATGGGCATGCACAATTTTAAAGAATGACATAATTGATATCTATTTACTCAGGGTAACATCATCTTTTATACCAAAAAACTGTGTTTTGTATGGTGTTTTTTTCATTAAAATTCAACAGTGTATTTTTAGTAAAAAAATGTGTTTGAAAAAACGGCAGCACAAGTACCATGTGACATAATAAATTGCAATGATTGCCCTTTTATTCTCTACGGTCTCTGCTAAAAAAAATACTAATTCTAAGTAATTTTTTAGCAAAAAAAATTATTTATACTTGTAAAAAAGGGCCAGAAATGGTTTGTGGCTGAAGTGGTAATGATGGAATGACTGATCTCATCTATTGCCTGGGGATTGGCATCTTCTTTAAACTAATAGGACAATAGATGTCTTCTATGGACTATGGACTGATGAAACCTTAGGATGTTTAATTAAGACTATGTTATTAGATGGTGTGAAAGACACATATATTCTAAAACGAATAACATTAGCTATAATAATTGAAATAAAGAATATAGTAATATTTGTACAAAGTCTAATAATCTTTAAATAAATGTTCCGTGGGAAATAAAACATCTACAACGTAATAATGGATATAGGAAATTAACATATTGGTCCGGGATAAAAATGCAAAAGCTCATAAGACTCAATAAGTAAATTGACAGGTGTACATGTTTGCACACCACAGTCATAGACATATTATTACACACATACTTGACGCATGTGTTACTATATAGATGTGATCTACATGATGCAAACAGCAGGAGTATCTATATCTCTGAGTACAAGAACCCATACCACACTATATTGCACAATAAGTCGCTAGCTTGATGCCAGGCCTCATATACTAATCATGGCACCAAGATTACTCTTGCACTAGAGTGTTGTTCTCAAGGTCGTTGTAATGTCCTATAGGGGTAAGACAGCCCAGAGTGCAAAAATTCAGTAACTCTTCCTTTTGTATAAACTTTGATGCCTTCTACCACTATCCAAATAACTAGTGATAGCTTCAATCCCAAAAAGCTTCAAGCTGCCTGAAATGTCCCCCTCATGTGCGTCCTTGAAATGGCATGGGACTGAATTGTTCTCTTTTCCATTTGTTATACTGCCCTTATGTTTACCAATTCTAATTCTCAGGGGGCATGAGGTCTGTCCCACATGATAGGATGTTTCCTGCTGTGCATATTACCTCACACTTCCAGTGCCACATATTGTTGTATGTAGAGATGAGCGAATCGAACTAGGCGAACCGGAATTCGAGTCGAATTTCAGGAAATATTCGATTCGTGTCGAAACCGAAATTTTGCCTACTTCGGGTGCGCGAATCGAACATTTCCCGATCAGCCGGCAAAAGTGTCCCTGCAGTGAGCTCCGCTATTTCTGACAGTTCTCTGACAGAAGGAACACATGTTTAGCGGTTGAAACATTGTATCTATTAGTTTACATTTAGGATACAGATGTTTCAACCACTGTACATGTGAAGAAGTTGTGAGAGAACTGTCAGAAATAGAGGAACTCTGCACATACACTTTTTGCCGGCTTGGAATTATTCTTCTTTTCATCCTACTTCTTCTTCTTCTTCATCCTCAGAAGAAGAGGATGAGGATGAGGATGAAGAAGAAGAAGAAGAAGAAGAAGAAGAAGAAGAAGTAGGATGAAAAGAAGAATAATTCCAAGCCGGCAAAAAGTGTATGTGCAGAGTTCCTCTATTTCTGACAGTTCTCTCACAGCTTCTTCACATGTACAGCGGTTGAAACATCTGTATCCTAAATGGAAACTAATAGATACAATTTGTATCTATTAGTTTCCATTTAGGATACAGATATTTCAACCGCTGTACATGTGAAGAAGCTGTGAGAGAACTGTCAGAAATAGAGGAACTCTGCACATACACTTTTTGCCGGCTTGGAATTATTCTTCTTTTCATTCTTCTTCTTCTTCCTCATCCTCATCCTCATCCTCATCCTCTTCTTCTGAGGATGAGGATGAAGAAGAAGAAGAAGAAGAAGAAGTAGGATGAAAAGAAGAATAATTCCAAGCCAGCAAAAAGTGTATGTGCAGAGTTCCTCTATTCTGCAGATACACTTAGAGGAGCTCTGCAGATACACTTAGAGGAGCTCTGCACATACACTTTTTGCCGGCTTGGAATTAATCTTATTTTCATCCTACTTCTTCTTCTTCTTCTTCTTCTTCTTCTTCTTCATCCTCATCCTCAGAAGAAGAAGAGGATGAGGATGAGGATGAAGAAGAAGAAGAAGAAGTAGGATGAAAATAAGAATAATTCCAAACCGGAAAAAAGTGTATGTGCAGAGCTCCTCTAAGTGTATCTGCAGAGCTCCTCTAAGTGTATCTGCAGAATAGAGGAACTCTGCACATACACTTTTTGCCGGAAACCGCTGTATGGAGTGAATGTCCCAGAACTGTCAGAAATAGACTATTTATGACAGTTCTGGGACATTCACTGCATACAGCTGTTTTAACCGCTGTATGGAGGGAATGTCATGGAACTGTCAGAAATAGACTATTAATGACAGTTCTGGGACTGTCCTTCAATGCAGCGGTTGAAACATTGTATGTATTTGTTTCCATAAATGGATCCATTTATGGAAACAAATACATACAATGTTTCAACCGCTGTATGGAAGGACAGTCCCACAACTGTCATTAATAGTCTATTTCTGACAGTTCCATGACATTCCCTCCATACAGCGGTTAAAACAGCTGTATGGAGTGAATGTCCCAGATCTATCAGAAATAGACTATTTATGACAGTTCTGGGACATTCACTGCATACAGCTGTTTTAACCGCTGTATGGAGGGAATGTCATGGAACTGTCAGAAATAGACTATTAATGACAGTTGTGGGACTGTCCTTCAATGCAGCGGTTGAAACATTGTATGTATTTGTTTCCATAAATGGATCCATTTATGGAAACAAATACATACAATGTTTCAACCGCTGCATGGAAGGACAGTCCCAGAACTGTCATTAATAGTCTATTTCTGACAGTTCCATGACATTCCCTCCATACAGCGGTTAAAACAGCTGTATGAAGTGAATGTCCCAGATCTATCAGAAATAGACTATTTATGACAGTTCTGGGACATTCACTCCATACAGCTGTTTTAACCGTTGTATGGAGGGAATGTCATGGAACTGTCAGAAATAGACTATTAATGACAGTTGTGGGACTGTCCTTCCATACAGCGGTTGAAACATTGTATGTATTTGTTTCCATAAATGGATCCATTTATGGAAACAAATACATACAATGTTTCAACCGCTGTATGGAAGGACAGTCCCACAACTGTCATTAATAGTCTATTTCTGACAGTTCCATGACATTCCCTCCATACAGCGGTTAAAACAGCTGTATGGAGTGAATGTCCCAGATCTATCAGAAATAGACTATTTATGACAGTTCTGGGACATTCACTGCATACAGCTGTTTTAACCGCTGTATGGAGGGAATGTCATGGAACTGTCAGAAATAGACTATTAATGACAGTTGTGGGACTGTCCTTCAATGCAGCGGTTGAAACATTGTATGTATTTGTTTCCATAAATGGATCCATTTATGGAAACAAATACATACAATGTTTCAACCGCTGCATGGAAGGACAGTCCCAGAACTGTCATTAATAGTCTATTTCTGACAGTTCCATGACATTCCCTCCATACAGCGGTTAAAACAGCTGTATGGAGTGAATGTCCCAGATCTATCAGAAATAGACTATTTATGACAGTTCTGGGACATTCACTGCATACAGCTGTTTTAACCGCTGTATGGAGGGAATGTCATGGAACTGTCAGAAATAGACTATTAATGACAGTTGTGGGACTGTCCTTCAATGCAGCGGTTGAAACATTGTATGTATTTGTTTCCATAAATGGATCCATTTATGGAAACAAATACATACAATGTTTCAACCGCTGCATGGAAGGACAGTCCCAGAACTGTCATTAATAGTCTATTTCTGACAGTTCCATGACATTCCCTCCATACAGCGGTTAAAATAGCTGTATGGAGTGAATGTCCCAGATCTATCAGAAATAGACTATTTATGACAGTTCTGGGACATTCACTGCATACAGCTGTTTTAACCGCTGTATGGAGGGAATGTCATGGAACTGTCAGAAATAGACTATTAATGACAGTTCTGGGACTGTCCTTCAATGCAGCGGTTGAAACATTGTATGTATTTGTTTCCATAAATGGATCCATTTATGGAAACAAATACATACAATGTTTCAACCGCTGCATGGAAGGACAGTCCCAGAACTGTCATTAATAGTCTATTTCTGACAGTTCCATGACATTCCCTCCATACAGCGGTTAAAACAGCTGTATGGAGTGAATGTCCCAGATCTATCAGAAATAGACTATTTATGACAGTTCTGGGACATTCACTGCATACAGCTGTTTTAACCGCTGTATGGAGGGAATGTCATGGAACTGTCAGAAATAGACTATTAATGACAGTTCTGGGACTGTCCTTCCATGCAGCGGTTGAAACATTGTATGTATTTGTTTCCATAAATGGATCCATTTATGGAAACAAATACATACAATGTTTCAACCGCTGCATGGAAGGACAGTCCCAGAACTGTCATTAATAGTCTATTTCTGACAGTTCTATGACATTCCCTCCATACAGCGGTTGAAACCGCTGTATGGAGTGAATGTCCCAGAACTGTCAGAAATAGACAGAAACTGTCACAGAACTGTCCTTCTTCTCATCCTTCTCCTTCTTCTCATCCTTCTTCTCATCCTTCTTCTCATCCTTCTCCTTCTTCTCATCCTTCTCCTTCTTCTCATCCTTCTCCTTCTGCTCATCCTTCTTCTCATCCTTCTCCTTCTTCTCATCCTTCTCCTTCTCCTTCTTCTCATCCTTCTCCTTCTCCTTCTTCTCATCCTTCTCCTTCTCATCCTTCTCCTTCTCCTTCTCATCCTTCTCCTTCTTCTCATCTTTCTCCTTCTTCTCATCCTTCTCCTTCTCCTTCTTCTCATCCTTCTCCTTCTCCTTCTCATCCTTCTCCTTCTTCTCATCCTTCTCCTTCTCCTCATCCTTTTTCTTCTCATCCTTCTCCTTCTCCTTCTTCTCATCCTTCTCCTTCTTCTCATCCTTCTCCTTCTTCTCATCCTTCTCCTTCTTCTCATCCTTCTCCTTCTTCTCCTTCTTCTCATCATTCTCCTTCTTCTCATCCTTCTCCTTCTTCTCATCCTTCTCATCCTTCTTCTCATCCTTCTTCTTCTCATCCTTCTCCTTCTTCTCATCCTTCTCCTTCTCCTTCTTCTCATCCTTCTCCTTCTTCTCATCCTTCTCCTTCTTCTCATCCTTCTCCTTCTCATCCTTCTCCTTCTCCTTCTTCTCTTCCTTCTCCTTCTTCTCATCCTTCTCCTTCTTCTCATCCTTCTTCTTCTCATCCTTCTCCTCCTTCTTCTCATCCTTCTTCTCATCCTTCTTCTTCTCATCCTTCTCCTTCTTCTCATCCTTCTCCTTCTCCTTCTTCTCATCCTTCTCCTTCTTCTCATCCTTCTCCTTCTTCTCATCCTTCTCCTTCTTCTCATCCTTCTCCTTCTTCTCATCCTTCTCCTTCTCCTTCTTCTCTTCCTTCTCCTTCTTATCATCCTTCTCCTTCTTCTCATCATTCTCCTTCTTCTCATCCTTCTCCTTCTTCTCATCCTTCTTCTTCTCATCCTTTTCGTTCTTCTCATCCTTCTTCTTCTCATCCTTCTTCTTCTCATCCTTCTCCTTCTCATCCTTCTCTTTCTTCTCATCCTTCTCCTTCTCCTTCTTCTCATCCTTCTCCTTCTTCTCATCCTTCTCCTTCTCCTTCTTCTCATCCTTCTCCTTATTCTCAGCCTTCTTCTTCTCATCCTTCTCCTTCTCATCCTTCTCCTTCGTCTCATCCTTCTCCTTCTTCTCATCCTTCTCCTTCTCCTTCTTCTCATCCTTCTCCTTCTCCTTCTTCTCATCCTTCTCCTTCTCCTTCTTCTCATCCTTCTCCTTCTTCTCATCCTTCTCCTTCTTCTCATCCTTCTCCTTCTCCTTCTTCTCATCCTTCTCCTTCTCCTTCTTCTCATCCTTCTCCTTCTCCTTCTCCTTCCTCATCTCCAAGGGCATTTAAATTAAAGGTACAGTGTTCTGCACTAATTTAAAGGCTCTCTGAAGCCTAGAAACCCTTTAAATAAGTCATCTTCGTAGCGGAGAAATTCGCATCGAATCGAATTTCACACTGGAATTCGCCGAATCAGCCGAATCGAATTTTTCATTTCTTCGCTCATCTCTAGTTGTATGTCCTACAATTTTTGATGCCACACTTGTAGCTACCTTTTTGATTGAATATAGAGGGCCACAAACTCTGCCTATTATGCAGAAAGTCTTTGGGCTTCTGAATCCTACTCGGAGCCAATACACTCCTCAAATCACAGGGCTTCCTAAAAATTAAGTTTGGCTTATCTGGTAAACTGTTTCCCAAAACCGGATCTTTTCTCAAAATATTCCAATTATTTGAGGACATCTGTTGGATCTACCAGGCTTTGTTGTTGAATCTAGTGCAAAAGTACACCTGATGGTGTTTAATTGTTTCCTGATATTGTTTGATTAGGGAACGAAATGGGAGTTTATTGTATCAATTTCTTTATATAGGTCCAAATACTTGTTAAAGGCTTCTTCATTATGCACCTCTTCATAACCCTTTCCTTAAACTTTAAACTTCTTCTTTAGAACTAAACTTTGTTCAACATAGTCCTGTCTAAATGTGCAAGTGCATTGAAGCCTGCAAAATTGACCATATGGCACATTGCTTATTCACTGATGACGGTGACTACTCTTGGCGTGTAAGTATCAATTAGTGGCACTGAGTTTAAAATGCATTCTAGAACAAATGGTACCATCAGGTGTAAAACTCAGCTCTAAGTCCAAAAATACTAGGCTGGTCCCATCAACCACATTTGTGACAATTACTCCAAATGAGTTGTTTTTGCAGTCTTCCAGGAAACCATCCAACTGCTGATCCGTACCATCCTACAGTATATGATCAGGATGTCATCGATATATCTCTGAAAAAAAAAAAAACAGGTTCGCTCCAAAGGGATTGTTGGTCCAAATGAACTGGATTTCCCAGTATCTCATAAACAAGTTAGCATAACTTGGAGCGAATCTAGCTCCCATGCCTGTGCCCTGCACTTGCCTGAAATGTTTGCCCATGAAGGAAAAGTAATTATGTTTAAGAGTAAACTCAATGCTGTCATATAGAAAGTTGGCTTGTGCATTGCTGGAACTTGTGAAACTGCTGATCCTTTAACAAATAGTACTGGACTACCTTAAGGCCAAATTCATGTTTAATAGATGTATACAAGGATGCTACAACCAACAACAGCCATCTATACTCCCTGCTGCCAAATATACTTTGAGAGCATTGCTGTTTTAAAATTATGAAGTCCACAAAGAAACAGTTCATAAGACAAATCGTTTGTCTTATATCAATAATGAAGGACGTATGACCAGTATATATTTATTTATGTACTTTTCCTGCAGCAACTAACAGTTCTTTTCCAGAGAGATGCATTTATTCAGATAAAGATATTTGTTACAAGTGACAGAAATCCAGCTGAATGAACAATGAATGAACAACAACCCTCAAAGTCCCATTTAAGATACTCCATATCAAGCATAGAGATACTACACCGTCCAGCATATGTCCGATCTATAATATGCACCTGGGTAGCTTCAATGCATGCAATAATGTGAGTTATGATCTATACCTGTGCTCCCATATTAATGACAGTAAAAAAGCTCCTCTCCCAGCGGAGGTACAGACAAGGCAAATGACAGGCAATCATTAGAACCCTTCAGAGAACCTTCCTGTGCCCTGTCAACTTAACCAAAAATAAGCTTCCTTAATATACACATTTTTCCCATTCAGTACAATGGTAGCACTCTGATTGGCCACTTTTAAGAGCCCCTTTGATCTTCTGGGTGACAGGTAATGCCTTTTGGGCTTGTACAGCTGAAGTAAAGTTGTCTAGATATTTCCTAAACTGCATTCTTTTACTACTAATTAGATAAACAAGTTACCCTTTGAAGAATGCTATTTACCATACTTAATACATCTGTTGGCCAACTCCTTTCAAGTCTCTCTGAGCTAACTGCATTTTAATCACCCTTGCAAATTTGCAAATTACCTACTTTGAGAATTAGCATAGCAAAAAGAGTTCTTGGCTACTTTTGTTGCGTAAAATACATCTAGCTCAGTCATATTCTGGCTTGGTCAACAACTTGAGAATACACCACATTATATATATATATATATATATATATATATATATATATTCCCCCACTTGAATAATTTCTTGATACAGAACTGATTCATAAATAGTGAACATATAATCAACTAGAAGGGTTGCATTGTGATTTGAGGTATTGAATGCTTCATAATGGCTTATATAAGATATGAAATTGAAACGGGTTACCTCTCTCTTCACCAGCCTCTAAAAAATCCATTATTCAATAATCTGACTGGAGTGATAACTTTCACTCACCTCTCTTATAATTTTAAAGAAAGCCTCCCAAAGTAATATATTCTTAATTTATTCTGCCCAGTCTGAGCATCAGTGTGCAAATACTCAGACACCCAATACGTTATGCAAAGCCATTTTGTAGCATCTCACCTCAGGCGTTACATGTATATAGATGGTACAGGTTATACAGGTTTTAAAATGATTATCAGGTTTAAATGCCTCTCTCTGGTTTTAAGACAAAGATCCAGAGACAAAAAAAATAATGATGGTAGAAAAAAAAAACCAATGTAAAGTCCATTGCTTCATAAGTCCATTAGTTTAAAGTCTTTGTAATTCATGTATGTTGGTATCAACACAACATAGCTTGTCATGGCATCCTGTTCTTTACTTGCACATGAGCATTTCCAGTTACAGGTCTCCAACATCTGAAAGACAAGAACTTCTCAAAAGGTTCATTAGCCAAGTCCTTAGACATTGTATATGAAGATAAAACAAAGTCTTATTTGCAAGCTAATTCACCCCCACTGCCATAGAGGTCTAATTTGCAACCTTTAGGAAAAACAAACAAACAATGAATGCAGTTGCTAAACTAGGAGTTTACCCAGCAACTGCTGTTCAGGTGACTAAAACTACAACCACCACAAAAACAATTTGGAATTGATTTCCCACCTGACTTTAAGAAAAAACTAAATCATGAAGGCTTCTCCTTGGAAACACAAAAATATGCCAAGCTCCTCCATTAATGTTCCAAATACTGAGGCCACATCTCTGAGAGCAGTAGCTAAATCTTTCTTGCTCTAGCTGACTATTCTCAAATTGTAACCTTGTTGTTTGGGTTTAAAAGAGACTTGGATTGGGCTACTGTGGCCTACATGCCTAGGAGAGTTGCCCCACCTTGCAGAGTAAACTTATTTGCATCTTGGTGCAGTTTTGGGGTACCGAGAGTTCCTTTGCTTACTACTACTACCATTAAAACAATATTGTGCAATGTGTCCCAACCTTTTGCAAGCAAAACATCTCAGAACTGGCTTCCCTGAATAAGGAATAAGCACATGATGACTGAGACACATTACAATGGATGGAGTCCCGAGACTACACACTCTCATTGTCTGAGGAACATTCACCCACAACAGACTCATCTAATGTGCTTACTGCTACTGCATTACTATTACAGTGAGAACCATTCTCTATGTCCACACGTGAGTCAGCCTCAACAGCTGCTACAAAACAATTGTCTAAACATCCATCATAGACCTTACTTGCAGCAACAATAACACTCTGCCTCTTTAGAGACATTATCTCTGTTAAACATTGAGAATGGTCAACCTTTGCACGTTCGGTACATATCTCTCGTATAGCACCCTGGGCATTCTCCAAACATTCTTTAACAAACGTAATCTCATTGCGTAATTTTGTATTTTCATTAGTAATATGCTTACTGTCTGCGTTAAATACAGCAGCCTGCTGGGCAAGAAATTTCACATTTTCAACTTCAGCTTTTAAAAACTCCACCTCATCTTCCAATTTTTGCTTCTGCTGAAAAACAGATTTGTATTGCTTTGATATCCAGCCAGCAGCAGAAATGAGTACATACAGTTGTGTTCAAAATAATAGCAGTATGTTGAAAAAAGTGAATAAAACTCAAAATCCTTCTAATAGCTTTTATTTCCATACACACAAATGCATTGGGAACACTACACATTCTATTCCAAATCAAAACATGAAGAAAAATATATCAAATTTGTGTTGTTCCTCTAAAAAAATTGAAGAAAAGTGAATATTAGACTGTTCAAAAAAATAGCAGTGTTTGTATTCTTCTTTACAAACTCAAACATTCACTATATAAACTGAAAAATGTTTGAAGATTTTGCTTTCCTTTGAATTGCTTAATAATATTTAGTTGTATAAGCACTGTTTCTGAGAACTGCTGTACATCTGTGTTGCATGGAGTCAACCAACTTCTGGCACTTGTGAACAGGTATTCCAGCCCAGGATGATTGGACTACATTCCACAGTTCTCTATTTCTTGGTTTTGCCTCAGAAACTGCATTTTTGATGTCACCCCACAAGTTTTCTATTGGATTAAGATCCGGGGATTGGGCTGTCCACTCCATAACGTCAATCTTGTTGGTCTGGAACCAAGATGTTGCACGTTTACTGGTGTGTTTGGGGTCATTGTCTTGTTGGAACACCCATTTCAAGGGCATTTCCTCTTCAGCATAAGGCAGCATGACCTCTTCAAGTATTCTGATGTATTCAAACTGATCTATGATCCCTGGTATGTGATAAATAGGCCCAATACCGTAGTATGAGAAACATCCCCTTATCATGATGCTTGCGCAACCATGCTTCACTGTACAGTGTACTGTGGCTTGAATTCAGTGTTTGGGGGTTGTCTGACAGACTGTCTCCGGCCACTAGACCCAAAAAGAACAATCTTACTTTCAACAGTCCAAAAACTGTTGCGCCATTTCTCTTTAGGCCAGACAATGTGCTCTTTGCCAAATTGTAACCTCTTCAGCACGTCTTTTTTTCAACAGTGGGTCTTTGCGGGGGCTTCTTGCAGACAGCTTGGCTTCACGTGGCGTTTTCTAATTGTAACAGTACTCACAGATAACTTTAGACCTTTTTTGATCTTCATGGAGCTGATTGTTGCCTGAGTCCTTGCCATTTTGGCTATTCTTCTATTCATTTGAATGGTAGTTTTTAGCTTTCTTCCATGTCTTTCAGGTTTTGGTTGCCATTGTAAAGCATTTGCGATCATTTTAGCTTAGCAGCCTATCATTTTCTGCACTTCATTATATGTCTTCCCCTCTCCAATCAACTTTTTAATCAAGGTATGCTGTTCTTCTGAACAATGTCTGGAACAACCCATTTTCCTCAGAATTTCAGAGAGAAATGCACTGTAACCAGCATGTACAATATTTGCTGCCTTCCTTCCTTGAATAAGGGCAATAATTGCCACCTGTTTTTCAAAGAATGAATGACCTCACTAATAGAACTCCACACTGCTATTATTTTGAACATGCCCCTTTCAATTAGTGATTAAATTACACAGAATTAGCAGCATGCATGTCATGACTGTTGGGTCTGTTGGATTTTTAGTACTCTACTACACCTGCTAGTAAATTATTTGACATGTAGAAATATCATTTCTACCAAAAACAGTGATTGATCAGGTTAGTGATGTCTGACTGCTATTATTTTGAACACAACTGTATTTTGCCTTATGTGTATTTATCTTTTTGCCACAAACCTTTTTCATCCATCCATTTTTGTGCCTGCAACCATGGGTCAGCAGATCCTTGTATAGCATGAACAATAGCCTCAGTGTCCTTTACTTGTGTCACCTTTTTCAAAATTCCCTCCATTATTGAGATGCACAAGTATACTCAGCACAAGGTCACCAAAGCAAGAGTAATGACACCAAACACTGCTGCTTCTTGCACAATACACTTTAAACACTCAATACAAAAAAAACCTCATACTCTCAACAAAAGTAACAACTATCCAAAAAAACACCCATCTGTTAATAAGGAACAAGGTACACTCACCAACTGCTTTGGCTCCTAGACTTATGATCTTCTCCATGTCCTTCTTGGGTCCTAATGGTCTTCTGTCAAATCATAGGCTCATTGGCTTCTCATAGAATTCTTCTGGTACATAGCACAGTCCTTTTTTCGGTTTTCCAGCCTCCAGATAATTCTGGGGTTCAATTTGTGAATCAGACCTCTTAAGTCACCACCAGACTTTTGAGTCTTCTGGATCCACCTCACAGGACTGTTGTCATCACAGACTTTTGTTACTGAATCCAAAAATGCTCTTCTGGTTACTTGGACGGCACCAATGTTGTCTTATCATATATGATTATTACAAGAGTTCTTTTCCAGTGAGACATCCATCCAGCATAAATCCAGGTGAATAGTTGTAAATATTAAAATTATACTTCACATCAAGCATGCAGATACTACACTGTCCAGCATTTGTCCGATCTATAATATGCACCTAGGTAGCTTCCATGCATGCAATAATGTGAGTTATGATCTATACTTGTGCTCCCATATTAATGAAAGGAAAAAGCTCCTCTCCCAGCGGAGGTACAGACAAGGCAAATTACAGGCAATCATTAGAACCCTTCAGAGAACCTTTCTGTGTCCTGTCACACTTAACCAAAAATAAGCTTCCTTAATATACACATTTTTCCCTTTCAGTACAATGGCAAGCACTCTGATTGGTCACTTTTAGGAGCCCCTTTGATCTTCTGGGTGACAGGTAATGCCTTTTGGGCTTGGACAGCTGAAGTTGTCTAGATATTTCCTAAACTGCATTCTTTTACTATTAATTAAAGAAATTACTCTTTCAAGAATGCTATTTACAATTCTTTATACCTCTGTTGGCCAACTCCTTTCAATTCTGACTTAGCTATCTGCATTGTATCACCCTTGCAAATTTGCAAATTACGTACTTTGAAAATTAGCATAGCAAAGAGTTCTTGGCTGCTTTTGTTGTGTAAAATACATCTATCTCAGTCATATTCTGGCTTGATCAATAACTTGAGAATACACCACATAATATATATATACACAGTGGGGATCGAAAGTTTGGGCACCCCAGCTAAAAATTTGTATTAATGTGCATAAAGAAGCCAAGGAAAGATGGAAAAATCTCCAAAAGGCATCAAATTACAGATTAGACATTCTTATAATATGTCAACAAAAGTTAGATTTTATTTCCATCATTTACACTTTCAAAATAACAGAAAACAAAAAAGTGGCGTCTGCAAACGTTTGGGCACGCTGCAGAATTTATAGCATGCACTGCCCGCTTTGCAAAGCTGAGACCTGCCAGTGTCATGGATTGTTCTCAATCATCGTCTGGGAAGACCAGGTGATGTCAATCTCAAAGGTTTTAAATGCCCAGACTCATCTGACCTTGCCCCAACAATCAGCACCATGGGTTCTTCTAAGCAGTTGTCTAGAAAACTGAAACTGAAAATAGTTGACGCTCACAAAGCTGGAGAAGGCTATAAGAAGATAGAAAAGCATTTTCAGATGTCAATATCCTCTGTTCGGAATGTAATTAAGAAATGGCAGTCATCAGGAACAGTGGAAGTTAAAGCAAGATCTGGAAGACCAAGAAAAATATCAGACGGAACAGCTCGCAGGATTGTGAGAAAAACAATTCAAAACCAACGTTTGACTGCACGATCCCTCCAGAAAGATCTGGCAGACACTGGAGTTGTGGTGCACTATTCCACTGTAAAGAGATACTTGTACAAATATGGTCTTCATGGAAGAGTCATCAGAAGAAAACCTCTTCTATGTCCTCACCACAAAAATCATCGTTTGAACTTTGCAAATGAACATATAGACAAGCCTGATGCATTTTGGAAACAGGTTCTGTGGACCGATGAGGTTAAAATTTAACTTTTTGGCCGGAATGAGCAAAGGTACGTTTGGAGAAGAAGGGGCACAGAATTTAATGAAAAGAACCTCTGGCCAACTGTTAAGCATGGGGTTGGATCAATCATGCTTTGGGGTTGTGTTGCAGCCAGTGGCACAGGGAACAGCTCACGAGTAGAAGGAAAAATGGATTCACTAAAATTTCAGCAAATTTTGGATGGTAACTTGATGCCATCTGTGAAAAAGCTGAAGTTAAAGAGAGGATGGCTTCTACAAATGGATAATGATCCTAAACACACCTCGAAATCCACGGGGGATTACATCAAGAGGCGTAAACTGAAGGTTTTGCCATGGTCTTCACAATCTCCTGACCTCAACATAATTGAAAATCTATGGATAGACCTTAAAAGAGCAGTGCGTGACAGACAGCCCAGAAATCTCAAAGAACTGGAAGACTTTTGTAAGGAAGAATGGGAAAAGATACCTCAAACAAGAATTGAAAGACTCTTGGCTGGCTACAAAAAGCGTTTACAAGCTGTGATACTTGCCAAAGGGGGCAGTACAAGAACTCTGCAGGGTGCCCAAACTTTTGCAGACGCCATTTTTTTTGTTTTCTGTTATTTTGAAAGTGTAAATGATGGAAATAAAATCTAATTTTTGTTGACATATTATAAGAATGTCTAATCTGTAATTTGATGCCTTTTAGAGATTTTTCCATCTTTCCTTGGCTTCTTTATGCACATTAATACAAATATTTAGCTGGGGTGCCCAAACTTTCGATCCCCACTGTATATATATATATATATATATATATATATATACACACACACACACACACACACACACACACACACACTGGGGCAAAAAAGTATTTAGTCAGCCACCAATTGTGCAAGTTCTCCCACTTAAAAAGATGAGAGAGGCCTGTAATTGACATCATAGGTAGACCTCAACTATGAGAGACAAAATGAGAAATAAAATCCAGACAGACAATCACATTGGCTGATTTGGAAAGAATTTATTTGCAAATCATGGTGGAAAATAAGTATTTGGTCACCTACAAACAAGCAAGATTTCTGGCTCTCACAGACCTGTACCTTCTTCTTTAAGAGGCTCCTCTGTCCTGCACTCATTACCTGTATCAATGGCACCTGTTTGAACTTGTTATCAGTATAAAAGACACCTGTCCACAACCTCAAACAGTCACACTCCAAACTCCACTATGGTGAAGACCAAAGAGCTGTAGAAGGACACCAGAAACAAAATTGTAGACCTGCACCAGGCTGGAAAGACTGAATCTGCAATAGGCAAGCAGCTTGGTTTGAAAAAATCAACTGTGGGAGCAATAATTAGAAAATGGAAGACATACAAGACCACTGATAATCTCCCTCGATCTGGGGCTCCACGCAGGATCTCACCCCGTGGGGTCAAAATGATCACAAGAATGGTAAGCAAAAATCCCAAGACCACACGGGGGGACCTAGTGAATGACCTGCAGAGAGCTGGGACCAACGTAACAAAGGCTACCATCAGTAACACACTACGCCGCCAGGGACCCAGATCCTGCAGTGCCAGACGTGTCCCCTTGCTTAAGCCAGTACATGTCTGGGTCCGTCTGAAGTTTGTTAGAGAGCATTTGGATGATCCAGAAGAGGATTGGGAGAATGTCATATGGTCAGATGAAACCAAAATAGAACTGTTTGGTAGAAACACAACTCGTCGTGTTTGGAGGAGAGATAATGCTGAGTTGCATCCAAAGAACACCATACCTACTGTGAAGCATGGGGGTGGCAACATCATGCTTTGGGGCTGTTTCTCCACAAAGGGACTAGGACAACTGATCCATGTACAGGACAGAATGAATGGGGCCATGTATTGTGAGATTTTGAGTGCAAACCTCCTTCCATCAGCAAGGGCATTGAAGATAAAACGTGGCTGGGTCTTCCAACATCACAATGATCCCAAACATACCGCCCGGGAAACGAAGGAGTGGCTTCGTAAGAAGCATTTCAAGGTCCTGGAGTGGCCTAGCCAGTCTCCAGATCTCAACCCCATAGAAAACTTTGGAGGGAGTTGAAAGTCTGTGTTGCCCAGCGACAGCCCCAAAACATCACTGCTCTAGAGGAGATCTGCATGGAGGAATGGGTCAACATACCAGCAACAGTGTGTGCCAACCTTGTGAAGACTTACAGGAAACGTTTGACCTCTGTCATTGCCAACAAAGGATATATAACAAAGTATTGAGATGAACTTTTGATATTGACCAAATACTTATTTTCCACCATAATTTGCAAATAAATTCTTTCCAAATCAGCCAATGTGATCGTCTGGATTTTGTTTCTCATTTTGTCTCTCATAGTTGAGGTCTACCTATGATGCCAATTACAGGCCTCTCTCATCTTTTTAAGTGGGAGAACTTGCACAATTGGTGGCTGACTAAATACTTTTTTGCCCCACTGTATATATATATATATATATATATATATATATATATATATTACACAAAATATACTACAAGTATGTCAAGCATGTGGCTGGAGTCCTTGACGTAAGGGAGGTTAGTTACTAAATCTTGCAAAAAAATAATTGATATAGCAGCCAAGATTGCTGGTAAAACTCTCTATGCCTGCTATAAATGGCTGCCCTGGAGGACTTTTGCTATTTTTAGGAATTTTTGGAATATGGTAGAAATACGAGGTGGCAAGATGTTTTTTATATAGGAAATGGCATTCACTTCTTGTTAGTACCCCCTCTGCCAGAGCTCCATCCAGTAGGGTTTTGAGATCCATTTTATATTGAAAAATGGGGTAGCTGAAAAGTATCCCATAGGTATGCCGATTACCCAACAGTCTCAGGGCTTTCGCAACATAACCACCACCTATGTTGTATTACCAAACCTCCCTCCTTATTGGTCTGTTTAATAATGACCTCTTTGTTCTGTTTCAGAGTCTCTAGTGGCGATCTGAGGAGTTTGTACCTCCAAGCCGATAAGGGGGGAAACCCTGTGCTTTGTGCTCCAAGTAGGATTGAGAAACCCAAAGGCTTTCTGCATAATGGGCAGAGTTTATGGTCCTCTATAGTCAATCAAAAAGGTAGCTATAAAAGTGGTGTCAAAAATTGTGGGACATGAAAAATTATGTAGCACCGTAAGTGTGAAGAAATTGGCACCGACAGCAGGAAACATCCTATTAGACAGTTTATCAACTGTGGCACTCTATATGTTGTATATGGTCTACTTTGTTCCTGTGGTCTACTTTATGTGGGCAAGGACACATGAGGGGGACATTTCAGGATAAAGGTTTTTGGGAATAAAGCTATCACTAGTGATTTGGATAGTGGTAGAAGGCATCAAAAATTATGCAAAAGGTAGAGTTACTAGATTTTCACTCTGGGCTGTCTTGCCCCTTTATAATTTAACGAGGACCTGGAGATCCACACTCTAGTGCAATAGTAATATCCCAGTGGACCGGCATTGTGATAGTGACTTATTGTGTGATATAGTGTGGTATAGGTTCTTGTACTAAGAAATATAGCTACTCTTTCTGTTTGCATCATGTAGATCACGTCTATATAGTAACACGTGTCAAGTATGTGTGTAATGATATGTCTATGAATGTGGTGTGCAAACATGTACACCTGTCAATTTATTTATTGAATCTTAGCATACCACATATGAGCTTTGGCATTTTCATCCCGGACAGATATGTTAGATTTCATATTCCCATTATTATGTTGTTTTATTTTCCATGGAACATTTCTTTTAAGAATTTTAGACATTGTGCATATATTACTTTGTTCTTTTATTTCAATTATTATAGCTAATTATATTAATTTTAGAATATATATTTCTTTCACATCATCTAATAATATAGTCTTAATTAAACATCTATGGTTATTATAGGTCTAAAGAAGACATCTAGGGGTTTATTTACTAAAGCTGGAGAGTCCAAAATCAGACTCCCTTCTGCATAGAAACCAATCAGCTTCCAGGTTTCATTGCCAAAGCTTCATTGAAGAAGCTGAGGTTAGAAGCTGATTGGTTTCTATGCAAAAGGGAGTCTGATTTTGGACTCTCCAGCTTTAGTAAATAAACCCCCTATTGTCCTATTAGTTTAAAGAAGTTGACAATCCCTAGACAATAGATGAGATCAGTCATTCCATCATTAATTCAACAGTACATTTATAGATACAGTGGGACAATCCATGATGATTCATGACATTTTTTTGTAGCCTTTCACAGTGCCCACCACACTGTGGATATGTATTCTACTCACATACCACACACTTACATACCCATATTTACATGTGTTCATTATCATCATTAATAATATAATATATATACATATCTTTCAAAGTACCATTTTTTTTATTAATGATTTTATACACACACACAAAATCTCATAATTTTAAACATATATGTATATTTTTATATGTATGTACATACTGTATATCTTATACTGTATATGAATTATAATAATCATATGAATTCTATGGTTTTTATTGCATTGTGCATGTTGTTGAGATTATTGCACGAGATTGTTGTTTTCACATTGATTGTTCCACATAAGGTTGCATGTGAGTCAATTTATTTATTTAAGCAATTTATTAAATTGATTATATTTTATGCTATTGCATCAATTAGTATTTTC
Organism: Staurois parvus; assembly: GCF_062004578.1. Classification (NCBI taxonomy): domain Eukaryota; kingdom Metazoa; phylum Chordata; class Amphibia; order Anura; family Ranidae; genus Staurois; species Staurois parvus. The sequence continues at coordinate 27,649,014 of NW_028317943.1, forward strand.
AATCCATACTTTGCATTTTACCATTATAGTCTTCATTAGTCCTCTGTGCTAACAGCGGTAGCACTACTGTGCATGGGTCTGGCACACTGGGAGGTGTATTCTTCCTTTTAGGAAATCGAAAATGTATAGCCGAAACTGTAGGAAGTGACTGGAGCGCATTGTCATGCGGCTCTTCTGGTTCCACCAGTCAGTGTGTGTTTCAGGGCACATCGATCGCCATTTTGGATCGGTTTGTTCATGTCATCATGCGCTAGATCAGCGGTTCTCAACCTGTGGGTCGCGACCCCTTTGGGGGTCGAATGACCCTTTCACAGGGGTCGCCTAAGACCATCAGAATACACATATTTCCAATGGTCTTAAAAACCGAGATACCGCTCCTCTATCCATCTCCAGGTGGGTCTGCCCACATGCAGATACGCCCACATTTTCCTGGACCGCGATGTGTGGGCGGGATGAGATGTCATCTGGCCACACCCCCAGGATCATTCAACAGCTCTGCCTCCTCGCCGGTGATTGGCCACCAGAACTGTAGCACAGGAGCGGCACACAGGCGGCCAATCACCAGCGAGGAGGTGGAGCTTGGAGAGGAGGAGCTGAGCGGCAGCGAGAAGATCAAAGAAGATCGAGTGAGGGAGCTGCCGGAGCGAGTGAAGAGGAGAGCGGTCGGAGAAGGAAGACAGCTGACCGGTAAGTGTCTGTACCGTGTAGATGGTGCTGCTGCAGCCAGGTATGCTGGCTGTAGATGGGAGAGGGAGGGAGTGAGCCCAGGCTGGAGCAGGGGTCAGCAAGGTAAGTATCATTGGTGTCAGTGGGAGGAATAGTGCCCCATCATTGGTGTCACTAATACCAATGATGGGGCACTATTCCTCCCACTAACACCAATGATGGGGCACTGTTTCCCCCCCACTGACACCAACGATGGGGCACTATTCCTCCCCCCACTGACACCAACGATGGGGCACTATTCCTCCCCCCACTGACACCAACGATGGGGCACTATTCCTCCCCCCACTGACACCAACGATGGGGTACTATTCCTCCCCCCACTGACACCAACGATGGGTCACTATTCCTCCCCCCACTGACACCAATGATGGGGCACTATTCCCCCCCCCCACTAACACCAATGATGGGGCACTATTCCTCCCACACTGACACCAATGATGAGGCACTATTCCTCCCACTGATACCAATGTTGGGGCACTATTCCTCCCACTGACACCAACGATGTGGCACTATTCCTCCCACTGATACCAATGATGGGACACTATTCCTCCCACTGACAACAATGATGTGGCATTACTCCTCCCACTGTAAAATTACAGTTATGAAGTAGCAACAAAAATAATTTTATGGTTGGGGGTCACCACAACATGAGGAACTGTATTAAAGGGTTGCGGCATTAGGAAGGTTGAGAACCACTGCGCTAGATAGTAAAAGATAGTTTTGATATAACTATGATGGCTGTATATGAAATGGATTATTGTGCACACTTTATTCATTATGGGGTCCATTATTACAGCAGTTTTGTATATCTGTTTGTTCAACTGTAAGGTATCTATGTACACATGTACAGGTATTGCTGATAGCGTACGGTTTTATATACCATGCAGTAAGTCACAAGACCACATTCCATACAACCCACCTGTGAGTGGGAGGAGTTTGGATATCATCAAGCATCACTCATAGGGTATACATTGGTAGACTATGTATGAGTGAAATTTGGCTCTGAGAAAGAGGGAATTCCCTTGAAATGCTCCAGACATTTCAAAGGATCTTAATGCGGTTGGGACCCGTAGAGTGGAATGGATTATGCAGGATGCTGTGGACTTTGATGGGCTTGATTTTACATCCTGTTTGTGAGTAGATATCTATATTTTACTCTAATAAAAGGTATTACAAAGGTAATGTGCAAGGCTAGTGTGCCCTTCTGTTCTTGTTTTTTCTAGAACACCGTTTCCATGAAGGGGTGTACTTGATCAGCAACAAGGTTTAGGTAGTTGGTATGTGTCAATGTGACATCCACATGAATAGCAGGACCCAAGGTTTCCAGGCAGAGCTTTCCCTAAAGCAGTGTTTCTCAACCTTTTTGCCTTCGGGTGAATCCCTGGCAACAGGACTGAGATCTCGGGGAACCCCTGAAAAAAAAAGTCACTCTACAGCGCACAGAACATTGTATCTGATCAGCGAGCTGTAGATATAACAGCAATTAAGAAACTGTATCAAATAATAGATTAAATAGTAAAAAACTTACTTCCTTAATGTGAAACTTGGGCTTGCTTTTTTCTGCATAGATGCTCAATTCTGAGTCAAACTTGAGATAACCACACACGAATTTCATCTTCAACTGAAATTAAACTACAGGATATCGTTCCTTGCTCTTGATGCTTGTTAAACAGGAAAAAGCTTTTCTGTAAATGGCAGGATACTCTTCTTTGACTGAAATCCAGAATTTGTCCAAGCTCATCATCAAACCTCATCCTGAGGGTATGATCAGACTGCAGATCACAAATTTCTTCCTGTTCTTTTAAAAACTCAAGTTCTCTGACTGAAAAAAAGACTCAGAGAAAGGGCTCCTTACCCAATCATACAATTGTGTTGAAAGAGAAGGAAAATAATATTCAATTTTGCTCTGCAGTACATCTGAGTGGCTTTCAATTAGACTTTAAACTCGCTGGTATCCTTCCTCACTTCCAAGGCCAAGCAACATAGGAAACATCTCCAGATTTCCTTTAACAATGTGGCTTTTCCAAAGATTAAATTTCCTCTTAAATCCAAGTATCTTGTCACTTGGTTATGATTAAGCACAAGATCGTTTGAACCACGTTAACAGGTCCTGTATTCATGTCCTGGTGTTTTGTGTGTCCTATGGATAAATAAATATACACTATATCCATCAATCCTCAGGTGTGCGGCTGACCCTTCTTCCTGTTGCATCGTGTGTGGTGGCGAACCAGAGCCTGCACCTGTTGTGAACTGATCTAGATTGTTTGCCTGAGCGGTATACCTCTGTTCTTTGGATCTTGTCACTTGAAGTCAGGATATTTTCTCCAGAACCTTGCAGAGACTTGTTCAGCAGGTTTACGTGCTTAAAAAAGTCAGCTTAGTATACAAGTTTCTGCACCCATTCTTCATCTTCAAAGCTCTCAGCAAAATCTGACCTACTAATTTCTTGAAAGTACTCTTTTAGTTCTTCTTTCAGCTCATACACTCTGTGGAGAACTCATCCTCTGCTAAGCCACCTGATTTCTGTATGTATCAAGAGAGTTATGTTGGTCCTTCTTCATGCTTTCACGTTTTTGAAACATTCCTGAGTGAACTAGTCTTTGTTTTGTGACAACATTAGGGTTTTCTCTTTTTTACAAGTGAGGAAAAGCCTTTCATGGACCAAACCACTGATGGGGCACCATCAGTACAGATTCCAACACAACCATTCCAAGGCAGGCCTTTTGATTCCAGATAGGCAAACAAAACATGAAATATATCTTGACCCTTGGTTGTTTCAGGCAACTCTTTGCAGCAGAAGAAGTTTTCTTGAATTTCACCACTATTTTCAAAACGTACAAATGCTACAAGATGGCATGGATTAGTGATATCAGTGGACTCATCAACCTGGATAGCGAAGCCGTTTTTTTTCAGGATATCATACAAGACCTCTTCCACCTCATGTGACATGTCATCAATACGCCAACTTATTGTACTGGCTGAGAGTGGAACATTTTCAGTTTCTTTTACTGCAGCTGCTCTTAACATGTGATTTACAATAATTTTACATCCTGGCATTATTATATTCTCACTAACTTTGTGACTTTTTCTTTTCTGGGCAATAATTTCTGCCACCAAATAGCTTGCTTTCTGAGCCTTTTTTAACAAAAGCTGTACTTTGCTTGCTTTGAGATTCCAATAGCCGTTTGCAATAATCATCACCTTTAGATACCAAATGTATGTGGTTTGCAGTAAAGTCTCTTTTCAGTTTTGCTGGAGCCATTGCTGAACTTGTGTGTTGCTTGCCACAGACAAGGCACAAAGGAATTGGACAATGTGGATCACCTGTCCATGAAAAACCCAACCCATAGTTAGGCAACTTTCACTGTAAATACAGACTTTTTTGGGGTCAAGTACTGTGCGGGTGCATGCAAAGGACTCAGAATGTTGTAATTCTCCCTCACTAGCCTTATCAGAATTTTCTGTAGTAGAAGAAGGTGTACTACCCTCGTCTTGTACCTCATTTCTCCTCCTCACAAAATGCCACAATGGACCTTCAGCCATTTTGTTTTTAACACAACTAATAAAAAAAACACAATGGTATACTTCTGTAAGTCAACCACACTATCACTAATATCAACAACTGTGCATTAAATAGCAAATGTCTTTCTGCAATGCAATTATTGCTCATATCTGGTTCTCAGTGCTAAACCTACACTACAGTGCACAAATCTGCACCTATCTCTGCAAGGGCACAAATGCAACCTTTTTTCTGTGTGCATAGGCACAGTACAATGTGGAGGTCATCAGGGCACAGTACAATGTGTGTCCTGTTCACAGCACAACACTGCTATCATGTACAGCGCATTTTTTTCTGCAAATAAATCTGCAAACCATATGCAGGTTTCTGATTAAAAAAACAAATAAGGAAAAAATCAGAAGACAGCAGATTTTGCACTCTCCAGTTTTACTAAATCAACTTCAAATTGTCATTGCATTGAGCATTCCCCCCTAACATGTAGCAGAGTACTTACAAAATTTCTTGCTGTTCCGTCAACTGTGTGCACTCCTAGTTTGGAAATACTGCTTCCTGTAGGTAGGTTTCAGCCAAGTCCTGAAGCTGCAGTGTCGTCCCCTACTTTATAACACAGTCAGTCCTGCTGAAAGTAAAAAATTGGTCATGTTAGCAAAGGCACAATGAGTCACCAAAGCAGAGAACAGGGGGTCAGTACAGTGCAGAAGAGGTTTTCCGTCAGCATAGTAGTACTTACAAGAGATCTTGCTGTTCTGTCAACTGCGTGCACTCTTGGTTTGGAACTACTGCTTCCTGTAGGTAGGTTTCAGCCAAGTCCTGAAGCTGAAGTCATCCCCTGCTTTGTAACACAGACAGCCCTGCTGAAAGTAAAGATTGGTCATGTTCAAAGGACAGAAGGCACAGTACAGTGGGGAAGTCACCAGGGCACAGCAAAATGTGGTGAGGTGAGAGGGGGTATTGTTGAGGGTGGAGAGTTAGGGGGTATTGTTGAGGGTGGAGAGCTAGGGGGTATTGTTGAGGGTGGAGAGGTATTGTCGAGGGTGGAGAGGTGGGGGGGGGTATTGTTGAGGGTGGAGAAATGGGGCGGTATTGTTGATGGTGGAGGCGTATTGTTGAGGATGGAGTGGTGGGAAGGGTATTGTTGAGGAAGGAGAGGTGGGAGGGTATTGTTGAGGGTGGAGAGGTGGGAGGGTATTGTTGAGGGTGGAGAGGTGGGAGGGTATTGTTGAGGGTGGAGAGGTGGGGGTGTATTGTTGAGGGTGAAGAGGTGGGGGGGGGGGTATTGTTGAGGGTGAAGAGGTGGGGGGTATTGTTGAGGGTGGAGTGGTGAGGGAGGGTATTGTTGAGGGTGGAGAGAGGCAGAAAGGGGGGTAATTGAGGGTGGAGAGGAGAGTTATTGCTGTGGGTAGAGATCACAATCACTGGCCCACACTACATCACTCAGCAGCCTTGCCCCCTCCAAGAAGTTCTGCAGCAGCTGAAGGAAAGGAAAGCCCATGCTATCAGCACAGGCTGAGAGAGTTAAATATGGCTCTGCCCTCCCCCATGTGCTCCGACGGCTCTCTGTCCCCTCCTGCATTACTGCAGCTATAGGACTCTGACTGTGCTGTGGCAGTACAGAGTGCAGAGGGGATGCAGAGCCGCTGAAGCACATTGCACAGTGCAGGGGGAGGCAGACAGCTGCTGATTGTACAATAGGTCAGGTTGGAGCTTACCTTCCAACTGAGCCATGTGTTCCTGCTTGGTCAGCGCTGTCATATACAAGCCACCTCCTTCTTCAGCTCCCGCTCTCTGCACTCCTTCATGCTCTGCCCCCTGACTTTCTAGGAGCCGGAACTATAGAGGAATCACCAGGTATTCATGCGCACTGACAATACTGACTGTCAGCGCTTCTTATGCACAGAATTGAAAATACTACCCTAAAGCATTACACTGCCTCTGCTGACTTGGCTTCTTCCCATACTGCATCCTGGTGCCATCTCTTCCCCAGGTAATCTACACACACACACGGCCATCCTGCATCTACCAACGCCTAGCCCACTCCACCTCCAGACGTCCGTCCACACCACCTCCTGACGACGACCCTTCAACACCTCCTGCCGCTGGGCCCTTCAGCACCTTCAGCGCCTCCCGACACCGAGCCCTCAGCACCCGACGCCTGTCCTCAACCTCTCCAGTCACCGAGCCGCCAGCATCACCAGACGCCGTGCCTACCAACACCCCCAGACATCGCACCCTACGACCCCTCCGCTCGCCAAACCACCGTACCCACTGAAGACGTGCCACAGCACCCACGGACGCCAGCATACTGCATCCACAGACTGCAACCAGCCAGCTGCTGACCCAGCTGCCATCCACTCTCACCCTCCCCCTACAGAAGGACTCAAATGGACTCCTCCATGGCGATTCAGACTCTCCACATCACCTCCCCCAACCTGACCAGCACCCCGCTCACCCCAACATGCCACCTGCATTCTTCCTCCTCGTATTGCTCTCCTCCATCCCAAAAATCGCCTCCCTCTACCCGCCTACCCCCCCAAATCGGCTCTACATTGCCCCTTCACTTCTCCCCTCTCCCCGCTACGGCACTCACCACCTCCCCCTGCTACTCCACTCCCCCATCGACCCACGTGCCACCACTATCAAACCCACAGGCTCCTGCACTTCCTGTTCCCATGCCACCCTCCTCATCCTCCTCCTTCTCCTATCCGCTGGGGACATCTCCCCAAACCCTGGCCCCTCACCCCCCCTAGGGACCCCCCTGCTCCCACCAGCCGCCACAACCACAACCACTTCAACCTCATACCTGTACCCCTCCTCCCCGCACCCATCCCCCCTCTCTTGGTTGCACTCCTGAACGCCCGCTTGGTTTGCAACAAGCTTACCGCCATCCATGACCTCTTTATCTCCCCCTCCCTCAACCTCCTAGCGGTCACCGAAACCTGGGTACAGGCCACTGACTCTACCTCCCCTGCGGCACTCACCCATGGAGGTCTCATCTGGATCCATTCACCCAGACTGAGCGGTCGCAGAGGTGGTGGTGTCAGCTTGCTCCTATCACCGCTGAGCACCTTCCAGGCCCTCCCTAACCCCCCCCTCTCTATTCTTCTCCTCCTTCGAGGCTCACTGCATCCGGCTCTTCTACCCCACCCCCCTAAGGATTGCAGTGATTTACAGGCCTCCCGGATCCATACCCCGCTTCCTGGATGACTTTGCCGCCTGGCTTCCCTTCTTCCTCTCCTCTGAGCTACCGACCATCATCCTTGGGGACTTCAATATCCCCATCAACAACAACAACCCGGCTACTTCCCAACTCCTCCACCTAACCTCCTCCTTCGCGCTCACACAGTACGCTCAATCCTCCACCCACATCGATGGAAACACCCTGGACCTCGTCTACTCCCACCTCTGTACCCTCAGCCAGTTCACTAACACCCCCTTCCCTCTCTCCGACCACCACCTCCTCACGTTCTCCATCTCCCCTTCCCCTAACTCCCCCCCCCCCAAGGCGCCAAACCACCACCAGCCGCAACCTCCGCAACCTGAACTTGGCCCCCCTCCACTCGGCTGCCGACCGCCTACACGACAGCATCCTTCCACTGTCATGTCCTGACCTAGCCACAACCACATACAACGACTCACTGTCAGCTGCCCTAGACTCTCTGGCACCCCTAACCACATGCAACATCAAACCTAGACCGCTTCAGCCATGGCAGAATGACCATACTAAATGCCTCAAACGTTGCAGTCGCGCGCTGGAGAGAATATGGCACAAAACCAGGTCCCCTCGTGCGTTCTCCCTCTACAAATCTGCCTTCCTCACTTACACCTCCTCCCTCCAGGCTGCCAATCAGGCCTACTTCGTCAACCTGATCAACACCCTCTCCACCTCCCCTCGCCAACTCTTCTCCACCTTCAACTCCCTGCTCGCTCCCCCCCCTCCTCCACTCAGTACCTCACTCACCGCCCACGAGATTGCCACCCATTTTCACAACAAGATTGACGCAATCAGTAAGGACATAATCAACTCGCAATCTACCTCCCCACCTAGCCTCCCCCCCATCACCCCCTCATCTCTCCCCTCCCCTGACCTCGCAAACGCACTGCCCCCCACCACACCCAAGGCCCCGCTTACCGTAACCCCTCCAGCACTGTACTCCTTCAGCCCTGCTACCACTGAGGAAGTCACCAGGGTCTTCTCAGAAGCCCGCCTCACTACGTGCCTTCTGGACCCTATCCCCTCTCATCTTCTCTGGTCACCCCCCTCCTCCCTCATCCGCTCCCTCACCCACATCTTCAATCTCTTCGTCTCTACTGGCGCATTCCCCTCCCCCTAAAGCATGCACACATCACCCCCATACTCAAAAAGCCCTCCCTGGACCCCACAGACCTAAACAACCTCAGACCCATCTCCCTGCTGCCACTCACTTCCAAGCTCCTTGAGCGCTTAGTCTACGATCGCATGAGCGCCCACCTAACTGACAACAACCTCCTTGACCCACTACAGTCCGGCTTCCGTCCCCAACACTCCACCGAAACCGCCCTTCTCAAAATCACTAACGACCTACTAACCGCCAAAGCCAAAGGCGACTACTCTGTCCTCCTTCTCCTGGACCTCTCCGCGGCCTTCGACACAGTTGACCACCCCCTCCTCCTTAATAAACTACTCTCCCTTGGCATCAGAGACACCTCTCTCTCCTGGTTCTCCTCCTATCTATCCCAACGCTCCTTCAGCGTTTCCCACAACGGTGCCACCTCCCCTCCCCCTCTTTGTTGGGGTCCCCCAACGCTCTGTCCTCAGACCCCTTCTCTTCTCCATCTACACCTCCTCCCTTGGCAAACTCATACACTCCCACGGCTTCAACTATCACCTCTACGCTGATGACACTCAAATTTACCTCTCCACCCTCCACCTCACCCCCACAGTCTCCGCCCGTCACTCATCTCTGAAACGACATCTCAGACTGGATGTTGCTCCATTTCCTCAAGCTTAACCTCTCCAAAACCAAGCTCCTCATCTTTCCCCCTGCCCACGCCCCCCCCATCCTATCCATCACTACCAACAACACCACCATCAATCCCGCCCAGCAAGCCATAGTCCTTGGCGTCACTTTGGACTCAAACCTTTCCTTCCAACCTCATGTCAAATCACTTACAAACACATGCAGGCTCCACCTCTGCAACATCGGCAAGATACGCTCCTTCCTTACCCCAGACACCACTAAGCTACTCGTACACTCCCTGATTGTCTCGCGCCTTGACTACTGCAACTCCCTTCTCACCGGCCTGCCCCAGCGCAGGCTCTCCCCGCTTCAGACCATCCTGAACTCAGCGGCTAGACTCATCCACCTCACCAACCGCTCCACCTCTGCCATCCCCCTCTGCCTATCCCTCCACTGGCTCCCGGTTGCCCAACACATCAAATTCAAACTGCTAACCCTGACCTACAAAGTCATTCACAACACTGCCCCTAACTACCTCACCAACCTGATTCCCAAGTACCACCCTACCTGTACCCTTCGCTCCTCTCAGGACCTCCTTCTGTCTTGCTCCCTGGTCTCCTCCTCCCACGCACGACTGCAAGACTTCTCCAGGTCCTCCCCCATTCTCTGGAACTCACTACCCCAATCCATCAGATTCTCTCCTTCCCTCCTCATCTTCAGGCGCACCCTGAAAACCCACCTCTTCAGGGAAGCCTACCCCACCCTTACCTAACAGCCGTCCTCCTTCATTCCTCCTACCACTCCATCCCCCACAGCCACTTCCTCCTGTACCACTACCCCCTCCCTCCTAGATTGTAAGCTCGAAAGAGTAGGGCCCTCTAACCCCTCATGTGCTGTTTGTTGTTGCTGTACTGTTGCTGTACTGTTTCATGTATTGTCCCCCCCCTCTATTGTACAGCGCTGAGCAAACCCTTTGGCGCTATATAAACTCGATGTAATAATAATAATAACCTGGAATTCCACTTTAAATGCAGTGGCTGCATTACTTTTTTTTTCTTTATTTTCGCCTGGTGATCTGTCCAGTAACATACTTTGTGGTTGATTTACTAAAAGCAAACACACCATTTCCTTTGCAAAGGAAATTTCCCTAGATTGAAGCTTTGTTTTGCAAAGAGTACAAACAGTACCCAATCACATGCAAGGAAAAGAAAAAAAAACTATTTTTGCTTGCCTGTGATTGGATGATGAAAGTCAGCAGAGCTTAACCTCACTCACTCACCTCACTCAAGGGCTGGGGAAAGTTCCCTTGCATAGTGCAACTGCACTTGTAATGTGAACGGTCTATTTAACTTTAGTAAAGTAATCCCTTTTTGTCTTAGGGTGTCTCCAATCTAAATAGAGGAGCAATGGAGACCCCTTTGGATAGCAACATTGTCAATCTGAGGATAGGGTATTGTTAGATGCACCAGCAGATTAAGATGGACTTGACTAACAAATTATACCTGAACTCCAGCTAACACTTTTTAAGCAGATACTGCAACAGTCCTTTTTTCCTTTTGGGATAAAGGTTTTTTAAAAAATGAATAAAGGCTGAGCCATGCAAATCAGTGTGCTTACAGTTGAAAGCACACACAGCTTATTGTGAAACAGCACACAGTTAACCCTTTGATCGCCCCACATGTTAACCCCTTCCTGCATTGTATTGATGTCACTGGGGATGTCAGTGATACCAAGTCAGTTCCCCCCATTGTCAAAAAGCCTGCCGCAGTCCCCGTATAAATCGCTGATCACTACCATTACTAGTAAAAAAAATAAAAAATTCCAGTATATATACAGCCATTTGTAAACACTATAACGTTTGCGTAAACCAATTAATTTATACTGTACATATTGGGATTTTTTTTTCTTAGCAAAGACATGTAGCAGAATACATTTTAGCCTAAATCTATTACTAAATGTGATTTTTTAAATTTTTATTACTGGACATGTTTAATAGCACAGTCAAAAATATTGGTTTCTTTTCCTCAAAATTGTTGGACTTTTTTTTTAATAGCACAAAAAATAAAAAACACAGAGGTGATCAAATACCACCAAAAGAAATCTCTATTCGTGGGAAAAAAAGGACGTAAATTTCATTTGGGTGCAGCGTTACATGACCAGGCAAGTAACGCAGCGCCATAACGCAAAAAATGGCCTGGTCAGGAAGAGGGGTAAATCCTCCGGAGGACAAGTGGTTAAAGGAAATTGAAAAATAATAGACGAATGAAGTAACCACATCTAAGAATTGGTAAGCAGCAATATAATGCACTCTTGTTTTTGGGTTTAATACCACTTTAATGTTTTACTGGCTTTTCAGCAATTGAAGTACCAGTCCCAATCAGCTTTTTTCATTTCTTTGTTTTCGTTCATTTTAGATTAATATTGTCAACTGCAAGCACTGTGATGTGTTGTAACAATGAACAGCAGTGCTCCATAATGCGTGACCACTGGTGTGAATGGGCTAATGTTACCAGATGAAATCCAGGGACACCCCACAAATGCCCACAAAACCACAACCTCATATGTAGCCACACCCACAATTTGATACCTCCATTTTTTAACATGCCCTTAAACAATCTGCCATAGACTTTTGGACCAAAATGCAGGCTTTGGAGGTATAAAGATAAAATACTATGGGTAACAGGAGAATAATGCAACACACCTGTGGGTGTGGTGACACTGCGTTAAAAGTGTGTGGGGCTTAAAAAGGGATGGTTTAAAAACACTTGAACCTATGCTGTTATGGGTCAGGAGAGTGTGAAGCACAGAGTTAGGGGTCAGAATTAGGTAATACACAGAGTGCAGGGGTCAGGATTAGGTAGCATACAGAGTGCAGGGCTCAGGATTAGGTAGCGCAGAGTTCAGGGGTCATGATTAAGTAGAGTACAGAGTTCAAGGGTCAGGATTAAGTAACAATGAAGTTCAGCGGTCAGGATAAGGTAACGCACAGAGTTCAGGGGTCAGGATAAGGTAGCGCACAAAGTTCAAGGGTCAGGATTAAGTAATGCACAAAGTTCAGCAGTCAGGATTAAGTAACGCAGAGTTCAGGGGTCAGGATTAAGGAACAGACAGAACTCAGAGGTCAAGATTATCTAACACACTTAGTTCAGGGGGTAGGACTAAGTAAGAAAGTTCACCAGTAGGGATTAAAGGATAAATTCACCTTTTAGCCAAAAACAATGAATGCACATTTTTTTGCAAGTGACTGTCCATCCTCTGTTGGTGGTAACTTTGATACTTAGATTCCTGAATCCATGTCACTATGGTTCAAGTCACTTAAAGTGGAATTCCAACCTACACCTAACTAGCCTTTAAACTGCTCCCCCCCCCAACATCTATGTCAACTAACCTGTATAATAATTATGTGTTTATCTATTTTCCAGTCGTGTGATCTGGTTCCCGTGTCAGACAGCACTACTGCAGGGGAAAGAAAGGAGTGTTCTATCCTATCACTTGTGGCTGTTGCTGATTAACACAGGGGAATGCCATTCGCATGACTCTGGCCAGGGAGGAAAAACTGAAGGCCTTTACTAATGGATGCACCCTCCTGTGTGTCTTTTGAGTATGTTTCTTAGTAATAGACTGTTCCTGAACCATCAAGAGATCCTTTTGTTGGCTGATCATCTGACTTGACCTCAGCTGGACATCATCCAGATGCTGCAAGGTTTGGGAACTCACCCAAACCTTACCCAGACTGGGTGACCTACTCCTTACACTGGACAGGGTTAAGTGTGTCATTCATTGCCACACTATCTTTTTTGTTAAGGTTGAATTTAGGTATTGCTTTTGGGACTTCCTGAGGGTCCACACGTTGAAGAGTTAAGATTCAGCAGTTGTGCCCCTCTTTTCCTCTTTGAGAGAAACTTTCCATTTCTGTAGGGTCCTGTTGTCCCCTGGATGGTCAGTAGATAGGACACGCTGGTACCTTGCTACAGATTCCTTTAAAGGATTGGAGGCCTTCGTGGGACCTGATTAATGGGAATACATCCCGCTTCTGTGCACAATCTGCAGGCTTCTGAGGAAGTTTCTTTAAATTCCTTCATCTCTATTATCCTGTCAGACAAATGTTTCTAGTACTAGTTTTAGGATTCCTATCCTTCACTTTTTTGTGGAGGATTCTGTTGCAGGGAGTATGGGGGGGGGGGGGGTGGTAGCGGGTGACAGCTGCAGGGTCAGGGTGGAACATGTAACATTTTCTCAAAGGTGAACTTGTCCTTTACATTTTTTCTAGCTTTCCCTTCAATCCATTTACATTTTATGCTGTGAGGATTCTCACATCTTTTTAAAAGGTAATATTTAAAGTATTTGTGTTTGATGGACTAGTAGATATAGATGGACTAACAAATTAAAGCCCAGCTTCAGCTAACATTCTTAGGCTATTACAAAAACTACTTTTTTTCCTTCTGGGATAAAGGTTATAAACAAAGGCTGACAATTATAAGGCACACCTGTCAAATGTTTCTCTCATTCCTCCAACTTCCACATTTTTCTACATAGCTTGGTGGAGGTTGAAAAATAACAGCTGGATCAACAGGTAAAACACTGAATTACAGATGGTGCTCAGAAAAACAAAAAGATATAGAGGCACCTCTGGGTGTAGACTGTAGACAGATTTATTAATAAAAGCAGGGTTAAAATCCACTCACATTCCACAAGAATAAGAGCAGACACATCATTAGTCCATGATCTGTGTGAAGAAAAGTCAGGAGCTCTCGCTGTGGTTGTGGCCACCACCACTCTGCTGGATCCAAGACTGGCGGACTGGTTCGCTTGATGAAACGCAGCGTCGAATGCGATGACGTCTCCGGACATGATTACGACACGTTTCGGAGCATGTGCACAGTAGAGGAGAGAATCAAGAGTGCTTCTTTGTTAAACTAAGGACTAGGGGTTATATGTGAATATTTATAGTGGTTGAATTTAATTTAGCATCACCAATTGCAGGGGTGTATTTGCTGCAAGGCAAAGTAGTCATTTGCCTTGGGCAGCATTTTTTGAGGGGGCAGCACCTCTCCAGGCTGCTTCAGAAGCTGTGAGGTGCAAAGTGCTCCTGCTCGTATACAGGTCCTCCAGTACTGGCTGGCAAAATCAGCAGTGGGGGGATGGAAGCAGAGAGTGGACCCTAGGCACTTTGTAGCAATAAAAAACTTTCTTCAGCCAAGCGGACTTTTTATTCGCTTTCAGGTGCAGGCGGAGTAATGTTCAGCACTACATTTCCCGACAATTGAAATAAAGTCCCGGCCTGCACAGCGGATTGAAATAGAAGAGGCAGTGACTTAGCTGATGTGAAATGCGGTGCATGATATTACTCCGTGTGCACCCAAAAGCAATGAAATAGTCCACCTTATAACGGTACAAGAGTCTAGGGCAGGGGTCCTCAAACATTTTAAACAGGGGGCCAGTTCATTGTCCCTCAGACCGTTGGAGGGCCGGACAATAGTTTAAAAAAAAAAAACTATGAACAAATGCGGACACAGTACAGGAGATGACTAGAGACTGCGGACATACAATGGCGGCGGGAATACTGGGCCGGCTGCTCCATAAGACACACAGACATTTCCCCTCAAGTGTGTCTTATGAAGCAAAATATACGGTAAATGCAGGACACCTTGTTGGGTCAGATCTGTGTACAATGTAAAGAGAAAGAGGGGGGAGGGAGAGAGAGAAGGATGGGAGAGAGGAGAGAGGGGGGAAAGAGAGAGGGAGGAGATCGATCATCCATTGCACTTATCTAGGGTCCATGGCCATGATACCCGACATGCAGCGCTGGAGTCTCCTCTTTTGCTCCCCCTCTTCATGGTCAACTCTGGGCTCCGCCCTCCGGCCTTGACGGTTTCATGCACTGATCAGAATAGATGGCTGGCTGGCTGCAGAGAGGCCAGGGGAGTGGTGCGGGTTCATAAGCCAAGCCCACCTTCCCCGGTTCTAGAATTGCTGATCCCGCCCTCCTGCCTCCCGCCCGAGCCCTGCTGAGCTCTCCCGACCGCGGCAGATACGCCCCTGCCCGGCGGGCCGGATAAATGTCCTCAGTGGGCCACATGTGGCCCATGGGCCGTAGTTTGAGGACCCCTGGTCTAGGGCATCAGTATTTCCTAAAGGTAAGATGTGTGTGGCAGCTTTGTGTTCTGGCAGTAAGTTGAAGGATGGACATGCCTTTTATATTTTGCAACCTGGGCTCTCCTTCTCCCTCTTTCTCCCCCCTCTCTTCCTCTTCCTCTCTCTCCCACTCTCTTTTCCTCCCTCCTTCTCTCTCTCCCTGCCTCTCTCACCTCCCCTGCCTCCCTCCCTCCCTCTCTCACCAACCCTTCCCTCACTCTCTCACCCCCCTCACAATCACTCTTTCTCTCCTCTCTCTTTTTTATTTTGGGGGATGCCTGATTATTCTGTTGCATAGGGCAGCACAACAACAAAATACACTACTGACCGCTTGTCAAAACTCAAAATTTACCTATGTATTAGAAACAGCTGAATTATCCTTCCTAGACCTCGAAGTATAACAGGAAAATATTACAATCCAGGCAAAAAATAATAATAAACCTACAGCAGGCAATTCTCTTTTATATTACAGTACTTGTCATTACAAAAATGGACTAATAATATTCCCAAAGGGCAATTTTGCTGCCTTAGGCAAAACTGCACAAAAACCTCAGATTACATTGAGCAAAGTTCCATTCGAGAAGAAAAACTTTTGGAAAAGGGCTATCTGAAATCCTTAGTTTAAAAAGCTTGCAATTCCTATTTGGAGGCTAAAACTGACAGATTTATAACCAGATTTCCCCATCAATGCAAAAAAATTGAGCTAATTATCCAAAAAAACATTGAAACATTATTAGAAGACCTACACTTACAACCCCATCTCCCTAACAAACCTCAGGTTACTTACAAGAGGGCTCCAAATTGAACCACTTGCCTCCTGGACACTTATACCCCCTTCATGCCCAGGCCAATTTTCAACTTTCAGGGCTGTCGCACTTTGAATGACAATTGCGCAGTCATGTAACATTGCACCCATATGACATTTTTATAATTTTTTTCACACAGATAGAGATTTCTTTTATGTACTCGCCATTGGCTGTTTTATTTTTTGCGCTTATAACAAATGAAGAGCAAAAATTTTGAAAACAAAAAGCTTTTCTTTGTTTCTATTATAAAATTTTGCAAACAGGTAATTTTTCTCCTTTACTGATATGCGTTGATGAGGCAGCACTGATAGGCAGCACTGATAGGCAGCACTGATGAGGTACAAAATAGTTACAAAATAGTTAAAATATGTCTCCTGCGCCACTAGGAATACTAATGTCACTAAGCAGCCAGCACTAGAAGTGCCACAACCACAGCACCAACTGTATTAACCAAGAGATATTTATAAAAACAGTGCGGCGCTCAAACAATGAATATAAACAGAAAGTATAAGAACACAATCAATTGTACTGTTATTAGTGCCACCATGTAATATAGCCCAAACAACCATAAACATATATGGAGAGTACAGGCTGGTGATATTACACACTCAAACAGGGGTCTCATGCACTGTAGTGATTTCAACACAATTTAGTGAATAATGTCCATGTGCATTTATAAATTTCATGTGAACTGCAAGTGCCAATCCTCAGTAGGTGGAGTGCCCCCTCACCTTCCTGCCCAGGCCCCTAAGGACCAATGAGCCTTGGTATATAATAGGTATCTCTCCTGGAGTTGGATGGATCCTCCAGGTAATGGTGGTGGGACCCCCTTCTTGTCTATCCTGGATTGTAGGTGGTATAGGTATATGCCCCTCCAGAATGGTCACCAGTAAGGCAAGAAAAACGTATATAGTGTAAAACCGTTTTATTGAGAAAATAGTTAAAAGGAACAAAATCCTACTCACACATTACTTCAGTAAAATCAGGCCTTCACACCACTAAAAAAGGGTGTACTGCATACAAGAAACAAGGAGCACCAAGATGGCGCCCGCCAGAAAATTAAGATATTTCTGTTTTTTTATGGAGTTCCTTTACATATCTAGGCATTTGTATATAGTCTAAGCCCTTGCCGCCAATTTTTATATATCCCCATTATTCCGCAAACCAAGTTTAGTATTTTTTCATGTGAGTTTATCATTTTATTATGTTGTGATATTTATATGTTGTTAGTAATCTATTGTAGTATTTTTTATTGTTTTACATATTATGTATGCCCATCACCCAATAGGAATAATTTCTCCCATTTACTTTACATCTGTCTATACCATAAGTGTAATTTTAGTATTGCCAAGTGGTGGTGATAACTGAAATTCAGCCACTAAAAATATTCACATCTAGCCCCTAGTCTTAAGCTTGACAAAAGCGTGTGCTCAATTCTCTCCTCTACAGTGTGCATGCTCTGAAATACACTGTAATCACGTCCGGTGACATCATCGCCCTCCACACTCCAGTCCGTCAAGCACTCCAGCCCTCGATCTGGTTCTCTCCACCTTCCAGCCGGCCTTGGATCCAGCAGTTTGGTGGCCATGGTGTCCACAGTAGAAGCTCAGGACCTTTATTTACACGGATCATGGACTAGTAACGTGCCTGCTCTTATTCTTATGGAATGTGAGTGTATTTTAACCCTGCTTTTATTAATACAGTGAAGAAAATAAGTATTTGATCTCCTGCTGATTTTGAATGTTTGCCCACTCAATGTTTTATCAGTCTAAAAATCGAATGGTAGGTGTATTGTAACACTGAAAGACAGAATAGCAACAAAAAATTCAAAAGAAATGCATGTCTAACAAATTATACAGTGATTTGCATGTTCATTAGGGAAATAAGTATTTGATCCCCTATCATTCAGCAGGATTTCTTGCTAGCAGGTGTCTTTCAATGCATAATTTGTTAGACATGCATTTCTTTTGAATTTTTTGTTGCTATTCTGTCTCTCAGTGTTACAATACACCTACCATTCGATTTTTAGACTGATCATTTCTTTGAGAGTGGGCAAACATTCAAAATCAGCAGGGGATCAAATACTTATTTCCTTCACTGTATATTTGTATACAGTCTACTCTGAGATGCGCCTCTTTATCTTTTTTTTTTACGATTGCTTTCTCTATCCATAGAAGGCTTGCTTTGATGTGCTGACGTCTTCTGTTCTCCCAGCAACCCCACTATTGGATGGACTGGTTACTGCTTCTCCATCACATTTACAAAAACTGTCATGTAAAGAGCTGTCACATCCTATAAGGGATCATTCATTTTGTGCCAATACAAACCTCTGTATGCTGAGAAAAACAAAGACTGCTGTACTATATATGTAATTATTGATTTCACCTTTAGTATCACTTTATATTTTTTTCGTGCAGGTAACTGTTTTTTTTTTTCTATCGTACATAGCATATCTCTTCAACTTCCACTTTGGAGTTTGTAGTTTTTGCTCAGGGACTTGACCCAGTAAAAATATTTTTATTGTTGACCACATTTTTGTGTTGGTCTGCTTTTCTCCTTATCAGGTAGCCTGTTGTTCCATCTTTCTTTTTGGTAATTGGTTGGTTGGTCCTCCTATTAGCTGACTCATGCCCATTGTTCTTTCATGCAGCAGCTTCCCTTTAGTGGTCTGTCCTGGCTTGAAGCACCAGCTTGATCCTTGGTGCCCTCATTTTGGTCCTGACAATTTCCATATTGGTATGGCCCTTTCTTCTTCTAACCTTGATTTAGATGTTTGTTTCTTCAAATCCTCCCTTGTAGTGTGATCTCTGTTGTGGACCTTTTGAATTATGTCTCAAAAACATGACTTTATCAAGACATAACATTATATGACAAGCAGCTCAGTATAGCCGGATGCTAAGAGTTAATTTTGTCTTGGTTGAACCCTCAAGGATTCTAGTTAGGAAATGGATAGAATGGGGGAAGTGAGACTTTTCCAAGACAATAAGACTGTTTGGACTGTCAACAAGTACTATTTGTATATTGAGGTTGAGAAGAATGCATATACAAAAAAGTCAAACAGATAGCCAGATAGGACTTCGACTTTCAAACATTTTAACAATAATGAGACGGGAACTCAACTGGTTGAAAGCTTACCCAAACCTTGTAGAGTGTGATAAACCAACAGACCTCTGAAACTATCACAATATACTATTGTCCACCAAGGGTGAAAGCATTAACAGTTGTTTACCATGATTCCAATACAAGAGCCAGGCAAACAGAGAGTTTTTCCCTACACATAGAAAATGTTGATTCTAAAACAAAGAAGTGAAATTCAGGACATTTAAGTCTAAAAATTGACTGTATATAATTACAAAGATATACTACAAAAACATATTACAAATAAGATGTTATAGATTTTACACACCACTAAATATTCAGCAATGGGAACTATATATCACTAACTTGAGTATTGAGATGATGGAAAGTAAGATGTATTATAAACTAGCATTAGTTACATGTCTTATCAGGAAACAAACAGGATGGTATTTCAAGAAGGAATAACTGAATATACACCTATATTCCATGGTCCCTATTTAGAATATTATAGGTATGATCACTTATATCTGGAAAAAGACGTATATTTGATCCCTGAAATTACCTTAAGATTCCACCCGAGGTATGAGTCATCTCAAATACTCAAATTGTTCTATGATACATGACCGCCACCTGGCGGGCAGGTGAGAAATAGCTTATGTACACACATTTCTCAACTAGCCAATCAAGAAGCCTGGTGGGAAGATATCTTAGAACAATGGATTAGTGGATATAAAAGCCCTTGTACCTTTAAGAAAAAAAAACCTCATCAAGAAAAAGCTCAAAAAGAAAAACTCATCAAAAGAAAAGACCTCATCAAAAGAAGACCCTGACATCTGAAGAAGATCTCTGCTGAATAACTACTCTTCCATCCTTTCAAACTTCCTAAAACTTTAACTAAATTTCTAAACCTCTAACCTTATAACTTCCTACATTCTCCCATACTGAATATCTATCACTTGCCCTATAATATCAGTCTAAAGGCGTTCCACTGCCAGCTAAATCCACGGGAGAGTTGCCTAGTCTGAATGCCGGGTGCGGTGAGATTGTTTATTTGATTTTGTATTACCTATTTTCTCTGTTGTGTGGAATCATAAAATTACCTTAGTGTATCACAACAATATTGGGTAGTTAGATATATGTAGAGAGATCCTGTTTTACTGTTAAAAATTGTTTGTTGCCATATTATAATTTTTTTTTTCCATATTTCATAATTTATTGAATATTAATAATCAGAGTATAATATATCAAGGGCCAGCTTCTTGCAATCCTATGGCCACGGCTTGTGAGAATATAACCTTTGAGATACTCGAAATTATTAATTATTAATACATTTAATAAATAATCAGATCATTTAAAAATTGTGATATTGATGTAATTAGTTAGAAACCTTATTATTGTGTCTTACATTGGTAGGATATATTTTTGATTGTGTGTACCAATATTCATTTATCACCAGTCTTTTGCGTTTTGTGTTAATATATATATAATTTTTGTACATAAATAAATTTTTATATTTATCTATTATAAGGCAAATTTTGTGTGTATGGTACGAAATCATATTGGCTAAAAGAATTCAAGGTATAATAATAAGTGGTGATCAAATTATCAAGGTGTCCAAATTATTGGTTTACTAAATATTTGCCGTATTTTAACGGCTGGAGGCACTGTAATATTTCATCTAAGGGAAAGGGACACGCCCTTTATAAATAATATATATCCTTACATAAACCACCACATCTCCATGTTATTGGATTCTGAATGACTGTTGCCAAGCTCTCAGTAGGACTGATGATGGATGATTTGACTTTTAAAAATGGCTGAATTCCTGTGTTCCAAAATGAATGAAAAAAGAAAACAAGATTTTTGTAATTACCATACAATATTTTTCTTTTGAAGGACACAGGTCTGCCCTTGTGTATGGTTGGCTGTTTCTACTGCTTGCTCACAAAACTGAGGCATGATGGTTGGGATTATATGGAGCTGGCCTAATGTTTCTTTGGTTGCCGGTGTCTTATCCTCCTCCAAGTGGCAGTATAACCAAACTGTTAAAGAATTACTGAATTCCTGTGTCCTTCAATAGACTTCAAGAAGATTTTCTAAATACAAAAATCACACTTTACACAGTGTATGATTTCCCTGCCTGAGGAGGTGCCTGAGTTGTCGGAAATTTCCAATAGACTTTGATGAGTTCCTTAAAATCATAAGAGGACTTGCCTTTGGCCATGTAGGCTCAGTCTTCAGTGGGCATTCCTCTTTTTGTTTTGACTGTGCTGGATTTCATAGGTTTTCCCAGGCATTGGTCTAGTGTTTCCTGATTGTGTTGGGGTTTTCTCCATACGTTAAAATGTCTCTGGGTATCTTTTTGACATCCTTAGTAACCTGAAACAAACTTGAAGTGACAGTTCCATTTTAATCAGTCAATTACAGTTGCTTGACACGTTGGTAACTCTTTTGGAATAAATGTATAACAAAACTCTGGCTGAGCACTGTTATACATTTTGATATGCATCCTACGTGACAACCATTTGACATTTGGTGGCTTTTCAGTAGATTAGAAACAACACTGAAATATGTAATGCCAGAGAGCTTTCTGGGAAATTAACACATTAGAATTATGCTGACTAAGCATAAATGTGGTTATAAAAATGTGTTTTTTTATAACTGTTATCTACTTCTAAAAAAAGCAAAATTATACCTTAAGAATCACTATTTTTAAATAGGACTATTCAGCAATGGCTGCTTGGGTGATGTAGGGTGCAGCTCAAGCGGTAAAAGTGGCCAAAATTATACCCCTTTATTTCTGGGACTATAATAAATTGTGAAACTAAAGTCTGAAAACTAGGATACAGGAGAGGAGATAAGGGAATAAGAAGCAATCCACTTTGCTGGCATTTTACGTTTTATGCACCTATCATGCTGTTTTTGTTTTGGGGGGGGGGTTGAATTATGTTCTTATGATCCCCTTATCAGTTTACAGAGTGGAAGTGGAACAAAAAGACCAATAGTAAACAAAATAGACATTATTAAAAAAATCAAGGTATAACCATTTGGGAGAGATCCCCTTTGTCCTGATGGCTTCTAAAAGCATCGCAAGTTACCCATTACATCTCCACTACAAGTGGCAGGTAAGTGGCACCTTCAACTCTCTTATTATCCTTTGGGGCACTGGTAATGTAGGAATGTTCACTAATGCTAATCAGCATAGGACTAGTCATTTATAGAGAGAGTGGCTTATACCTGACATACAAAGTTGATAATAAAAAAAAAAAAAAAGGAAAAAAAAAAACACTAACAATCAATGGATTGCTTTTGTCATTGAAGGAAACATTTACCTACTATTTACCTTAGATATCTTTGGCTACAAATTGGCCTAATCAGGTTTGATCTTTAAAGTTTGAAGACTGGTTTAGTTATCATTATTAGCCTTTCACTGAGAACGCAACACATAGGCTGGGTTCAGTTTTTATATAGTTATTTCCTACGGATAACATTATAACATTATTCCCAGCAGATAAATGCTGTATGCAAAGACACAGGCACTGATACAAATATGTGTATATAAGAATGAGAACTAACATTTACAGCCAGATATAATTAAACAAACTCAATGTAAAAAAGTCTGGGGAAAAAAAGCTAAAGCATTACTTAAATCAGTCCCTAGTGTAGAAAATGTACCCCAGAAGGAGGATTACCTCTTTCCAGAAAGCCTTTCTTGGATATTGTCAAAAACAGTGTATAGACATTTACATTATCATGTTGCTACCCAATTATATAATTCAGTACCTACATACTGGTGTGACCTTTCATTCCCTGTGAACTATCTTACGAATAATTATCTTCTGGCATTTATTTGACCATCAAAGCTCATTTTCATATCATAGTTAATGACTATGCCAAAGGCAAGATGACATACCTAATCAGCATACTAAGAAACATGGTTTTAATTTTGTTTTAAAAGCCAGTTATTAAACTGTAAAATCAGTCTACAAGTATTATTCATGTAAAATATAAATGGTCTATATAATATTCAAGATAAAAAAAAAATTACTAATAACTTGCAGTTTATTTTTTAGACATTTTCTAGTAATACTCAGGAAGAAGACTGCAATTGTTGGAAGCACATTCATGTTGAGAAGCAGATATTGCTATGGACTGGACTCTAGTGTCTTCTCCATACTGTGCCTGCACTTTACTTGCTATTCACAAAATGCAATCTCTGGCGCGGAGCTTGCAGTGTCCTATGGAATGTTCTGTGCATAATGCTGCAGAGAACACTCAGTGAATAGAAGAAAGGCTGGTCACATGACTTTCACGGGCAATGTGACCAAATGTCTACTCCTCCTAGTGCTGTTTTTTCCATTTACTGATATGAATGGGGCTTCCTTTGCTTTGGAGACTTTAAGCAAGCAAAGTGCTAAGTGAATCTGTAATATACACAGTACTGCATTACAAAATACTCAGATCAGAGCTACTGTAGGAATGGCTGAGGAGGAGACTTGCTGACTGGATCTAATCAGGTCATTTGATCTAATTTAGAAAAAACTAGGAAAAATTCTACAAGTGTATTGTGTGAAAGGAATGAGTACAGAAAGAAATGCTGAACATAGCTCTACTGTTAATTTTGACATGCATTGTTTTAACGTTAAATCAATTATCATGACCGCATGATTTTATGCAGAAAACAGTAATGTCAAACTAATATTTTGTTGTGCTTTAACGCACAGATAATAAAAGTATCCTATTGTATATTAGGACAGAGTACTAAGCAGTTGGAAACAAGTGGTGCTACATTTGAGATGTGTAAACCCTGAGATCTGTGAGTGGCAGGACCCAGAAGAGGGCATAGGAGGTGCCTGAGATGGAACGGTGCAAGGGGATTATATTGATATTGTAAGAGGAGTATTCAAGGTATGAGGAAACATATGGTAGTATGCCTGCTGCTTCCGTATCAAGATATCTGACAAGTATTAAATAAAGTAGAAAAAAGCCTTGACATATGGTGTAAAATTTTAAAAACATGATGCCTTTTTAAAAAAAAAACAGCATTATGGCTACTAAATGCATAGTTAAAGGCTGAGGTCACCTTTAAAAAATAATAAATGCATTTTTGCAGGGACAAAAATGTGCATTAATTTTTTTCTTGGGAGTCTGTAAAGCATTGCACCCATGATCAGCAGATTGTGGGTGCAATGCCAGGATCCTGCAGACTGTCAGTAGAGCGGATCAATGATTTAGAAGTCCTGAAAGGTGTTGGAAACATGCCTGGGAGATATGAAAATCTTGAAAAGGACCTTTCTAGTCTCCCTGCAAGACCTTCTACCACATACCCCCCTCTTGTTTCAACCCCAGGGTTATAACACTTGTGGTGCGGCAAGAATGAAATCAGGACATCTACATTTCCCATCTTAGCACCTGCTTAGTGTTTCTCAATTCTTTTTCAGTTACTGCATATTTATTTTTATGTTACTTAACCTTTCTGCTCAGGAACACTACATGATGTTCCTCCCCATCCTGTACCCGTGACATCATCGCCCCCTGACCAACATTGGATGCATCTGCCTGCACCACAAGATCCTTGGAAAAATCTGAGGAGTAAAGAACTAGTTGAATATAACAAAGCCCTCATCAAGACTTGAAATGATTCTTCCACTTCTGGAGACCATTTTACCATCACTGAGTTTTTCCCTTTTGTAAAGTCAGTCAATGGGGCTGTCACGGTCTGGGTCAGGTTCAGAGACCAGTTGCTACAGCAGTGTAAGGCTTACCTGAAACCAGCAGGATAGGTACACCAGCGGATCACCCTGGGAATGACGCAGGCTCACCTGAGGTGCGGGGTCTAAGTATTAACCGGTTTTCCCCAGAGCTCCTAATGATGGAGATGGATTTGGCTGCGTGTGAATACCAGGTCGCAGATCTCAGGATCACCCCACCAGGGAATGAACAAGCTGGAAACCAATAGCAGATCAAACAGTTAAGGGATCAGACAAAAGCGGAGTCAGTCACAAGCCAAGGGTCGGTCACAAATCGTAGTAGATTAGGAAGAGGCAAAATCATAGTCAGTAACAAAGCCAAAGGTCAGTGGCGAAGTTGTAGGCGGCAGCAGGACACAGAAGCGGGATATTGGCTGGAAGGCACAATAATCTGGCAAGGAGGAAGTGCATGGACATGGATTTTATAGGAAGTTCATGGGAGGAGCAAGGACTTCAAGGTTCAAGAGATAACAAGGCACAAGACAGGATTATCCAATAGATCAGGCATAGTATAGTCCAGCATCCCAGGTAGCTCAGTGAGAAGAAACATTGCCTCTCACCGCAGAAGGCCTGGTTTTGATCCCAGGCTCTGACAGGGGCTGTCAGAGTTACAAAATTAGGAATTAATTTCCTATAGTAACCCAATATGCCAAAGAAAACTTTGACCAGTTTTTTTTGTTCATGGTATGTGGCCATTCTTGGATAGCTCCTGTTTTGCTCAGCTAAGGTTTGATGATTCTTTGATCAATAGCATATTTGGCTTCCTCTTAACTAATGACACACTTTTTAGGATTTGTCATGAAATTTTACTTAAAGCGGAATTCCAGATGAAAAAAATAAAAAATAAATAAAAGTCAGCAGCTACAAAAACTGTAGCTGCTGACTTTTAAAATACAGCCACTTACATATCCCTTGGGCTAGCTGTGTCCTCACCACGGCTGGTTTGACCGACTGTCTTCTCTCCCTGGTGCCGGCATCTTCAGTGTGGGCACCCGGCTGTGACAGCTTGTGGCTATACAGCCGGGTGCCCACTGCGAATGCGTGAGAAGCGCTGCACTTTGTGAATGGCCACGTAGTCTTCTGGGATCTGTCACGTGTCCCAGAAGACTACGGGGGGGGGGTGGAGGACAACCTCTGCTTCCGATCTTAGGCGATTGTAGTGGAAGTAAGAGCGTGTCCATGTTAGATTCAGGTACCCTCTCCCCAAGGGTGCCAATCCTTACTGGGGAGCAAGTGACAAAGACTTACAGCGGAACTTTGCCTTTTGGGTGGAACTCCGCTTTAAAGAAGACATTCAATACAGCCTGTACATGGGGCAAGTGAGATTCTCAATCAGTGCTATGTATCACTATACTGTTCAGATAGGCTGCAGCATACTGATGATAAGGTCTTAGGGTCCTGTCCATGACCCTATGAAATGTTGCAGGGACATTTTGTAACCCAAAAGGCATAATTTTCCTTAGCTCTTTGTCAGAGCCTCTATGAATTAAAATGATGATATATGATTCTGAACTATGACGCAGGGTTTGTAAAAGGAAACTGCTCTAAATTTCAGATAAGCCAAAATACAGGGTCACGTTAATGTTTTCCAGTATCAGAGTTACATAACAGGGAAACTGGTTTTGCAACTTGAAAAGTTTATTCTGAAAGCAAGTTGAGTACAAGTCAGTTAAAGATGTGAACATTTGGCACTGAGAACAATTAAAAGATTTACTCCGTAAACAAGGTATCCCACCAATTTATTACTGCTTGTACAAAAAGTCTGTTGAACAGCTGGCTTTCAATTGTTTTGGCAATGAGAAACCAACAAGTGTTATTTGACCAGCTTAATGAAACAGGACTTATAGTATATAATTAGAGATGAGCGAATCGAACCAGGCGAAGTGGAATTCGATTCGAATTTCAGGAAAAATTCGATTCGCGTCGAATCCGAATATTAGCCTACTTCGGGTGCGCGAATCGGATTTTTCCCGATCAGCCGGCAAACGTGTCCCTGCAGAGAGCTCCGCTATTTCTGACAGTTCTCTGACAGTTCTTTCACATGTACAGCGGTTGAAACATTGTATCTATTTGTTTCCATTTAGGATACAGATGTTTTTATTCGGAAACAGATACAATGTTTCAACCGCTGTAAATGTGAAAGTCAGAGAACTGTCAGAAATAGAGGAACTCTGCAGATACACTTTTTGCCGGTTTGGAATTATTCTTATTTTCATCCTACTTCTTCTTCTTCTTCTTCTTCTTCTTCTTCTTCTTCATCCTCATCCTCAGAAGAAGAAGAAGAAGAGGATGAGGATGAAGAAGAAGAAGAAGTAGGATGAAAATAAGAAGAATTCCAAGCCGGCAAAAAGTGTATCTGCAGAGCTCCTCTAAGTGTATCTGCAGAATAGAGGAGCTCTGCAGATACACTTTTTGCCGGCTTGGAATTCTTCTTATTTTCATCCTACTTCTTCTTCTTCTTCCCCTTCATCCTCATCCTCTTCTTCTTCTTCTGAGGATGAGGATGAAGAAGAAGAAGAAGTAGGATGAAAATAAGAAGAATTCCAAGCCGGCAAAAAGTGTATCTGCAGAGCTCCTCTATTCTGCAGATACACTTAGAGGAGCTCTGCAGATACACTTTTTGCCGGCTTGGAATTCTTCTTATTTTCATCCTACTTCTTCTTCCTCTTCATCCTCATCCTCTTCTTCTTCTTCTGAGGATGAGGATGAAGAAGAAGAAGAAGAAGAAGAAGAAGTAGGATGAAAATAAGAAGAATTCCAAGCCGGCAAAAAGTGTATCTGCAGAGCTCCTCTAAGTGTATCTGCAGAATAGAGGAGCTCTGCAGATACACTTTTTGCCGGCTTGGAATTCTTCTTATTTTCATCCTACTTCTTCTTCTTCTTCTTCTTCCTCTTCATCCTCATCCTCATCCTCTTCTTCTTCTTCTGAGGATGAGGATGAAGAAGAAGAAGAAGAAGAAGAAGTAGGATGAAAATAAGAAGAATTCCAAGCCGGCAAAAAGTGTATCTGCAGAGCTCCTCTATTCTGCAGATACACTTAGAGGAGCTCTGCAGATACACTTTTTGCCGGCTTGGAATTCTTCTTATTTTCATCCTACTTCTTCTTCTTCTTCCTCTTCATCCTCATCCTCCTCTTCTTCTTCTGAGGATGAGGATGAAGAAGAAGAAGAAGTAGGATGAAAATAAGAAGAATTCCAAGCCAGCAAAAGGTGTATCTGCAGAGCTCCTCTAAGTGTATCTACAGAATAGAGGAGCTCTGCAGATACACTTTTTGACGGCTTGGAATTCTTCTTATTTTCATCCTACTTCTTCTTCTTCTTCCTCTTCATCCTCATCCTCTTCTTCTTCTTCTGAGGATGAGGATGAAGAAGAAGAAGAAGAAGAAGAAGAAGTAGAATGAAAATAAGAAGAATTCCAAGCCGGCAAAAAGTGTATCTGCAGAGCTCCTCTATTCTGCAGATACACTTAGAGGAGCTCTGCAGATACACTTTTTGCCGGCTTGGAATTCTTCTTATTTTCATCCTACTTCTTCTTCTTCTTCTTCATCCTCATCCTCAGAAGAAGAAGAAGAGGATGAGGATGAGGATGAAGAAGAAGAAGAAGAAGAAGTAGGATGAAAATAAGAAGAATTCCAAGCCGGCAAAAAGTGTATCTACAGAGCTCCGCTAAGTGTATCTGCAGAGCTCCGCTATTTCTGACTGTTCTGTGACATTCACTCCATACAGCGGTTTCAACCATAAATGGAAACAAATAGATACAATGTTTCAACCGCTGTATGGAGGGAATGTCACAGAACTGTCAGAAATAGCCTATTTCTGACAGTTCTGTGACATTCCCTCCATACAGCGGTTGAAACATTGTATCTATTTGTTTCCATAAATGGAAACAAATAGATACAATGTTTCAACCGCTGTATGGAGGGAATGTCACAGAACTGTCAGAAATAGCGGAGCTCTGCAGATACACTTAGCGGAGCTCTGCAGATAGATACAGCGGTTGAAACATAGGCTATGTTTCAACCGCTGTATGGAGTGAATGTCAGAGAGCTGTCAGAAATAGCCTATTTCTGACAGTTCTGTGACATTCACTCCATACAGCGGTTGAAACATAGCCTATGTTTCAACCGCTGTATCTATCTGCAGAGCTCCGCTAAGTGTATCTGCAGAGCTCCGCTATTTCTGACAGTTCTGTGACATTCCCTCCATACAGCGGTTGAAACATTTATCTATTTGTTTCCATTTACAGCGGTTGAAACATTGGCTATTTCTGACAGTTCTGTGACATTCCCTCCATACAGCGGTTGAAACCGCTGTATGGAGTGAATGTCACAGAACTGTCAGAAATAGGCTATTTCTGACAGTTCTGTGACATTCCCTCCATACAGCGGTTGAAACCGCTGTATGGAGTGAATGTCACAGAACTGTCAGAAATAGCGGAGCTCTGCAGATACACTTAGCGGAGCTCTGCAGATAGATACAGCGGTTGAAACATAGGCTATGTTTCAACCGCTGTATGGAGTGAATGTCAGAGAACTGTCAGAAATAGCCTATTTCTGACAGTTCTGTGACATTCACTCCATACAGCGGTTGAAACATAGCCTATGTACATTTATGGAAACAAATAGATACAATGTTTCAACCGCTGTATGGAGGGAATGTCACAGAACTGTCAGAAATAGGCTATTTCTGACAGTTCTCTGACATTCCCTCCATACAGCGGTTGAAACTCCTTCTTCTCATCCTTCTCCTTCTCCTTCTTCTCATCCTTCTCCATCTTCTCATCCTTCTCCTTCTCCTTCTTCTCATCCTTCTCCTTCTTCTCATCCTTCTTCTCATCCTTCTCCTTCTTCTCATCCTTCTTCTCATCCTTCTCCTTCTTCTCATCCTTCTCCTTCTTCTCATCCTTCTCCTTCTTCTCATCCTTCTTCTTCTTCTCATCCTTCTTCTTCTCATCCTTCTCCTTCTTCTCATCCTTCTTCTCATCCTTCTCCTTCTTCTCATCCTTCTTCTCATCCTTCTCCTTCTTCTCATCCTTCTCCTTCTTCTCATCCTTCTTCTTCTTCTCATCCTTCTTCTTCTCATCCTTCTCCTTCTTCTCATCCTTCTCCTTCTTCTCATCCTTCTTCTTCTTCTCATCCTTCTTCTTCTCATCCTTCTCCTTCTTCTCATCCTTCTCCTTCTTCTCATCCTTCTTCTCATCCTTCTCCTTCTTCTCATCCTTCTCCTTCTCCTTCTTCTCATCCTTCTCCTTCTTCTCATCCTTCTCCTTCTTCTCATCCTTCTCCTTCTCCTTCTTCTCATCCTTCTCCTTCTCGTTCTTCTCATCCTTCTCCTTCTTCTCATCCTTCTCCTTCTTCTCATCCTTCTCCTTCTCCTTCTTCTCATCCTTCTCCTTCTCCTTCTTCTCATCCTTCTCCTTCTCCATCTTCTCATCCTTCTCCTTCTCCTTCTTCTCATCCTTCTCCTTCTCCTTCTTCTCATCCTTCTCCTTCTTCTCATCCTTCTCCTTCTCCTTCTTCTCATCCTTCTCCTTCTCCTTCTTCTCATCCTTCTCCTTCTCCTTCTTCTCATCCTTCTCCTTCTCCTTCTCCTTGTCCTTCCTCATCTCCAAGGGCATTTAAATTAAAGGTACAGTGTTCTGCACTAATTTAAGGGCTCTCTGAAGCCTAGAAACCCTTT
This sequence comes from Staurois parvus, assembly GCF_062004578.1. NCBI lineage: Eukaryota > Metazoa > Chordata > Amphibia > Anura > Ranidae > Staurois > Staurois parvus. The sequence continues at coordinate 27,679,644 of NW_028317943.1, forward strand.
TAATAAGTTAAATTCGTAGCGAATTAATTCGCATCGAATCGAATTTCTTCCTCAAATTCGGCGAATCAGCCGAATCGAATTTTTGAATAATTCGCTCATCTCTATATATAATATATATAATAGCATGTAATATAGTATAGTGTAAGTTCCATTTATTAATACATTTCCAAAATGTGCTGCGCTTCACTTGTTAATGCGGTTACCAAATCATATATACACACACACACACTTGCTCCTGTGATGATTGTGCGCAACAGAGACATGGACGGTGTATGTGACAGCCATCTTGTTAGGCCTCAGCCATTTTGCCTCTCCTCCCTCCTGAAATGGAATTTATAGTTGTAAGTTGAACGGATGTCAAAAGGGCCTCTTATCTTAACTAAAACACAGATAGATGAAGCTCCAGGGCTGTAAACCGCTAATTAGTCTGGTGCATGAGGTCTGCTTTGAAAACACTTTCTTCTGTCCGATCGTAAAACAATAACTCAGTCAGTCATGACCTGTTAGGTCATTAGGGCTCTAGGATACAAAGCGTGCCATAAAATGTACATTCCACATGTAACAATTCATAAAGTTCAGCAGGAACTGGGTACTTTAATATTAGGTATATATTTGGATAGATCATTTTAATGTGAGTCAAACAAGGCCTTACATGACTATATTAGCATCTAGGATGGGGAAGAAAGCAGTCTCTTCCCTCCTGGGTGACAAAGGTACGCTGTGTTTGGTATCCCTGGGTTTGAAATATAATTCTGAATATTAATCTTCCAGTTGCTAGGATGGCACCTGCACCTATTGGAGGTTATTAACCTTAGTATGCAATTGTAAGGGGACTTGGTCATAACCTTGGTTACTGCCTAGCACCCAATCCCCAAACTGGATGGTCATTTGTTCTCAGGCAACACCCCTTTAATATGATAGAAAAGGACTGACAGGCTGGAGAAAAGACAGCTCTCGTTAAACATCAATCAGGAAATATCTAACGGAGTTGAGAGCCAAGGCAATCTTTTTGTTTCGGACAATTGGACTCTGCTTAAACCAAGGACATTGCAAGTATTCTGCCTTCTGAACTCCTTTCTTTTATTTCTGTTGTTTCATTGTTATCTTTATATCTTTGCAACATCTTTTTCTGTAAATATTTTAATTGCACCATTTTGACCTTTTTAGTAATAAATCCTATTTTGAAAAGTGTTAAAACTGTCTCTAAAGCTTTTAATGAAAACTAAAGAATCCCTGTTTCTAGAAGAGTGCTACTGTATGTAATAATCCTCTGAATATATCTGTCTGTGTTGACAGTGTGTATTACAGATGCTTATGCTAATATCATAGTGTTACTGCTAAGATTTGTGAGTTTCCTCCTTCTCTGTAAAAAGTTGGTGGTTGCAGTGTGAAGGGTTAATTGCGTAATTAACCTGACCCAGTAACAATCACTCTCAGGCTGCTGGCACATAGATTGTAGTCCTACGAACTGGAAAATCTTTGTGCAGAGGCGCAGCTGAGAGTGGCATTGTTACACAAGTGATGCCGCGTTCTGTCACAGCTCCTATTGACAATTAGTGCCATAAAGAATAAATAACCACTATAAACATCCATTGTAAAAAAACAGTGTCCATATACATATCAAAAAAGTTCATATATACATCTGCAGAAATACGTGTTCACTTGAAATAAATAAATTCAGTGCTTCCTAATTCACCTCGTGTGAAATAACTTATTATGCGGGTATATATATAATTATGAGAATATATAATTACATTTAAAATTAAAAATAAATATGAAAGTAAAATTTAAATAAATATCATTAGATCTTAATGGCCTGAGTAATTAGTTTGCGGATATAGGACCACATACCGAGCCTAGCGCATAACTACATAATGGGATATGTGCAATAATATTGAATTAGGCTATACGTGCACTGTGCGGACATGGAGTCTCATAATGATATGATCTCCATGCCTGGCTTCTAATAAATGGCGCCGTAGCGTCTCTATATAAAGAATACGAGCAGCGTGTCATCCAATCATTCCCACAGATGAAGCCACGTGATCGGTGGCGTAACGCATAGGGGAGGGGCTTTGACATCACAATGCTCGATGGTTCCATACTGACACCAGCTGGTACTTTTAGGATTTTCACCACTACCAAAACTCAGGAGGATATATTTTGTGCACAAAGCGGTTTATATACAGCTATCATGTGAGTGCATTACCTTTATCAAGAAAATGCTTTAAGGATAAAACACTATGACCTGATTATTCCTTTACATAAACCACCATGGAAGGAGAGCCTATCGATCAAGTGAAGGGGATCCCATTCAGCAGGATACCATCCCATCCACTTGGTCCAATTAAAGGGACACAAGCGTTATAAGACCTCACTTAATGGTTTGGTCATATTTTGGAGGTGAGAGCACAACTGGTGGGCTTGCACGCAGTTTTAAGTTATTTCACACAAGAGGTGAATTAAGCACTGAATTTATTTATTTCAAGTGAACACGTATTTCTGAAGAAGTATATATATGGATTTTTTATGATATGTATTGTTAGGAATGGACTTGCCAGTAATGGTGGGACTCACCTGCCTTGTGGGCTGCAGTACCAGGGCTGGCCAGCGGGTGCTCCCAGCAATCAGAGACTCAACCCTGCAGCCAGCAAAACACCTGAAACTGCTTAGGCAGGTGTATTTAAGTGATGGCCAGACCTGCAGTCTTTGCCTTGGTGTGTGTTTTTCCTGGGCCCTGTATCTTGTTCCTGCATCCCTGTTCCTGTCTCTGTCTGATTCGTTGCTGACCCTGCCTGATCCGGACCTCTGCTGACTTCTCCTGCTTTATCCCTGGCTTGTGACCCCGACCATCCTCTGCCTGACCCCCCTGTACCTACCTGCCCGATTGTTATTGACCCGGCCTGCCTGACGACGCTTGCATTGTATGTATTATCTGTGGGTGGTTTGGTTCGTTTGCACTGTGTTATGTTTTAGTATTGCACTGTGTTTATGTTTGTATTGTTAGTCTTTAATAAATTATATTGTTTATAACTTATCTGAAGCCTGCGTTTCCCTGCATCAGTCACATACCTCTGGTCATACCCTGGAGCCCTGACATGTATATGGACACTGTTTTTTATAACGGATTATATCGGATTTATAGTGGTTATTTATTCTTTATGGCACTAATAGTCAATAGGAGCACGTGTGTATATATATATATGATTTGGTAATAGCATTAACAAGTGAAACGCAACACATTTTGGAAATATATTATTAATTAAACACACTGGTATGAGTATGTGTTAGGTGCAGGCGATCCACAATTAGCATACTGCATCTCTTAATATTTATTTAGCAGCTCACAAGTCTCAACTTTATATTAAGTTCCATTTATTGTTTCACTTGTGGACAAAACTATTAACAAGCCAAGAAGATATACAAGAGACAATTGAACTAACAAAATGAAAGGCCTAAAATATATCTCTACAGATGAGAATGGAACGGTTCTATATTTCAATATTAATAAAACAAAATAATTAAATCTCATGGACTCTATAGCAAGTCATAAAGTTAAGATGCGATGACACTATTTTAAAATGTGTACAGTATATACACCGTGTTCCAAATTATTATGCAAATTCTATTTAAGTGTCACAAAGATGAAATATTTTGTTTTTCAGTTTAACTCATGGATGGCATTGTGTGTCAGGGCTCTTTTGATCACTGAAAACAATCTTGGACACCTGTGATAATTAGATTGGCAGGTGAGCCCAATTTAAGGAAAAACTAGTAGGGTGTTCCACATTATTAAGCAGAGCACCATTTTCAAGCAATATGGGGAAGAAAAAGGATCTCTCTGCTGCCGAAAAGAGTGAAATAGTTCAATGCCTTGGACGAGGGATAAAAACATTAGATATTTCACGAAAACTTAAGCGTGATCATTGCACTATTAAGAGATTTGTGGCTGATTCAGAGCACAGATGGGTTTGTGCAGATAAAGGCACATTGAGGAAGATTTCTGCCAGATCCATGCATCGGATCAAGAGAGCAGCTGCTAAAATACCATTACATAGCAGCAAACAGATATTTGAAGCTGCTGGTGCCTCTGGAGTCCCACGGACATCAAGGTGTAGAGTCCTCCAGAGTCTTGCAACTGTGCATAAACCTTCTATTCGGCCACCAATAACCAATGCTCACAAGCAGAAACAGCTGCATTGGGCAGTGTCAGGAATCTAGGAGTGACCAGAAAGGTGTGGACTGACACAGGGAAACGCAGATTCCAGGTATAGTATAATAATACAGTTTATTATTAGCCACACATATATATATATATATATATATATATATATATATATAAACGCACAGTGAACAAACCAACCTTCCACTAATCTTAGTACGTGCAGGAACACAGGCGTAGTCAGGGCTGGAGAGGTGGAATGGTCAGGCCGGCCGTAGGGTTCTGTAATGACCGTTTGGTGGTACCTCTAGCGGTCCTCAGGACAGGATTCCCCAGGGCGTGGAGTCTAAGTCCCAGTCTGCTTATTCACCAGGGCCCCTGATGGTGGGGATGGACTAGGAGCAGACAGGAACCAGGTCACGGCCCCTGAGTACACCTGCTAGTGGTAGAGGGATCCGCCAGAGGTATGTGCAGGTAGAAAGCCTGATGTGAAGAGGCAGAAGGTGTGAGCAGGGGCGGCTGGATCCGTGCAGGATGGATGGATGGCAGAGTAGTTAGCGTGGTCAGACGGGCCAGGTCAGCAACGTGCGGGCAGCAAGGTACCAAAGGAGCAGGCAGAGAATGGTCAGGGTCACAAGCCGGGTTCAGCAACTCACGGGCAGCGCGGTACAGGGGATCAGGCAGAAGGATGGTCAGGCAAGCCAGGAGTTCAACAGGAGACGGTCAGCAGAGGTCAGGATCAAGCAGGGTCAGCAACGAGGCAGGAACACAGGATACCAGGTACAGGGGCTCATGGGAAAACATACACCAAGGCCCAGATCACAGGCCTGGTCATGCCTTAAATACACCTTCTGCAATCAGCCCCAGGTTTGGCTGATTGCAGGAGTGAGCTTCTGGCTGCTGAGAGCACCCGCTGGTCAGCTCTGGTACTGCAGTCCACACGGCAGGTGAGTCCCACCACCAGTGCTGAGTCCATTCCTGACAGGCAGAAAAATCCATGAAGACTAATTTTCAAACAGTCCTGTTCACTGATGAGTGCTGTGCAACCCTGGATGGTCCAGATGGATATAGTGGATGGTTGGTGGACAGCCACCCTGTTCCAACAAGGCTGCGACGTCAGCAAGGCGGTGGTGGAGTCATGTTTTGGGCCGGAATCATGGGAACAGAGCTGGTCAGCCCCTTTAGGGTCCCCGAAGGTGTAAAGATGACCTCTGCAAAGTATGTGGAGTTTATGACTGACCACTTTCTTCCCTGGTACAGAAGGAACAACTATGCTCTCCATAATAAAATCCTCTTCATGCATGACAATGCACAATCTCATGCTGCAAATAATACCTCTGCATCAATGGCTGCTATGGGGATAAAAGGAGAGAAAGTCATGGTGTGGCCTCCATCCTCCCCTGACCTCAATCCTATTGAGAACCTTTGGAGCATCCTCAAGCAAAAGATCTATGAGGGTGGGAGGCAGTTTACATCCAAACAGCAGCTCTGGGAGGCTATTCTGATATCTTGCAAACAAATTCAAGCAGAAACTGTCCAAAAACTCACAAGTTCAAGACTTGTGAAGCTGCTATCAAATAAGAGGTCCTATGTTAAAATGTTTAAAAAGTTAAAATGTTGTTAAAAGTTTGATTGAAATAGCTTTTGATTTCAGTAAATATGCTGCAAACACAACAAATGACAATTTTCAGTTGTTTACAACCTATAAAGTGTTTTGAAACTTACTGTGTGTAATAATTTGGAACAGTGCATTGTAAGTTTTTTATGTTTAAAAGAAATACTGTTATCATTAGGAGGTTTGTTCAATAAAATTTGAATTGTAATCTTAATAGTTGATAACATGAGAATTATGCTGACTGCTATTTACATCAATTATTTAGGTAAATGAGAAAAATATAATTTGCATAATAATTTGGAACACGGTGTACAAGTTATAATGATAAGAACTGCAATCATGATTAAGATAAAATTACTAAGTCTATGTTTTTCTCTATAATCATCGTAATAAAAAAGCATGTATTTCATAATAGATACATTCCCATATGCAAGATAGAAATAGTTTAAAGTGTATACAAATTAGTTTTAGGTGTTTAATTATTATTTTAAAATAGATCGCTGTATAAAGAAAATGTACATCCCTACAGCCAAGGTTTCATTAAACATCTTTAATAATGCCACAAACCCCTCAAAAGGAAGATATCTATATGCCCTGTAAATAAATTAACATAGTTCAATCTTTATAGAATAAATAGGTTTATCCTATAAAGATTGGATCAAATAAATCCATTCTCTCCCAGAAAAACAGAATATATGGATTTTATTGGCTCAAAGTGCAACTCGGTAGTCAAGTTAAGCTAGAGCTTGTACAAACTAATAGTTACCGTATTTGCCGGCGTATAAGACGACTTTTTACCCCTTGAAAATCTTCTCAAAAGTCGGGGGTCGTCTTATACGCCGGTATACGGCATACTGACACTTTTTAGGGGGGCGGCGCGGTGCCGCCGACGCCCCCCCCCTTCCAACGGAAGGGACACTAAGTACAGGGGTGGGCAGGGGCTGTTTCTTACCTGGCTCCGGTCCCACGATGATCCGGTCCAGGAAGCGCGGCTGCTCCTTCGGTTCTGCCACTGGATGTTCGCTCGGCTGCTCGGCTCCGCCTCCTCACCGGTGATTGGCCGCCAGAACTGTAGCTCAGGAAAGGCACACAGGCGGCCAATCACTGGCGAGGGGGCGGAGCCGAGCTGCCCTGCGAAAATCGAGTGCAGGAGCAGCAGGTAAGTGTTCAGTGTAGAGGTGCTGCTGCAACCACATATGCTGGCTGCAGCAGCACCATACTAGAACAGGGTCAGCAAGTGTAATTGGTGTCAGTGGGAGGAATAGTGCCCCATCATTGGTGTCACTGATACCAATGATGGAGCACTATTCCTCCCACTGACACCAATGATGGGCACTATTCCTCCCACTGACGCCAACGATGGGGCACTATTCCTCCCCCCCACTGACACCAACAATGGGGCACTATTCCCTCCCCACTGACCTGACACCAATGATGGGGCACTATTCCACCCCCCACTGACACCAATGATTGGACACCATTCCTCCCACTGACACCAATGTTGGGACACTATTCCTCCCACTGGCACCAATGATGGGGCACTATTCCCCCCACTGATACTAATGATGGGGCACTATTCCTGCCATTGATACCAATGATAGGGCACTATTCCTCCCACTGATACCAATGATGGGGCACTATTCCTGCCACTGATACCAATGATGGGGCACTATTCCTGCCACTGATACCAATGATGGGGCACTATTCCTGCCACTGATACCAATGATGGGGCACTATTCGTGCCACTGATACCAATGATGGGGCACCTATTCCCCCCACTGATACTAATGATGGGGCACCTATTCCTGCCACTGATACCAATGATGGGGCACTATTCCTGCCACTAATACCAATGATGGGGCACTATTCCTCCCACTGACACCGATGATGGGGCACTATTCCTCCCACTGACACCGATGATGGGGCACTATTCCTCCCACTGGTGTGCATTGGAAGAGGGGCAGTCTTATACGGCGAGTATAGCCCAAACACTACATTTTAGCAGGAAAAGTAGGGGGTCGTCTTATACGCCCAGTCGTCTTATACGCCGGCAAATACGGTAATTGAAAAATGCACCCACCAATTAGGAGTGAGTAAAATATTACTAATCACACCCTCTGGGAGGATGCCTAAATTAAATGGGTTTTGGGTAGGTAAATAAGCAAGCTCAGGGAGAGAGAGGAATCATCTTCCATCTTGAACAGACACAAAAGATCACACACACTTCATCCATCTTTGGGGACTATTCATCATTCTTTTTCTCCATTGATGCTCATCTGAGATTGACACCATTTTGTAAGACAGACTACATCTTGCTTAATCCAGCTGCACCTATCGGTGGCCACATTTTCATGGTTTGGTCAGCAGCCATCTTAACGCCCTATCCTTTCATCTCAAGTGATCCATTTCATCCACTTGTAGGGTAACTAACAGTGTGCTATAGTTTGATGATTTCTTGTCTGTTTAATCAATATTCCAATTGCAATAGTTTTTGCTGGTTAATTTGATATTCTGCTCATGATATCTTACCACCTAGGGATTATTATATTTTAGCCGTATTGGCATAAGTCACAGACGGACTTCGCCCTTTAATACTGTAGTGGAATAACGGATATAGTCAGTCAAACACATATTACTGTCTGCCAGGTTTAGTTATAATTAGGGTATCTTCAAGAAGAAATTAATATGATTTAATTTAGTATAAACATATGTTTTAGCGGAGTAAATTGAGGGAATTCATTGTGAATATAATTTCAGTGTCTGCCAAACTATAAATACAACGGTTAATGGTGTTTGTTAAATTACGTATTATAAAATAAATCAATTTATATTTCTAGTTTCATAGTCCATACTTTCACAGAATTTTATTGTGCCACTACTGGACTCTTCAATTATGTCTAGCACCAAAATTGGTGATCCAACATCCAATATGGTTGATCTGCACCCCAAGTTCAGTAATAAGGTCATGCATTACCACTGAAATTATGCCAGGTACCTCTGAGAATGATCCCTTGTTCCTTATCAGGAATTCTCTACTTTCCTGCTTTTTGAAACGGACAGCATGTCTGCAACTTTAACATTGGAGACCAGAGGGGACTAAGTATTCACAGAAAAGGCTACCAGGACAGAATCTGGAGTTAGCCCCACCCTGTCCTTCCAAGGGTTTAGCAGCTTTATGTGGTATATTTGTTCAGGTTTCCTTTTCCCTTGTTGATGGATTTTTAAGTTTACTTCCCCAACTCTCTGAATCACTTCAAAACGGACTCTGTTACATAGCTAGGAACTTGCTCTCAACAGTAGGAACCAACACCAGCACCCTGTCGCCAGGGAAGAAAAGGCAGACTTGAAACCCCCTATTGTATTTTCTTTGTTGGGCTACTTGGGTGTGAGATAAATGCCTTTTTAGAACTTGTATTACAGCTACAATTCTAGTCTGCATTTGAGCAATATGCTCAATTACACATTTATGGGGTATCTTCTCCCTTTCCCAGGTCTCCCTGGCTACATCCAGAAGTCCTTATGGGCATCTCCCATAGAGCAACTCAAATGGAGCGTATCCTGTAGAGAACAGAGGAACTTCTCTGATGGCAAACATTAACCACCTGCTGACTGCTCACAGTAAATCTACTGCGAACGGGCAGCAGGGACAGCACAGTCACGCACATGCATGTGACAGACTTTCTTCCAGGTTTCAGGCGCGCACCCCCTGCTGACCCATGCTGTGATTGGACACAGCACTAGTTTGGCAGCAGAATTTAGCCAATAATTTTGGCTGAAACCTGATGATTGGCCGTGTCCATTCACACACAGAGTTCTACTAGGAACAGCAATCTGGCTGTTTCTTCTCTCTGAAAAGCAGGAAGAAAAAACAGCTAGATTAGTAAGTAAAAGCAGCACACATTACACTTGTTAGGCACACAGTTAACCCATTGATTGCCCCTAGAACAACGCATGTAATGTGCACCGCATTCCTGTGCGAATTACATGCAATGTCTATGCGGTGCGATGTGAGCCGTACATTTTGTATTGATCAAATTGCATCCGCACCAAAAAGGTGCAGGACCCTTTTTTTACCGTCTCTTGAATTGCATCACATTGCATGGGTGTTCTCACCCATGCGATGTGATTTCAGGCGATTGCATCACATTTTGCAATCTGTTTTGGGGTGTTTAGAATTTCCAATGTTACTGTAAATTAACAAGGAACCCTCTGCACACTGCTAAGTACCCTTTCCATCAAATGTTGCAATAAAAAATAGGGATATGTAGTTCACACATATTGCAATACATGTTTAAGCTGGCCAACTGTGTCAAAGTCCTACTCTGCTTTGTCTACGCAGATGCTACTATGGACACAATGCCAATATAGAGGAAGACAAAGTGGGGGGGAGCTACTAGGTTTAGGTGTGGCTACTGACCCACAATACAACAAACAAGACATACCTGTGCTCCAATCCCAATAGCTTGTACATGCACTGGAGTCTCGGCTATGCTGGGAATTCCTCTTCTCATTGGCTGAGACAGATGCAGGAGCCATTGGCTCCCACTGCTGTCAATCGCAACCAGTGAGCCAATGAGAAGAGAAAGGGGGTGGGGCCGAGCCACAGCTTCATTTGTGAATAGATACATGGAGCAGCGGATTCCCCCATAGCAAGCTACTGGCTATGGGGGACCCGACAGGAGGGAGGGGCCAGGAGAGCCTGCGGATGACCAGAGAAGAGGAGGATCCAGGCTGCTCTGTGCAAAGCCACTGCACACAGAGGGCAAGTATAGACATGTTTGTTATTTTTTCTTAAGAAATATAACCCTTTAAAATCTCTTTAACACTAGAAATTCTAAAGAAAACCCCTCTGCACACTGCTATATTGCTATATATCCATTCCATCAGAGGTGTAGCTTGAAGCTTGTGGGACCTGGTGCAAAAGCTGACCTGGGACCACCCATTACCACCCACTGCACGCCAAGATAATTCAAGTGGCTAAAGAACAATGGTAAGCAACCTTTGAGAGGTGGAGATCTATCTGAACAACATGAAAGATCAAAGATCACTGGGGTTCAGAGGCCCTTTATTTTTATTATTAAAGAGATTGATGAGCAAGGGTCAGTTAAATAGTAAGGAAAACTTAATGTAAAAATATAAACTTAGCTTACCCTAAAAAGTGGACAGTGTCAGTGAAGCAGAGGACAGCAACAGTGGAGAGAGAGGCCGAAGGAGGGAGGAGGGAGAATGATAGGAATAGGAGGGAGAAAGAGATGGGGGAGATGGGAAAGTAGGAGAGAGAGACATGAAGGTGTCAGTAGAGAAATCATCAAATCATAAGTCCAGAAAAATATATATATACCAATACCACAGAAAAATATAAAAAACTTTTTAGGTGCAAAAAAACTTTTGTGCAAAAGGAGTGTCTCAATATAAAAAAAGTGTCTCAATATAAAAAAATTTCACCAAAAAACCTTGATAATATAATGGCAGATCATCCATAAAAATATCTTCAGAAACGGAAGCTCTCCAACACACCGATCCTCATCGATCGAAATAACAGGACGAAAAACTTTTTAGTTAATCGAAAATCCACTTCTCCAATAGAAAAAAGGACCACCTTCAAACGTATCCATGGGGGGAAATGCCAAGCACTCGAGAGAAACAGAAAGACTTCATGGTGCAATATTATAAAAACCAATTCCTTTATTAGATACTCATTGCACTTACTCAAGAGGTGTCCCAGCCGACACCAGCATCAACAGCATCAACAGCAATCACATAAACGAGCCTGACTACTCAGCACATGTGCAATAGCTGGCAGTCAAAAACGTAATGACATCACATCAATCAAGCTCCGCCCTACGCGTTTCGTCATCGACGTCCTCACGGAGCGGATAGATGTGAGACGTCTCACCCTCATTAAATATACACTCACAGGAAACGAACAGCTGACATCAATGGGGAATCAAGCAAAGCAAGCCGCCCCAAGGATGACAGAAGTCCACAAAAAGTATACAATATATCCAATATATTTGCCATCACAAGCAAAAAACTTTAAAACAAGGGAACAAAAATAAAAAGAAATTTAAATAAAACAATGATAGTAAATAAATTAAATAAATAAATACATTAACGGGCCAATACCCTCTAAGACTGTGTTTCAAAAAGGGAACTTAAAGGGCCAGTAACACATTAAGCACAAATAAAGGGGAACTCTAGTGATAATACAAAAATAATGCAGAAATTGTATAAAAAGCACACAATCTTCCATATATCATCTTTAAACAGTTGCCTATATGAAAATATACTTAAAAAGCATAAAAATTAAAATTTAAAATTTGTGAGAAAACAGTTCAAATCTATATCGACATTTAACCCGAATGGTTGCAAGGAATTTAGTTCATAAATCCAAAACGTCTCTTTTTTGGAAATCTCATTAACCAAATCCGAGCCCCTCCAATGGGGTTTTACCATCTCAATCCCATAAAAGGTAAGTAAGCTCGGATCACAATTATGTACCAATTTAAAATGTTTGGATACACTATGTTTATCAAATCCTTTTACTATGTTTCTTATATGTTCGCCTATTCTTGTTTTTAAACATCTCCCAGTTCTCCCAATATATCTCAAATGACATGGACATTCTAAAACATAAATCACATGTGTAGAATTACATGTAATCAGGGATTTAATATCATATTCTTTTTTGGAAAATGAAGAGCAGAATGACTTTCTTTTTTTATTACTACCGACTTTTACAGTCCTACATACTTTACACTTCCTACAAGGAAAAAAACCATTTAAATTTGGAAACAGATCGAACTTTTTTGGGGGTTCGATGACATTGCGAGCCAATTTCATCCTAAGAGACTTATTTTTCTTATAAATGAATTTAGGAGTTTTAGATAAGAATTTATTTAGTATATCATCTTTTAGCAAAATGGGCCAATATTTTTTAAAAATTCGTTCAATATTTTTATATTGCATATTATAGTTAGTAATAAAGGGTACATTATTTTCAAATCCCACATGAGCCTTTTTATTTCCAAGAAATGTCTCCCTATCTTTAATACCAATCGAATTTCTCTCTTTAATCAAAAAGGTCTTATCATACCCTTTCTCTAGAAATCTTTCAATTAACACCTCAGATTGATCAAAAAAATCTTTGTTAGCGCTACAATTTCTTTTTAATCTGGTAAACTGACTTTTTGGAGTGCTATATAACCAATTTGGATGATGTCCACTAGAAATAGGTATATAGCTGTTTTTGTCCACTTCCTTGAAGTAAGTTTTGGTACAAATTTGACCATTATCTTTATATAGGACCAGATCCAAAAAATTAATTCGCTCAAAATCACTAATAACAGTGAATCTCAATCCATAGCGGTTCATGTTAATATATTCCATAAAAGAATCGAGTTTTTCTCTGGATCCATCCCATACCATTATAATGTCATCAATATACCTCTTGTATAGCGCCATCTCTGGCCATTTATTGAAAATACTTTCTTCCTCCCATTTATCCATTACCAGATTTGCAACACTGGGAGCATACTTAGCTCCCATAGCAACACCTTTGCATTGCTGAAAAAAAGTGTTGTTATACCAAAAGAAATTATTATTCATCGCAAATTCAAGTAATTCAACAACGAATTTCCTCTGCGATCTTTTCAGGAGTGATTTATGTTTAAGGGCCCATTTTACCGCATTAATTCCATCATTTTGATCGATGTTAGTATATAAAGATTCTACATCTATAGTAACCAATATGCAATTATCAACATTATGTAATTCTTTAAGAATATTAATAAGATGTCCACCATCTCTCAGAAAAGCCCTATTTGTCATAACAATATTTTTCAGAAAAGTATCAACATATTCACCAACTCTTGCAAATAAAGAATTTATCCCACTCACAATGGGTCTCCCCGGTGGGTTCTCCTTATTTTTGTGTATTTTTGGTAAATAGTATATAGTAGGTATTCTAGGATGTTTAATCAGTAAATATTTTGCTTCTTTTTCAGTTAATACCCCCAACTCTTTTCCTTTATTAATAATACTCTTAAGTAGTAATTTAAGTTTCTTAGTGGGATTTTTTGACAAAATTTTATATGTATCTTCAGATTGTAATAATCTTTTCATTTCTTTTTCATAGTCATTCTTATTTAAAACAACAATACTTCCCCCTTTATCAGCACTTCTAATTACTATATTCTTTCTCTTTTCAAGATCATCAATACCCAATTTTATATCTGGTGGAATACAGTACGAATTTTTAACATTAATACTCTTAATCTCATTTTCTACCATATTTTTAAAAACCTCCAGAAAAGCATTTCCAGAAATCTTGGGGTTAAATGTAGAAGCATTTTTTAAACCACTATTTTGAAAACCATGAGAAGATGAAGTAGGATTGTTTCCTTGAGATTTATTCAATTCAAAAAAATTTTTAATATTAAGTTTTCTCACAAATTTTTGCAAATCAATAAAAACATCAAATTTATTTAAATTCGTCCTAGGTATATATTTCAAACCAAGGTCCAAAACTTTAATTTCTCTTTCAGAAAAAGTAACATCACTTAAGTTATAAATTCCTGCCCCTATTACTCTCTTTTTCTCTTTTTGTCTCCTTCCTCCTCTTTTGCCTCTGTATTTCTTATTCCCTCTTCTCTGCCATAATTCCCTTGTTCTCTCCAATCTTTCTCCTGTGGTCTGTAACCCCTTGGTGCCATATTCCACCCCCGGTGATGGTATGAAAAACCCCCCCTCGGTGGAAAAAAATTTTGATTTTGATAACCTCCTCTCCTATATCCATTACCCCTATATCCACCTTGACCTCTATAATTAGGAAAACCTCTTGAAGGTCTACCATTATATCCATATTGATAAGGTGATTTATCATGAACATTTTCAGGTGTTCTATTAACAGAATTCTGAAATGTCACTTTTTGTTTAGGAGAAGGTATAGTGGTTTGATTAACCGTTGGAGATTTTAAATTTGGTATAATAATTTTTTCAGGTGTGGAAAGTTGGGAGTCACACCCATCTGTGGTGATCTTATCTTGCCATTTATACACTCTATTATTCCTATAATCTTCAGTGTCTCTTTTATATTTTTTAACCTTTTTGTTTTTAGTATCCTTATCAACTTTAACAATATGATCCTGTAAATTATTTGATCGATCTTTGTAATCATTGGTATCTGCAAAAGGTAACATCACATCCTTCAACTCTTTAATTTTAAAGTCTACTTTCCTCAATTTAACCTGTCGCCTTTTTATAATTAATTCCAATAAACTGCTTTCACAATGGTTAAAAAACTGAAACCACTCATCTACTAATTCTCTATCATCCATCCCATCATTGGCAGGTATATCCCATCTCAACCTCCTGGGAGTAATTTTCTCTTTTAGATAGAGTTCCAAAGTATTCACATCCCACCATATTTTAATTTGCTTCTCCAAAAGATACTTTAAATTTTTGAAATTTTCTTCTAAATTCATACTATTTGAAATACCCATGGGGTTAAAGACTTCACTAAGATCAACTTTTCTTTTTTCCATATATCCAAAAATATCCATGGCTGCCAATTATAAGATCCCTCTAAAAAGAGAGATTACTAAAAATAAGAAAAATTAATAATAGCGCCTATGGTCAAAATTGTATAACTTACTAATAGTGTACCAGCTGCAAAAAAACCACCATATATAAAGTGTACCAATTAATAAATAATTTGCGCTAGTAAATATATATAAATATATGTAAAGAAATCATCAAATCATAAGTCCAGAAAAATATATATATACCAATACCACAGAAAAATATAAAAAACTTTTTAGGTGCAAAAAAACTTTTGTGCAAAAGAAGTGTCTCAATATAAAAAAAGTGTCTCAATATAAAAAAATTTCACCAAAAAACCTTGATAATATAATGGCAGATCATCCATAAAAATATCTTCAGAAACGGAAGCTCTCCAACACACCGATCCTCATCGATCGAAATAACAGGACGAAAAACTTTGTAGTTAATCGAAAATCCACTTCTCTGTACCTGTGAGTGTATATTTAATGAGGGTGAGACGTCTCACATCTATCCGCTCCGTGAGGATGTCGATGACGAAACGCGTAGGGCGGAGCTTGATTGATGTGATGTCATTACGTTTTTGACTGCCAGCTATTGCACATGTGCTGAGTAGTCAGGCTCGTTTATGTGATTGCTGTTGATGCTGTTGATGCTGGTGTCGGCTGGGACACCTCTTGAGTAAGTGCAATGAGTATCTAATAAAGGAATTGGTTTTTATAATATTGCACCATGAAGTCTTTCTGTTTCTCTCGAGTGCTTGGCATTTCCCCCCATGGATACGTTTGAAGGTGGTCCTTTTTTCTATTGGAGAAGTGGATTTTCGATTAACTACAAAGTTTTTCGTCCTGTTATTTCGATCGATGAGGATCGGTGTGTTGGAGAGCTTCCGTTTCTGAAGATATTTTTATGGATGATCTGCCATTATATTATCAAGGTTTTTTGGTGAAATTTTTTTATATTGAGACACTTTTTTTATATTGAGACACTCCTTTTGCACAAAAGTTTTTTTGCACCTAAAAAGTTTTTTATATTTTTCTGTGGTATTGGTATATATATATTTTTCTGGACTTATGATTTGATGATTTCTTTACATATATTTATATATATTTACTAGCGCAAATTATTTATTAATTGGTACACTTTATATATGGTGGTTTTTTTGCAGCTGGTACACTATTAGTAAGTTATACAATTTTGACCATAGGCGCTATTATTAATTTTTCTTAAGGTGTCAGTAGAGCAAGGGACTTTGACCTGTAATACTGCTTGTGGTGCCGTTTAAAGTAGCGGTTAAAGTATATTCCTGTGTCCCAGAGCATGGGGCACAGACTTGTCCTGATATCAATCCTGAAGGCTAGTAAATGTAAAGAGGAAAGAATCACTGCTACTCCTGACCAGTTCAGGTGAATAAAGGATAAAAGTGTGGCCTCAGCCTAAATGTCTCTACTACACCACACAACCTGATGCATTTCACCCAACTCAATGGGGTTTGTACAATTTTCGCAGCAATGTTGTGGGGCTTTGTTAAAATATCACGGGTCTAAACAGACCTCTGATGTTTCACTTTTGAGACAGAGAAAGGAGGAGATTGAGGCCTCAGCTGCACAGAATGAATGAACAGGAATAGCTCTGTAAAGGGCTTCCGGTTCATTCACAAACTGAAGCACTCAAGGGGCCCGGGCAGCATAAATAAGAGTTACCTGGACAGTATACAGTGAGGAACAGAAGTATTTGAACTCCCTGCAATTTTGCAAGTTCTCCCACTTAGAAATCATGGAGGGGCCTGAAATTCACATTGTAGGTGCATTCCCACTCTGAGAGACAGAATTTAAAAAAAAATTCAGGAAATCACATTGCATGATTTTTAAAGAATTTATTTGTCTTGCACTGCTGAACATAAGTATTTGAACACCTGAGAAAATCAGTGTTAATATTTGGTACAGAAGCCTTTGTTTGCAATTACAGAGGTCAAATGTTTCCTGTAGTTCTTGACCAGGTTTGCACACACTGCAACAGGGATTTTGGCCCACTCCTCCACACAGATCTCCTCTAGATCTGTCAAGTTTCGGGGCTGTCGCTGAGCAACACAGATTTTCAGCTCCCTCAAAAGATGTTCTATTGGATTTAGGTCTGGAGACTGGCTAGGTTTCAGGGCAGGAGCTGTGGATTGGACAGGCAGGCCTAATGGCAGGGTTACGCACTGACTGACGACAACTAGAGATGAGCGAATCGAACATGACGAAGTGGAATTCGTTCCGAAGATTTGGAAAAATTCTATTCGCGACGAATCCGAAGATTAGCAAACTTCGGATGCACGAATCGAATTTTCCCAAAAATGGCGGCGACATGTGTGGCCACGGAGAAAATGGACAGAAAAGATGGGGCGGGGATCTCTGGGAAGGCACGCAGACAAGGCGCGCTGACCCATAATGCATTCATGACATGTGATCGCATTAGCCAATCAGCAGCCAGCCAGCACTATAAATCGCGGCCATCTTAGAATTCTCCA
Organism: Staurois parvus; assembly: GCF_062004578.1. Classification (NCBI taxonomy): domain Eukaryota; kingdom Metazoa; phylum Chordata; class Amphibia; order Anura; family Ranidae; genus Staurois; species Staurois parvus. Next base: position 27,697,494 of record NW_028317943.1, read on the forward strand.
TTAGCCTCCGGTCATTCAAGAGAGACAGACCTGTCTGTATTAAGGGACAGAGTTAGGGCCACAGAGACTTTAGGGCCACAGAATCGTTACTCAGGGCCACAGAATCGTTACTCAGGGACACAGAATCGTTACTCAGGGACACAGAATCGGTACTCAGGGACACAGAATCGGTACTTAGTGCCACAGCTATCAAAGAATCAAAAATTTAAAGTGACATACACCCTTTTTTTTTTTGGTGGCTGTCGTGCACAGTTGGTGCTGCAGTTTGCCGATTGTGCAAAATAAACTGACTTTCTGCTTCACAACCACTATTGTACGTTCAAAGAGTTAAATCCATTTACACGCCGGCTGGCGGTAATATTTTTTGGGTGATTAGTGCATTCCAGTGACACAAACGTACAGTTTCCAGCCAACGGCAAGCTGCAATTGACCGATTGTGCTAAATAAACTGACTTTCTGCTTCACAACCACTATTGTACGTTCAAAGAGTTAGATCCATTTACACGCCGGGTGGCGGTAATATTTTTTGGGTGATTAGTGCATTCCAGTGACATAAACGTACAGTTTCCAACCAACGGCAAGCTGCAATTGACCGATTGTGCTAAATAAACTGACTTTCTGCTTCACAACCACTATTGTACGTTCAAAGAGTTAGATCCATTTACACGCCGGGTGGCGGTAATATTTTTTGGGTGATTAGTGCATTCCAGTGACATAAACGTACAGTTTCCAGCCAACAGCAAGCTGCAATTGACCGATTGTGCTAAATAAACTGACTTTCTGCTTCACAACCACTATTGTACGTTAAAAGAGTTAAATCCATATACACGCCGGGTGGCGGTAATATTTTTTGGGTGATTAGTGCATTCCAGTGACATAAACGTACAGTTTCCAGCCAACGGCAAGCTGCAATTGACCGACTGTGCTAAATAAACTGACTTTCTGCTTCACAACCACTATTGTACGTTCAAAGAGTTAGATCCATTTACACGCCGGGTGGCGGTAATATTTTTTGGGTGATTAGTGCATTCCAGTGACATAAACGTACAGTTTCCAGCCAACGGCAAGCTGCAATTGACCGATTGTGCTAAATAAACTGACTTTCTGCTTCACAACCACTATTGTACGTTCAAAGAGTTAAATCCATATACACGCCGGGTGGCGGTAATATTTTTTGGGTGATTAGTGCATTCCAGTGACATAAACGTACAGTTTACAGCCAACGGCAAGCTGCAATTGACCGATTGTGCTAAATAAACTGACTTTCTGCTTCACAACCACTATTGTACGTTCAAAGAGTTAGATCCATTTACACGCCGGGTGGCGGTAATATTTTTTGGGTGATTAGTGCATTCCAGTGACATAAACGTACAGTTTCCAGCCAACGGCAAGCTGCAATTGACCGATTGTGCTAAATAAACTGACTTTCTGCTTCACAACCACTATTGTACATTCAAAGAGTTAGATCCATTTACACGCCGGGTGGCGGTAATATTTTTTGGGTGATTAGTGCATTCCAGTGACATAAACGTACAGTTTCCAGCCAACGGCAAGCTGCAATTGACCGATTGTGCTAAATAAACTGACATTCTGCTTCACAACCACTATTGTACGTTCAAAGAGTTAAATCCATATACACGCCGGGTGGCGGTAATATTTTTTGGGTGATTAGTGCATTCCAGTGACATAAACGTACAGTTTCCAGCCAACGGCAAGCTGCAATTGACCGACTGTGCTAAATAAACTGACTTTCTGCTTCACAACCACTATTGTACGTTCAAAGAGTTAGATCCATTTACACGCCGGGTGGCGGTAATATTTTTTGGGTGATTAGTGCATTCCAGTGACATAAACGTACAGTTTCCAGCCAACGGCAAGCTGCAATTGACCGATTGTGCTAAATAAACGGACTTTCTGCTTCACAACCACTATTGTACGTTCAAAGAGTAAAATCCATATACACGCCGGGTGGCGGTAATATTTTTTGGGTGATTAGTGCATTCCAGTGACATAAACGTACAGTTTCCAGCCAACGGCAAGCTGCAATTGACCGATTGTGCTAAATAAACTGACTTTCTGCTTCACAACCACTATTGTACGTTCAAAGAGTTAGATCCATTTACACGCCGGGTGGCGGTAATATTTTTTGGGTGATTAGTGCATTCCAGTGACATAAACGTACAGTTTCCAGCCAACGGCAAGCTGCAATTGACCGATTGTGCTAAATAAACTGACTTTCTGCTTCACAACCACTATTGTACGTTCAAAGAGTTAGATCCATTTACACGCCGGGTGGCGGTAATATTTTTTGGGTGATTAGTGCATTCCAGTGACATAAACGTACAGTTTCCAGCCAACGGCAAGCTGCAATTGACCGATTGTGCTAAATAAACTGACTTTCTGCTTCACAACCACTATTGTACGTTCAAAGAGCTAGATCCATTTACACGCCGGGTGGCGGTAATATTTTTTGGGTGATTAGTGCATTCCAGTGACATAAACGTACAGTTTCCAGCCAATGGCAAGCTGCAATTGACCGATTGTGCTAAATAAACTGACTTTCTGCTTCACAACCACTATTGTACGTTCAAAGAGTTAAATCCATATACACGCCGGGTGGCGGTAATATTTTTTGGGTGATTAGTGCATTCCAGTGACATAAACGTACAGTTTCCAGCCAACGGCAAGCTGCAATTGACCGATTGTGCTAAATAAACTGACTTTCTGCTTCACAACCACTATTGTACGTTCAAAGAGTTAAATCCATTTACACGCCGGGTGGCGGTAATATTTTTTGGGTGATTAGTGCATTCCAGTGACATAAACGTACAGTTTACAGCCAACGGCAAGCTGCAATAGACCGATTGTGCTAAATAAACTGACTTTCTGCTTCACAACCACTATTGTACGTTCAAAGAGTTAGATCCATTTACACGCCGGGTGGCGGTAATATTTTTTGGGTGATTAGTGCATTCCAGTGACATAAACGTACAGTTTCCAGCCAACGGCAAGCTGCAATTGACCGATTGTGCTAAATAAACTGACTTTCTGCTTCACAACCACTATTGTACGTTCAAAGAGTTAAATCCATTTACACGCCGGCTGGCGGTAATATTTTTTGGGTGATTAGTGCATTCCAGTGACATAAACGTACAGTTTACAGCCAACGGCAAGCTGCAATTGACCGATTGTGTACAATAAACTGACTTTCTGCTTCACAACCACTATTGTACGTTCAAAGAGTTAAATCCATTTACACGCCGGCTGGCGGTAATATTTTTTGGGTGATTAGTGCATTCCAGTGACCTAAACGTAAAGTTTCCAGCCAACGGCAAGCTGCAATTGACCGATTGTGCTAAATAAACTGACTTTCTGCTTCACAACCACTATTGTACGTTCAAAGAGTTAAATCCATATACACGCCGGGTGGCGGTAATATTTTTTGGGTGATTAGTGCATTCCAGTGACATAAACGTACAGTTTACAGCCAACGGCAAGCTGCAATTGACCGATTGTGCTAAATAAACTGACTTTCTGCTTCACAACCACTATTGTACGTTCAAAGAGTTAAATCCCTTTTTATTTTTGGGGTGCTTATTGAATTAAAGAGTATGTCAGACAACACGCAGAGGAGTGGCAGAGGAGGCAATGTTTCAGGAGCGAGCAGACGTGGCAGCAGAGGAAGGGGTCGAGGCAGCACTAGTCGCAGCCAGAGGCCAGTGCTCCCGGTGTCATCCAGCGGTTGTGTCTCCACCGACAACCCTGCCGTCATCGATTGGTTGACTCGGTTGTCTTCCTCTTCCCAGGTCACCTCTGACACCTACAGCCAACGGTCGGTGGGTACGTCAGACACAACCATTAGTTGGCATGGCCCGGGAGCAAGCCCACTGAAATCACGTGTCCTCGACCTGCCCCTGTCCTTTGGTGTTCCCTCACCAAGCGAAGTATCGCATGCTGTGGGCTCAGCCCCACTGTACAGTGAGGAAGAGCTAACAGAGGGCGGTCAGGAACGGGGGGGAGACATCCGCCTCTTCAGCAGCCAGGCGAAGAAGTACTGGCGAGGAGAGTGGCTCGGTAGCCGGTCTAGAGACAGGTCTGTCTCCTGACCCACACGCAGCCGAGGGGGCTAGTAGTGACGCGGAGACCCTAATTGATGATGATGAGGCTGATCGCACTTGGCAGCCTCGTCGTCATCAGGCTATTGCTTCCGCATCATCAGGAGAAGAGGGTGCCAGCTTGCCAGAGAGCAAAACAGTTGGTGGGTTGCCCAGGAGGCAGCAGGGTCGCAGCAGTGTCAGTGGAGCCAAACGGCCACGGAGTAGAGCACCAGCTCCACTGCAGCCTACCACCACGGCCAGTAGTGGTGCCGGTGTGCACGGAGGAAGTAGCAGTCAGCCAGTGAGGAGTAGCGGGGGCAAAGTTTCCTACTCGGCGGTGTGGCAATTCTTCGTCAAGCCGCCCGAGGAAGTAAACGTAGCCGTATGTCGACTATGTGGCCAGAAAGTCAAGCGTGGCCAGGGGGCCAATGTTGGGACTACAGCGTTGCGTCAGCATATGCAGCGTCGCCATTCGGTGGCCTGGGAAAACCGTGATAAAGATACGGCGGTTCTGCCTGCCCCAGCCCCCGCTCCATCACTCGCTCCGTTACTTGCTCCGTCACCCGACGTCAATCGCCCTCTATCAGCCAGTCAAGGCTCCAACACCTCTGCTGAGGGGAGTTGTCGCTCGTTGGCATCTTCCGCTCGTTCAGATGCTCCTTCTCCTGCTACTCCTCTTCACGGATTCCGTCAGCAGTCTTTCTTGGAATCCGTTTCCAAGAGACAACAGTTTGCGAGCACGCGCCCGACGGTGCAGAAGCTGAACGTCCTCCTGTCCAAGTTGCTGGTGCTGCAGTCCCTCCCTTTCCAAGTGGTGGACTCAGCACCTTTCCGAGAAATGATGGCTTGTGCCGAGCCGCGGTGGAGAGTGCCAAGCCGGCATTTCTTCGCCAAAAAGGCAGTGCCAGCCCTGCATTCACATGTAGAAGAGATGGTGGGCCAGTCTTTGAGCATGTCGGTCTCTGCCAAAGTGCACGGCAGCGCCGACGTGTGGAGCTGTAACTACGGTCAGGGACAGTACATGTCATTTACGGCCCACTGGGTGAACGTGGTGCCGGCACAGCCGCAACAGCAACTTGGACAGGTCTCGCCGCTTTTGTCTCCACGTTTGCACGTCCTTGGTCCAGCAAAGATGTCCGCCTCTACCACCTCTTCTTCCGCCGTGTCCTCAGCCGCCACCCCCGTGCCAAGTCCCATTACCCGACCGGCATATCACATGTGCAGGGCGCAACGGTGTCGCGCTGTGCTGCACCTGGTATGCCTTGGCGAACGTAGTCACACAGGGGAGGAACTTCTGAGTGTAATGAACAGAGAAATCGACAGATGGCTGTCTCCGCGCAAACTGAAAATCGGAACCATGTTGACTGACAACGGAAAGAACATGGTGTCTGCTCTGCGTCAAGGAAGGTTGTGCCATGCGCCATGCATGGCTCACGTGTTCAATCTGGTTGTCAAGCGGTTCCTAAAATCCACCATCCCACTGCAAGACATCCTTAAAATGTCACGTAAACTTTGCATGCATTTCAGCCATTTCTACACCGCAAAGCACACCCTCCTTGAGCTGCAGCGGCAGAACGGAATTCCACAGCATCGCCTGATCTGCGACGTTGCAACAAGGTGGAATTCAACCCTACATATGTTAGACCGCCTTTACGAACAGCGAAAGGCCATCACCGATTTCCTGATGTTACAAGCGGATAAAGGTACTCCCCTGTGTAACTTAGATGTCAGCCATTGGCAGCTAATGCGTGACACCTGCCGCTTGCTCAGGCCCTTTGAGGAGGCCACGCTATTCGTGAGTTGGCAGGACTATGGGATGAACGACGTCATTCCTCTGTTGCACGTCCTGGAACAAATGCTGTTAACAATGGCTGGTCAGGGTGCGGTAGACGTGGCGCACAGATCTCAACGCCACATGACCCCTGTGGGGGCAGGACAGGAAGAAGAGGAGGAGGTAGAGGAAGACATTGGTGCTCAGGAATTATTGAGTGAAATGGGTGGTTTTTCCACTCAGCGGACAGGAGTGGAGGAGCAGGAGCATCTGGTAGAGGAGGAGGAGGAGGAGACAGAGGACCCAGACGCACCATGGCAGTATGCTGTGGAGATGGAGGCAGGGAGTCCCTCGCATTCCTTGGCACAAATGGCCCATAGCATGCTCGGTTGCTATGGGCCATTTGGTAGCGACAGCTGAATAATAACCATCAGACAGAGGGATGACTTTTGGCTGTCCACCTTGTTGGACCCTCGCTACTGTTCAAAAATGGTGGCCTTTTTCACACCTGCTGAGAGGGAGGCCAAAATAAAGTACTATAAAAACCACCTATGTAGTCAGTTGGTCTCTGCCTTTCTGCGCCAACGTCCATCCTCAGACACTGTGGGCCCTGTGCGCTCGCGGGAATTGCTTTGTATATCTGTCGCCTTAGGGGCCGCTGTCTGGTGAGATAATTTTTTGTCACTGTGTAGACATCTATTTATAGGCCGATGTTTGGCCACAAAAATATATTTAGTAATAACCTAGCCGTTCAGGCCGCTCCCTGAACACCTCGAGAATTGCTTTGTATATCTGTCGCCTTAGAGGCCGCTGTCTGAACAGCTCATGAATTGCTTTCTATATGTGTCGCCTTTGAGGCCGCTGGCTGGACAGCTGATGAATTGATTTGTATATATGTACTTATTGTCCGCTGTCCAGACAGCTCATGAATTACTTTTTGTATATAGCCTTCCAAACCACTCTCAGAATAAGTCATGATATTCATGCTGTGTATAGCCTTATAGGCCAATGGTCAATCAAGTCATGATTGTTATAGTGTGTATAGCCTTATAGGCCGCTGTCTTTACAACTTTATAATTCCATGCAGTATATAGCCCTATCGGCCACTTTCTGGCATCCAGCTGCTGTAGCCCCCATCACCACACTGTGCCACAGGCCCCTGTACCGCCTTCTCATACTGCTGCCAGATCCATCCTCTGCCATGTGCGTCTTTGTCGTCTGCTCACGCTGCTGGGTTCCAGTTTTAAACCTAGGCCTGTGTATGGCTTCCGAATACTGCTGCCTCCACCGCCACCCTGCGCCATGTGCCTCTGTCGTCTGCTCACGCTGCTGACGGCTTCCGCTTTTTAACCTAGGCCTGTGTATGGCTTCCGAATACTGCTGCCTCCACCGCCACCCTGCGCCATGTGCCTCCGTCGTCTGCTCACGCTGCTGACAGCTTCCGCTTTTTAAACTAGTCCTGTGTATGTCTTCCGAATACTGCTGCCTCCACCGCCACCCTGCGCCATGTGCCACTTTCGGGTCTCCTCACACTGCTGCCAGGTCCATACTGATTCATGGCCCCCTGTACCGGCTCCTCATGAACGTGGTTCAGCGGGTTTGCATCACTTAACGGCAAATCGTTGACAAATGCTGGGACGTTCAGTGTTGTGCGCATTAAGCCAGACACCAAAGGGCAGCACAGACCTGTTATTACTCGCTCAAGCATGGCTGAACAAAACCAGTCTCTACCACAAATTGGACCCAGACCTGCCCAGGGTCTCGTAACTAGATTGCACGGAGGAGTAGAGTCCGTTATCGGAATTAAATAGACAAAACGCCACACCAAAAAGACTGGCCATTTCCAACACTTATTCCAGAAAGAGGAACAACCCGTTTCATATACGGCCCGTAGACATTTCACGTCTGCCACATTCAGTCGAAGCTCCACTTCCTGTGGTCTCTGACCGTCGATATACCTTTAAGTGTCAGCTTTGAAGCTATATTCCCTCTGGAGCACTGACACTGGTGCCCTTCCGTCAACATGCCTTTAAGTTTCAGTTTTCAACCATATTCCCCACAGAAGCCAAACTCTTGGGTATCCCAGAAGCTGCTCAGCGGGTCAGGGCAATAAAGCTCCCGGTTCGCAGGTTGTTCCGTCTTATGGATGGAAGTACGACGGTATATGATCTTCTTCGCACCCACGGCATTACCTCATAAAATTTCTGCATTGCATCTGCAATCACAACGCTGACTTCCCGGATCGCCACTCAGCCATTGGACTCTTGATAGTCGTCTCCCCACACTGCTGCTGGGGGGACTTTTTAACCTAGGCCTGTGTATGGCCTTCAATTGAAGCTGCTTCCGCTCCGCCACTCTGCCATTGGACTCTTGATAGTCGTCTCCCCACGCTGCTGCTGGGGGGACTTTTTAACATAGGCCTCTGTATGGCCTTTAATTGAAGCTGCTTACGCTCCGCCACTCTGCCATGGGCCTCTTGGGTATCCCAGAAGCTGCTCAGCGGGTCAGGGCAATAAAGCTCCCGGTTCGCAGGTTGTTCCGTCTTATGGATGGAAGTACGACGGTATATGATCTTCTTCGCACCCACGGCATCACCTCATAGAATCTCTGCATTGCATCTGCAATCACAACGCTGACTTCCCGGATCGCCACTCAGCCATTGGACTCTTGATAGTCGTCTCCCCACACTGCTGCTGGGGGGACTTTTTAACCTAGGCCTGTGTATGGCCTTCAATTGAAGCTGCTTCCGCTCCGCCACTCTGCCATTGGACTCTTGATAGTCGTCTCCCCACGCTGCTGCTGGGGGGACTTTTTAACCTAGGCCTGTGTATGGCCTTCAATTGAAGCTGCTTCTGCTCCGCCACTCTGCCATTGGACTCTTGATAGTCGTCTCCCCACACTGCTGCTGGGGGGACTTTTTAACATAGGCCTCTGTATGGCCTTCAATTTAAGCTGCTTACGCTTCGCCACTCTGCCATGGGCCCCTGTACCGCCTCCTCTTGCTGCTGCCAGGTCCAGAGTGTGTCATGGGTCCCTGTACGGCCTCCCATTGCTGCTGACTTCATCGCCAGACTCTGCCATGTGCCACTTTCAGGTCTCCTTACACTGTTGGTGGGTTCCATTTTGTGATAGGGTGCTGTATGGCCTTCAATTGCTGCTGCCTCCACCGCCACCCTGCGCCATGTGCCTCTGTCTTCTGCTCACGCTGCTGACGGCTTCCGCTTTTTAACCGAGGCCTGTGTTTGGCTTCCGAATACTGCTGCATCCACCGCCACCCTGCGCCATGTGTCTCTGTCATCTGCTCACGCTGCTGACGGCTTCCGCTTTTTAACCTAGGCCTGTGTATGGCTTCAGAATAATGCTGCCTACACCGCCACCCTGCGCCATGTGCCTCTGTTGTCTGCTCACGCTGCTGCCAGGTCCATACTGATTCATGGCCCCCTGTACCGGCTCCTCATGAACGTGGTTCAGCGGGTTTGCATCACTTAACGGCAAATCGTTGACAAACGCTGGGACGTTCAGTGTTGTGCGCATTAAGCCAGACACCAAAGGGCAGCACAGACCTGTTATTACTCGCTCAAGCATGGCTGAACAAAACCAGTCTCTACCACAAATTGGACCCAGACCTGCCCAGGGTCTCGTAAGTAGATTGCACGGAGGAGTAGAGTTCGTTATTGGAATTAACTGTGAGGGACTTTTAAACCTAGGCCTGTGTATGGCCTTCAATTGAAGCTGCTTCTGCTCCGCCACTCTGCCATTGGACTCTTGATAGTCGTCTCCCCACGCTGCTGCTGGGGGGACTTTTTAACATAGGCCTCTGTATGGCCTTCAATTTTAGCTGCTTACGCTCCGCCACTCTGCCATGGGCCCCTGTACCGCCTCCTCATGCTGCTGCCAGGCCCGTAATCTGCCATGGGCCCCCGTACCGACTCCTCATGCTGCTGCCAGGCCCGTAATCTGTCATGGGCCCCTGTACCGCCTCCTCATGCTGCTGCCAGGTCCAGAGTGTGTCATGGGTCCCTGTACGGCCTCCCATTGCTGCTGTCTCCATCGCCACACTCTGCCATGTGCCACTTTCAGGTCTCCTCACACTGCTGGTGGGTTCCATTTTGTCATAGGGTGCTGTATGGCCTCCCATTGCTGCTGCCTCCACCGCCACACTGTGGCTCCACACTCTGGTTTTGGCCCCGTGACTGCCCAAATGAGTGAAGTGTGCGGTGATTCTAAGATCGACGGCACTCATCTGCATGTCATACTGACTGACAGTATTATTTCTCTTCCCCAGCAGACTCCAAGGGCATTTAAATTAAAGGTACAGTGTTCTGCACTAATATAAAGGCTCTCTGAAGCCTAGAAACACCCTTTTTATAAGTTAAATTCGCAGCGAATATATTCGGCTCGAAGCGAATTTATTCCGCGAATTTGGCGAATCAGCCGAACCGAATTTTTGAATAATTCGCTCATCTCTAACGACAACCACCACCCACAGCCCGGAGTCCCTCAGGGCGTGAAGTCTAAGTCCCAGGCTGCCCTTCACCAGGGCCCCTGATGGTGGGGATGAACTTGACGCAGCCAGGGACCAGGTCGCGGCTCCCAAGACACCCCAGCAGGTAATGGCCGCCGCCAATGGCGTATTATCTGGTAAGATGGTGTCTTATCTGGTAGGAACCAGATAAGACAATAGCGTAGTCGGGCAGGCCGGGTCGATAAAAACGGGACAGACAGTACAGAACGGTAGACAAGAATAACAGGTCAAAAGCCGGGTTCAGCAACGGAGGTCAGATAAAGGGATAATGCAGAGAATAGTCTAGTCAAAAGCCGAGTCAGTTTCCAGGACAGCCACGAGAGTAGGAACAGAGCTTGTTGCAACATGAACATACAAGACACGAATGGGCACATACGGACAACAGGCTTATATGTGATCAACCACACCCCTCTGGGGGATGGACCGCAGAGGCCTGAAGGCATAAAAGACTCCCAGCATGCTCTGCAGAAACCCAAGATGGATGCCAGCACATGGAGCAGCATAACCTCTGGGAAAAGGTAGGACCTTGACAGTACCTCCTCCTCAAGGGCCCCTCCCCCTCCACGGCTCAACAAAAGGCTTCTGAGGAAAGCGGGCATGAAAAGCGCGGAGGAGGGCAGGAGCATGAACATCCGTGGAAGGAACCCAGGAACGCTCCTTGGGACCATAACCGCGCCAATGAACCAGGAACTGCACCTGACCGTCCACCAATCGAGAGTCCAGGATCCGGCTCACCTCATACTCCTCATGACCGTCAACCCGGATGGGACGGGGCCGGGGCAGAGAGGTAGTGAAGCGATTGCAGACCAGAGGCTTCAACAGGGATACATGGAAGATATTGGAGATCCGCATCCCAGGAGGAAGGGCAAGGGCATAGGCGACCGGATTCACCTTGCGGAGGATGCGAAAAGGGCCAACAAAATGGGGGGCCAGTTTGGGTGCGGGCACCCGAAGACTGGGGTTGCGAGTAGACAACCACACCCGATCTCCGACCTGGTATGAAGGAGCGGGCAGCCGTCTGCGATCAGCCTGGAACTTCTGGCGCTATGCTGAGTCCTTCAAGGACTTCTGGATCTGCCCCCATGAAGAACGCAGGGCAGCAAGATGGTTCTCCACAGCCGGAATGTCCTGTGGTGAGAACCTCTCAGGTAATACCGCAGGTTGGAACCCATAGTTGGCCATGAAGGGAGACATCCCGGAGGAGGAGTTGACAGCCGAGTTCCTGGCAAACTCACCCATGGCAGGAGATTGGCCCAATCGTCCTGATGGTCCGAGATATAGCAGCAAAGGAACTGTTCCAGGGCCTGGTTGGAACGCTCCGCAGCCCCATTGGACTGCGGGTGGTAGGCCGAAGAGAAGGAGAGCCTGATACCCAACTGGGAGCAGAAGGCGTGCCAGAACCTGGACACGAACTGGTCCGAGACAATCACCCTGGGCAACCTATGCAGGAGAAAAATCTCCCTGGCAAAAACCGTGGCCAGTTCTTGCGCCGTTGGTAATCTCTTGAGCGGAACACAATGGCACATTTTGGAAAAAAGATCGACGACCATGAGAATGACCTTATGACCCCGAGACACAGGGAGGTCTACAATAAAATCCATGCCCAGGTGTGACCAAGGACGCTCCCCATTGGGAATGGGTTGCAGAAGGCCCAATGGAAGATGCTGTGGAGATTTATTCTGGGCACAGACCGAACATGCCGCTACATAAGAGGCGAGGTCGGCACGGAGAGTTGGCCACCAGAATAAACGAGAGACGACCCAGGACAACTGGTTCCTCCCCGGATGCCCAGCAGTCTTGGAGTTACGGTAGGTACGCAGCAGGCGGGTGCGCAGTCCCTCAGGTACGAAACATCTACCATCCGGTCTCTCGGGGGGGAGCGTCAGTTTGAGCCGCCAAAATCTGCTCCCCAAGGGGAGAAGTCAGACTGGTGCGAATGGCAGCCAGGATCTGATCTGGATGTATGATGGAGTTTGGCTCAGAGCCCTCCCTGGACAACTCAGAGTATTGCCGCGACAATGCATCGGCCCTGACATTCTTGGAACCAGGCAAATAGGAAACCACATACAGTCATGGCCGAAATTGTTGGCACCCTTGATATTTCTCCAGGAAATCATGTATTTCTCACGAAACGTATTGCATTAACACATGTTTTGCTATACACATGTTTATTCCCTTTGTGTGTATTGGGACAAAACAAAAAAAGGGAGGAAAGAAAGCAAATTCGACATAATGTCACACAAACCTCCAAAAATGGGCTGGACAAAAGTATTGGCACCCTTTCACAACTGCGGATAAATAAGAATGTTACAAGCATGTGATGCTCCTGTAAACTCACCTGGGGCAAGTAACAGGTGTGGGCAATATAGAAATCACACCTGAAAGCAGATAAAAAGGAGAGACGTTCACTTAACCTTTGCATTGTGTGTCTGTCTGTGCCACACTAAGCATGGACAACAGAAAGAGGAGACGAGAACTGTCTGAGGACCTGAGAACCAAAATTGTGGCAAAATATCAACAATCTCAAGGTTACAAGTCCATCTCCAGAGAACTAGATTTGCCTTTGTCCACAGTGCGCAACATTATCAAGAAGTTTGCAACCCATGGCACTGTAGCTAATCTCCCTGGTCGTGGACGGATGAGGAAAATTGATGAAAGATTGCAACGCAGAATAGTCCGGATGGTGGATAAGCAGCCCCAAACATGTTCCAAAGACATTCAAGCTGTCCTGCAGGCTCAGGGAGCATCAGTGTCAGCGCGAACTATCCGTCGACATTTAAATGAAATGAAACGCTATGGCAGGAGACCCAGGAGGACCCCACTGCTGACACAGAGACATAAAAAAGCAAGACTACAGTTTGCCAAAATGTACTTGAGTAAGCCAAAAGCCTTCTGGGAAAACGTCTTGTGGACAGATGAGACCAAGATAGAGCTTTTCGGTAAAGCACATCATTCTACTGTTTACCGAAAACGGAATGAGGCCTACAAAGAACAAAACACAGTACCTACGGTAAAATATGGTGGAGGTTCAATGATGTTTTGGGGTTGTTTTGCTGCCTCTGGCACTGGGTGCCTTGACTGTGTGCAAGGCATCATGAAATCTGAGGATTACCAAAGGATTTTGGGTCGCACTGTAGGGCCCAGTGTCAGAAAGCTGGGTTTGCGTCCAAGATCCTGGGTCTTCCAGCAGGACAATGACCCCAAACATACGTCAAAAAGCACTCAGAAATGGATGGCAAAGAAGCGCTGGAGAGTTCTGAAGTGGCCAGCAATGAGCCCAGATCTAAATCCCATTGAACACCTGTGGAGAGATCTTAAAATTGCTGTTGGGAAAAGGTGTCCTTCCAATAAGAGAGACCTGGAGCTGTTTGCAAAGGAAGAGTGGTCCAAAATTCCGGGTGAGAGGTGTCAGAAGCTTATTGATGGTTATAGGAAGCGACTGATTTCAGTTATGTTTTCCAAAGGGTGTGCAACCAAATATTAAGTTAAGGGTGCCAATACTTTTGTCCAGCCCATTTTTGGGGTTTTGTGTGACATTATGTCATATTTGCTTTTCTGCCTCTGTTTTATATTTGTTCCAATACATACAAAGGGAATAAACATGTGTATAGCAAAACATGTGTTAATGCAATACCTTTTTTGTGTGAAATACTTGATTTTCAGGAAAAATATCAAGGGTGCCAACAATTTCGGCCATGACTGTAGTTGAAACGCGACAAGAACAAGGCCCATCTGGCCTGACGGGGCATCAATCTCTTGGCCTCCGAAAGATACGTCAGGTTCTTGTGATCGGTAAGAATGAGGACCGGAACCACGGAGCCCTCAAGCAGGTGCCTCCATTCCTTGAGAGCCAGAATGATGGCCAACAACTCCCTATCTCCAATCTGGTAGTTGCATTCTGCAGAGGAAAGCTTCCTGGAGTAGAACCCACAGGGAAGTAGGGGTCCATCGGGCGACCGACCCTGAGACAGGAGAGTGCCTACTCCCGTCTTGGATGCATCAACCTCGAGGACGAAGAGCAACCCAGGATTGGGATGAGACCGTATCGGAGCCGAAGCGAAGGCGGATTTCAGAGCCTCGAAAGCTACGATGGCCTCGGATGGCCACTCGTGAGGATTACTGCCCTTCTTGGTTAGGTCTGAGAGAGGCTTTGCCAGTGTAGAGAAGTTTCTGATGAACTTCCGATAATAGTTGGCGAAACCCAAAAAGCGCTGAATGGGCCGAAGACCATTGGGACGAGGCCATTGCAGAACCGCCGCAACCTTCTGAGGGTCCATGGAGAATCCCACCGCAGAAATGATGTAGCCCAAAAAGGCAACCTGGGATCGGTGGAATTCACACTTCTCGAGCTTACCAAAAAGTTTGTTCCTACGTAACCGTTGCAGCACCCGCTTGACATCCTGGATATGGGACTCCATGGAGGCAGAGTAAACCAGGATGTCATCCAAGTAAACCACCACGCACTGCTGCAACAAGTCACGAAAGACATAATTTATGAACTCCTGAAAGACCGCGGGCGTGTTACACAACCCGAAGGGCATCACCAGGGATTCATAGTGACCGGTTCTGGTGTTAAACGCGGTCTTCCACTCGTCCCCCGGCTTGATTCGTACGAGGTTGTACGCCGCCCTAAGGTCGAGTTTGGTAAAGACCATTGCTCTCTTGAGGCGGTAATCAACGGGATAGGGTAGGCATTCTTGATGGTGATTCGATTGAGACCCCTATAATCGATGCAAGGCCTCAATTCACCACCCCCCTTCTTTACGAAGAAAAAGCCCGCTCCTGCTGGGGAAGTACACTTACAAATGTGCCCCTGGGAAAGTGCATCCGCAACGTACTCCTCCATGGCCTGATTCTCCGCAACCGAAAGAGGATACACCCTGCCACGCGGAGGAGTGGCACCGGGTTGCAAGGGTATGGCGCAGTCGTAAGAACGATGGGGAGGTAAGGCACCAGCGTGCACCTTGTCAAACACGTCCAGGTACTCCCCATAGTCGGTGGGCAACGCAGAGTCCGAGGAGGCACACAACACCTTAACCGACCCATGGATGCCCCACACTGTGGAGACCACAAGAGAATCTCGGCCGTTTGCCAATTAAAAGTTGGATTGTGCTTCTGGAGCCAGGGATACCCCAAAACCACAGAATAGTGCGGGGAAGAAATTACCTGAAAACAGGCCAACTCCCTGTGAACAGCCCCAATAGCTACTTCAACCGGCAGAGTCTCGTGGGTAACCTGCGGCGGTTGCAGGGGCCTGCCATCTATTGCCTCGAGAACCAATGGAGCAACTCGAGCCTGTAGGGGATTGGAGTGCTGGGCGGCAAATGAGCTGTCCAAAAACAACCCGCGGCCTCAGAGTCTATCAACGCCAGGGCCATCACTGAGCCCTCCGCCCAAGAGAGGACAACGGTGATCAGTAGTTTATCTTTGCGGAACGCCGGGGACGAGGAGACTCCACCCAAGATCTGTCCCCGACAGGATCTCAGGTGCGAGCGTTTCCCGGACGGACCGGACAGGACTGCCGAAAGTGCCCACAAAGGCCACAGTACAGGCAGCGACCCTCCCAACGCCGAGAGGCCCGCTCTCCCTCGAAAAGGTGAGCAAACCCCAGCTGCATGGGCTCACCACCAGACCAGCCATCCCCAGGAGGCGTGGGAGGAGAGGGAGGAACGGGTGGGACAGAAAACGCAGGCGCCAGTCGGTTGAGAGGCCTCCGCAGGCGTTCCTTGAGTGAAGGCCTCTCTCTGAGCCTGGTGTCAATCAGGATTAGGAACTAAATGAGTGCTTCCAGCTCCACAGGCAGTTCCTTGGCTGCATTCTCGTCCTTCAACGCATCTGAAAGACCATGAGAAAAAGCAGCCACCAGAGCCTCATTGTTCCAGCCCACCTCTGCCGCCAGGGTACGAAACTCTATGGCGTACTCGGCAACGATCCGTGAACCCTGATGCATGGACATGAGCAGCTTGGCAGCCGAGCAGGAGCGAGCCAGCACGTCGAATACCCTATGGAAGGCATCGACAAAACCAGAAACCCATGAATCACCGGATCATTCCTCTCCCATAAGGGATTTGCCCAGGCCAAGGCCTTGTCTGAGAGCAGCGAGATTAGGAAACCCACCTTTGACCTCTCAGTCGGAAAAGAGTGGGGTATTAACTCAAAATAAATGCCCACCTGGTTGAGGAACCCACGACACTGACTCGGCTCACCCCCAAAGCGCTGTGGAAGAGGGGCTGAACCAGTCATACCTATGGGCACCGCGGGTGCCGCAACAGCCACGGCGGTAGGCTCCACAACCAGAGCAGCAGCGGGGGTGACCACCGGAGTGACAACCGGCCTAATAGCACCAGGAGTAAGGTGCGCGGTGCGTGCAAGCAGAGTCTGCAACGCCTGAGTGAAGTGATCCAACAGGAGATCCTGTTGATCAAGTCTGGCGACTAACATGGGAAGCAAAGGCCTTACCTGCACCGTCAGGATTCATGGCATTCGTGTAATGTCAGGGCAGGAGCTGTGCATCGGACAGGCAGGCCTAATGGCAGGGCCACGCACCGACTGACGACAACCACCACCCACAGACCGGAGTCCCTCAGGGCGCGGAGTCTAAGTCCCAGGCTGCCCTTCACCAGGGCCCCTGATGGTGGGGATGGACTTGACGCAACCAGGGACCAGGTCGCGGCCCTCGAGACACCCCAGCTGTGGTAATGGCCGCCACCAATGGCGTATAGCTGGTAGGAACCAGATAAGACAATAGCGTAGTCGGGCAGGCCGGGTCGATAACAACGGGACAGACAGTACAGAACGGTAGACAAGAATAACAGGTCACAAGCCGGTTTCAGCAACGGGAGGTCAGATAAAGGCATAATGCAGAGAATAGTCTAGTCAAAAGCCGAGTCAGTTTCCAGGAGAGCCACAAGAGTAGGAACAGAGCTTGTTGCAACACGAACATACAAGACACAAATGCAAAGAGCACGTGCGGACAACAGGCTTATATGTGATCAACCACACCCCTCTGGGGGATGGACCGCAGAGGCCTGAAGGCATAAAAGACTCCCAGCATGCTCTGCAGAAACCCAAGATGGATGCCAGCACATGGAGCAGCATAACCTCTGGGAAAAGGTAGGACCTTGACACTAGGCCACTCCAAAACCCTGATATGCTTCTTACGGAGTCACTCCTTGGTTATCCTGGCTGTGTGCTTCGGGTTGTTGTCATGTTGGAAGACCCAGCCACAACCCATCTTCAATGCTCTGCTGAGGGAAGGAGGTTGTTGCTCAAAATCTCACAATAAATGGCCCCATTCATCCTCTCCTTAATACAGTGCAGTCGCCCTGTCCCCTTCGCAGAAAAGCACCCCCAAAGCTTGATGTTACCACCCCCATGCTTCACAGTAGGGATGGTGTTCTTGGGATGCAACTCATCCTTCTTTTTCCTCCAAACACGACGAGTGAAGTTTAGACCAAAAAGTTCTACTTTGGTCTCATCTGACCACATGACTTTCTCCCATGCCACCTCTGGATCATCCAGATGGTCATTGGCAAACTTAAGACGGGCCTGGACATGTGATGACTTGAGCAGGGGAACCTTCCATGCAATGCATAATTTGAAACCATGACGGTGTAGTGTTCTACCGACAGTGAGCTTTGAAACTGTGGTCCCAGCTCTCTTCATGTCATTGACCAGCTCCTCCCTTGTAGTTCTGGACTGATTCCTCACCTTTCTTATCATTAGTGATACCCCACGAGGTGAGATCTTGCATGGAGCCCCAGTCCGAGGGAGACTGACAGTCGTCTTTAGCCTCTTCCATTTTCTAACAATTGCTCCAACAGTTGATCTATTTTCACCAAGCTGCTTGGCAATTGCCCCGTAGCCCTTTCCAGCCTTGTGGAGGTCCACAATTTTGTCTCGGGTGTCTTTTGACAGCTCTTTGGTTTTGCCCATGGTAGTAGTTGGCATATGACTGACTGTGGGGTGGACAGGTGTCTTTAAAGAGCTCAGACAGGTGCTACTAAGTTAGATTAATGAGTGGAGTAGACGTGGACTTTTTAAAGGCACAGTAACAGGTCTTTGAGAGCCAGAATTCTTGCTGTTTCTTAGGTGTTCAAATACTTATGTTCAGCAGTGCAAGACAAATAAATTCTTTAAAAATCATACAATGTGATTTCCTAAATTTTTTTTTTAAATTCTGTCTCTCTGTAGGTGGGAATGCACCTACAATGTGAATTTCAGACCCCTCCATGATTTCTAAGTGGGAGAACTTGCAAAATCTCAGGGTGTTCAAATACTTCTGTTCCTCACTGTATACAGGATCTGATCAACCCCATTTTCCTCCTGCAGCTGCTGAGTGCTAGCAAGAGGAGAAGCAAGCATTCAGCAGCTTCAGGAGGAAAATGGGGTGGATCAGATCCTGTATATACCATCCCCACTGTCTAGTAGAGATGAGCGAATCGAACTTGGCGAAGTGGAATTCGTTTCGAATATTAGGAAAAATTCGATTCGCGCCGAATCTGAAAATTAGCAGACTTCGGATGCGCGTATCGAAATTTTTCCAAAAATGGTGGCGACATGTGCGGCGACGGAGCGGGGATCTCTGGGAAGGCGCGCAGACAAGGCGCGCTGACCCATAATGCATTCATTCATGACATGTGATCGCATTAGCCAATCAGCAGCCAGCCAGCCAGCACTGTGTAATGGTGGAGCTATAAATTGCGGCAATCTTACAATTCTCCATTTGCCTCTGGTCATTCAAGAGAGACAGATCTCTCTGTATTAGGGACACAGAATCGTTACTTAGGGACACAGAACCGTTACTTAGGGACACAGAACCGTTACTTAGGGACACAGAACCGTTACTTAGGGACACACAATCGTTACTTAGGGACACAGAACCGTTACTTAGGGACACAGAACCGTTACTTAGGGACACAGAACCGTTACTTAGGGACAGACACAGAATTGTTACTGAGGGACACAGAATTGTTACTGAGGGACACAGAATTGTTACTCAGGGACAGACACAGAATTGTTACTGAGGGACACAGAATTGTTACTGAGGGACACAGAATTGTTACTGAGGGACACAGAATTGTTACTCAGGGACAGACACAGAATTGTTACTGAGGGACACAGAATTGTTACTGAGGGACACAGAATTGTTACTCAGGGACACAGAATTGTTACTCAGGGACAGACACAGAATTGTTACTCAGGGACAGACACAGAATTGTTACTCAGGGACAGACACAGAATTGTTACTCAGGGACAGACACAGAATTGTTACTGAGGGACACAGAATTGTTACTGAGGGACACAGAATTGTTACTCAGGGACACAGAATTGTTACTCAGGGACAGACACAGAATTGTTACTGAGGGACACAGAATTGTTACCGAGGGACACAGAATTGTTACTCAGGGACACAGAATTGTTACTGAGGGACACAGAATTGTTACTGAGGGACAGACACAGAATTGTTACTGAGGGACACAGAATTGTTACTGAGGGACACAGAATTGTTACTGAGGGACACAGAATTGTTACTGAGGGACACAGAATTGTTACTCAGGGACACAGAATTGTTACTCAGGGACACAGAATTGTTACTGAGGGACACAGAATTGTTACTCAGGGACAGACACAGAATTGTTACTGAGGGACACAGAATTGTTACTGAGGGACACAGAATTGTTACTGAGGGACACAGAATTGTTACTCAGGGACACAGAATTGTTACTCAGGGACAGACACAGAATTGTTACTCAGGGACAGACACAGAATTGTTACTGAGGGACACAGAATTGTTACTGAGGGACACAGAATTGTTACTGAGGGACACAGAATTGTTACTCAGGGACAGACACAGAATTGTTACTGAGGGACACAGAATTGTTACTGAGGGACACAGAATTGTTACTCAGGGACACAGAATTGTTACTGAGGGACACAGAATTGTTACTGAGGGACACAGAATTGTTACTCAAGGACACAGATTTGTTACTCAGGGACACAGAATTGTTACTCAGGGACACAGAATTGTTACTCAGGGACAGACACAGAATTGTTACTGAGGGACACAGAATTGTTACTGAGGGACACAGAATTGTTACTCAGGGACACAGAATTGTTACTGAGGGACACAGAATTGTTACTCAGGGACACAGAATTGTTACTCAGGGACAGACACAGAATTGTTACTGAGGGACACAGAATTGTTACTGAGGGACACAGAATTGTTACTGAGGGACACAGAATTGTTACTCAGGGACAGACACAGAATTGTTACTGAGGGACACAGAATTGTTACTGAGGGACACAGAATTGTTACTCAGGGACACAGAATTGTTACTGAGGGACACAGAATTGTTACTGAGGGACACAGAATTGTTACTCAGGGACAAAGAATTGTTACTCAGGGACACAGAATTGTTACTGAGGGACACAGAATTGTTACTCAGGGACAGACACAGAATTGTTACTGAGGGACACAGAATTGTTACTGAGGGACACAGAATTGTTACTGAGGGACACAGAATTGTTACTCAGGGACACAGAATTGTTACTCAGGGACAGACACAGAATTGTTACTCAGGGACAGACACAGAATTGTTACTGAGGGACACAGAATTGTTACTGAGGGACACAGAATTGTTACTGAGGGACACAGAATTGTTACTCAGGGACAGACACAGAATTGTTACTGAGGGACACAGAATTGTTACTGAGGGACACAGAATTGTTACTCAGGGACACAGAATTGTTACTGAGGGACACAGAATTGTTACTGAGGGACACAGAATTGTTACTCAAGGACACAGATTTGTTACTCAGGGACACAGAATTGTTACTCAGGGACACAGAATTGTTACTCAGGGACAGACACAGAATTGTTACTGAGGGACACAGAATTGTTACTGAGGGACACAGAATTGTTACTCAGGGACACAGAATTGTTACTGAGGGACACAGAATTGTTACTCAGGGACACAGAATTGTTACTCAGGGACAGACACAGAATTGTTACTGAGGGACACAGAATTGTTACTGAGGGACACAGAATTGTTACTCAGGGACACAGAATTGTTACTCAGGGACAGACACAGAATTGTTACTGAGGGACACAGAATTGTTACTGAGGGACACAGAATTGTTACTCAGGGACAGACAAAGAATTGTTACTGAGGGACACAGAATTGTTACTCAGGGACACAGAATTGTTACTGAGGGACAGACACAGAATTGTTACTGAGGGACACAGAATTGTTACTGAGGGACACAGAATTGTTACTGAGGGACACAGAATTGTTACTTAGGGACAGACACAGAATTGTTACTGAGGGACACAGAATTGTTACTGAGGGACACAGAATTGTTACTGAGGGACACAGAATTGTTACTCAGGGACAGACACAGAATTGTTACTGAGGGACACAGAATTGTTACTGAGGGACACAGAATTGTTACTGAGGGACACAGAATTGTTACTCAGGGACAGACACAGAATTGTTACTGAGGGACACAGAATTGTTACTCAGGGACACAGAATCGTTGAATTAAAGAGTATGTCAGACAACACACAGAGGAGTGGCAGAGGAGGCAATGTTTTAGGAGCGAGCAGACGTGGCAGCAGAGGAAGGGGTTGAGGCAGCACTAGTCGCAGCCAGAGGCCAGTGCTCCCGGTGTCATCCAGCGGTCGTGTCTCCACCGACAACCCTGTTGTCATCGATTGGTTGGCTCGGTCGTCTTCCTCTTCCCAGGTCACCTCTGACACCTACAGCCAATGGTCGGTGGGTACGTCAGACACAACCGTTAGTTGGCATGGCCCGGGAGCAAGCCCACTGAAATCACGTGTCCTCTACCTGCCCCTGTCCTTTGGTGTTCCCTCACCAAGCGAAGTATCGCATGCTGTGGGCTCAGCCGCACTGTACAGTGAGGAAGAGCTAACAGAGGGCGGTCAGGAACGGGGGGAGACATCCGCCTCTTCAGCAGCCAGGCGAAGAAGTACTGGCGAGGAGAGTGGCTCGGTAGCCGGTGTAGAGGCAGGTCTGTCTCCTGACCCACACGCAGCCGAGGGGGCTAGTAGTGAGACGGAGACCCTAATTGATGATGATGAGGCTGATCGCACTTGGCAGCCTCGTCGTCATCAGGCTATTGCTTCCGCATCATCAGGAGAAGAGGGTGCCAGCTTGGCAGCGAGCAAAACAGTCGGTGGGTTGCCCAGGAGGCAGCAGGGTCGCAGCAGTGTCAGTGGAGGCAAACGGCCACGAAGTACAGCACCAGCTCCACTGCAGCCTACCACCACGGCCAGTAGTGGAGCCGGTGTGCACGGAGGAAGTAGCAGTCAGCCAGTGAGGAGTAGCGGGGGCAAAGTTTCCTACTCGGCGGTGTGGCAATTTTTTGTCAAGCCGCCCGAGGAAGTAAACGTAGCCGTATGTTGACTATGTGGCCAGAAAGTCAAGCGTGGCCAGGGGGCCCATGTTGGGACTACAGCGTTGCGTCAGCATATGCAGCATCGCCATTTGGTGGCCTGGGAAAACCGTGATAAAGATACGGCGGTTCTGCCTGCCTCCTCATGCTGCTGCCAGGTCCAGAGTGTCTCATGGGTCCCTGTACGGCCTCCCATTGCTGCTGTCTCCATCGCCACACTCTGCCATGTGCCACTTTCAGGTCTCCTCACACTGCTGGTGTGTTCCATTTTGTCATAGGGTGCTGGCAGATTACGGGCCTCCCATTGCTGCTGCCAGGCCCGTAATCTGCCATGGGCCCCTGTACCGCCTCCTCATGCTGCTGCCAGGTCCAGAGTCTCACATGGGTCCCTGTACGGCCTCCCATTGCTGCTGTCTCCATCGCCACACTCTGCCATGTGCCACTTTCAGGTCTCCTCACACTGCTGGTGTGTTCCATTTTGTCATAGGGTGCTGGCAGATTACGGGCCTCCCATTGCTGCTGCCAGGCCCGTAATCTGCCATGGGCCCCTGTACCGCCTCCTCATGCTGCTGCCAGGTCCAGAGTCTCTCATGGGTCCCTGTACGGCCTCCCATTGCTGCTGTCTCCATCGCCACACTCTGCCATGTGCCACTTTCAGGTCTCCTCACACTGCTGGTGTGTTCCATTTTTTCATAGGGTGCTGGCAGATTACGGGCCTCCCATTGCTGCTGCCAGGCCCGTAATCTGCCATGGGCCCCCGTACCGACTCCTCATGCTGCTGCCAGGCCCGTAATCTGCCATGGGCCCCTGTACCGCCTCCTCATGCTGCTGCCAGGTCCAGA
The DNA here is from genome assembly GCF_062004578.1 of Staurois parvus. Classification (NCBI taxonomy): domain Eukaryota; kingdom Metazoa; phylum Chordata; class Amphibia; order Anura; family Ranidae; genus Staurois; species Staurois parvus. Next base: position 27,721,146 of record NW_028317943.1, read on the forward strand.
GTCTCTCATGGGTCCCTGTACGGCCTCCCATTGCTGCTGTCTCCATCGCCACACTCTGCCATGTGCCACTTTCAGGTCTCCTCACACTGCTGGTGTGTTCCATTTTGTCATAGGGTGCTGGCAGATTACGGGCCTCCCATTGCTGCTGCCAGGCCCGTAATCTGCCATGGGCCCCTGTACCGCCTCCTCATGCTGCTGCCAGGTCCAGAGTCTCTCATGGGTCCCTGTACGGCCTCCCATTGCTGCTGTCTCCATCGCCACACTCTGCCATGTGCCACTTTCAGGTCTCCTCACACTGCTGGTGTGTTCCATTTTTTCATAGGGTGCTGGCAGATTACGGGCCTCCCATTGCTGCTGCCAGGCCCGTAATCTGCCATGGGCCCCCGTACCGCCTCCTCATGCTGCTGCCAGGTCCAGAGTCTCTCATGGGTCCCTGTACGGCCTCCCATTGCTGCTGTCTCCATCGCCACACTCTGCCATGTGCCACTTTCTGGTCTCCTCACACTGCTGGTGTGTTCCATTTTGTCATAGGGTGCTGGCAGATTACGGGCCTCCCATTGCTGCTGCCAGGCCCGTAATGTGCCATGGGCCCCCGTACCGCCTCCTCATGCTGCTGCCAGGTCCGGAGTCTCTCATGGGTCCCTGTACAGCCTCCCATTGCTGCTGTCTCCATCGCCACACTCTGCCATGTGCCACTTTCAGGTCTCCTCACACTGCTGGTGTGTTCCATTTTGTCATAGGGTGCTGGCAGATTACGGGCCTCCCATTGCTGCTGCCAGGCCCGTAATCTGCCATGGGCCCCCGTACCGCCTCCTCATGCTGCTGCCAGGTCCAGAGTCTCTCATGGGTCCCTGTACGGCCTCCCATTGCTGCTGTCTCCATCGCCACACTCTGCCATGTGCCACTTTCAGGTCTCCTCACACTGCTGGTGGGTTCCATTTTGTCATAGGGTGCTGGCAGATTACGGGCCTCCCATTGCTGCTGCCAGGCCCGTAATGTGCCATGGGCCCCCGTACCACCTCCTCATGCTGCTGCCAGGTCCAGAGTCTCTCATGGGTCCCTGTACGGCCTCCCATTGCTGCTGTCTCCATCTCCACACTCTGCCATGTGCCACTTTCAGGTCTCCTCACACTGCTGGTGGGTTCCATTTTGTCATAGGGTGCTGGCAGATTACGGGCCTCCCATTGCTGCTGCCAGGCCCGTAATCTGCCATGGGCCCCCGTACCGCCTCCTCATGCTGCTGCCAGGTCCAGAGTCTCTCATGGGTCCCTGTACGGCCTCCCATTGCTGCTGTCTTCATCGCCACACTCTGCCATGTGCCACTTTCAGGTCTCCTCACACTGCTGGTGTGTTCCATTTTGTCATAGGGTGCTGGCAGATTACGGGCCTCCCATTGCTGCTGCCAGGCCCGTAATCTGCCATGGGCCCCCGTACCGCCTCCTCATGCTGCTGCCAGGCCCGTTATCTGCCATGGGCCCCTGTACCGCCTCCTCATGCTGCTGCCAGGTCCGGAGTCTCTCATGGGTCCCTGTACGGCCTCCCATTGCTGCTGTCTCCATCGCCACACTCTGCCATGTGCCACTTTCAGGTCTCCTCACACTGCTGGTGTGTTCCATTTTGTCATAGGGTGCTGGCAGATTACGGGCCTCCCATTGCTGCTGCCAGGCCCGTAATCTGCCATGGGCCCCCGTACCACCGCCTCATGCTGCTGCCAGGTCCAGAGTCTCTCATGGGTCCCTGTACGGCCTCCCATTGCTGCTGTCTCCATCGCCACACTCTGCCATGTGCCACTTTCAGGTCTCCTCACACTGCTGGTGTGTTCCATTTTGTCATAGGGTGCTGGGAAATTACGGGCCTCCCATTGCTGCTGCCAGACCCGTAATCTGTCATGGGCCCCTGTACCGCCTCCTCATGCTGCTGCCAGGTCCAGAGTCTCTCATGGGTCCCTGTACGGCCTCCCATTGCTGCTGTCTCCATCGCCACACTCTGCCATGTGCCACTTTCAGGTCTCCTCACACTGCTGGTGGGTTCCATTTTGTCATAGGGTGCTGGCAGATTACGGGCCTCCCATTGCTGCTGCCAGGCCCGTAATCTGCCATGGGCCCCTGTACCGCCTCCTCATGCTGCTGCCAGGTCCAGAGTGTGTCATGGGTCCCTGTACGGCCACCCATTGCTGCTGTCTCCATCGCCACACTCTGCCATGTGCCACTTTCAGGTCTCCTCACACTGCTGGTGGGTTCCATTTTGTCATAGGGTGCTGGCAGATTACGGGCCTCCCATTGCTGCTGCCAGGCCCGTAATCTGCCATGGGCCCCCGTACCGACTCCTCATGCTGCTGCCAGGCCCGTAATCTGTCATGGGCCCCTGTACCGCCTCCTCATGCTGCTGCCAGGTCCAGAGTGTGTCATGGGTCCCTGTACGGCCTCCCATTGCTGCTGTCTCCATCGCCACACTCTGCCATGTGCCACTTTCAGGTCTCCTCACACTGCTGGTGGGTTCCATTTTGTCATAGGGTGCTGGCAGATTACGGGCCTCCCATTGCTGCTGCCAGGCCCGTAATGTGCCATGGGCCCCTGTACCGCCTCCTCATGCTGCTGCCAGGTCCAGAGTCTCTCATGGGTCCCTGTACGGCCTCCCATTGCTGCTGTCTCCATCGCCACACTCTGCCATGTGCCACTTTCAGGTCTCCTCACACTGCTGGTGTGTTCCATTTTGTCATAGGGTGCTGGCAGATTACGGGCCTCCCATTGCTGCTGCCAGGCCCGTAATCTGCCATGGGCCCCCGTACCGCCTCCTCATGCTGCTGCCAGGTCCAGAGTGTCTCATGGGTCCCTGTACGGCCTCCCATTGCTGCTGTCTCCATCGCCACACTCTGCCATGTGCCACTTTCAGGTCTCCTCACACTGCTGGTGTGTTCCATTTTGTCATAGGGTGCTGGCAGATTACGGGCCTCCCATTGCTGCTGCCAGGCCCGTAATCTGCCATGGGCCCCCGTACCACCTCCTCATGCTGCTGCCAGGCCCGTAATCTGTCATGGGCCCCTGTACCGCCTCCTCATGCTGCTGCCACGTCCAGAGTGTGTCATGGGTCCCTGTACGGCCTCCCATTGCTGCTGTCTGCATCGCCACACTCTGCCATGTGCCACTTTCAGGTCTCCTCACACTGCTGGTGTGTTCCATTTTGTCATAGGGTGCTGGCAGATTACGGGCCTCCCATTGCTGCTGCCAGGCCCGTAATCTGCCATGGGCCCCCGTACCGACTCCTCATGCTGTGACATTGCAACAAGGTGGAATTCAACCCTACATATGTTAACCGCCTTTACGAACAGCGAAAGGCCATCACCGATTTCCTGATGTTACAAGCGGATAAAGTTACTCCTCTGTGTAACTTAGATGTCAGCCATTGGCAGCTCATGCGTGACACCTGCCGCTTGCTCAGGCCCTTTGAGGAGGCCACGCTCTTCGTGAGTCGGCAGGACTATGGGATGAACGACGTCATTCCTCTGTTGCACGTCCTGGAACAAATGCTGTTAACAATGGCTGGTCAGGGTGCGGTAGACGTGGCGCACAGATCTCAACGCCACATGACCCCTGTGGGGGCAGGACAGGAAGAAGAGGAGGAGGTAGAGGAGGACATTGGTGCTCAGGAATTATTGAGTGAAATGGGTGGTTTTTCCACTCAGCGGACAGGAGTGGAGGAGCAGGAGCATCTGGTAGAGGAGGAGGAGGAGGAGACAGAGGACCCAGACGCACCGTGGCAGTATGCTGTGGAGATGGAGGCAGGGAGTCCCTCGCATTCCTTGGCACAAATGGCCCATAGCATGCTCGGTTGCTTGCGTAGCGACAGCCGAATAATAACCATCAGACAGAGGGATGACTTTTGGCTGTCCACCTTGTTGGACCCTCGCTATTGTTCAAAATTGGTGGCCTTTTTCACACCTGCTGAGAGGGAGGCCAAAATAAAGTACTATAAAAACCACCTATGTAGTCAGTTGGTCTCTGCCTTTCTGCGCCAACGTCCATCCTCAGACACTGTGGGCCCTGTGCGCTCGCGTTCCGCTGCCATGGCAGCAGGGGAGGGGTGGGGTGGTAGGAGCAGTGGCAGCTCCACCAGCAGCGGCTGCCTCAGTCTGCAGTCGATGATGAATAGCTTTCTTCACCAGCGCAGTGAGGAAACTACTAACCAGCCGCAGCAGCAGCATCAGGTGGACCTGGAGCAGGACCTCAAACAACAGGCTTGGGCCTACTTGGACAGCACCCTGCCAACCGAGGTAGACAATCCCCTTGACTACTGGGCAACGAAACTTGACCTTTGGCCCCAACTAACTGAATTTGCCCTTGAAAGGCTGTCATGCCCGGCCAGTAGCGTGGCATCGGAGCGCGTGTTTAGTGCGGCAGGAGGTATTGTAACTCCGCAGAGGACACGACTGTCCACCCAAAGTGTGGAGAGACTCACGTTTGTGAAAATGAATCAGGCGTGGATTAGTCTGGATTTCAAACCACCAGTTCCTGACACAACTGACTAAATCCGCCATGAATCATGCCCCAAACATGTTAACTCTGCCATGTGCCACTTTCAAGTCTCCTCACACTGCTGGTGGGTTCCATTTTGTCATAGGGTGCTGGCAGATTACGGGCCTCCCATTGCTGCTGCCAGGCCCGTAATCTGCCATGGGACCCCGTACCGCCTCCTCATGCTGCTGCCAGGTCCAGAGTCTCTCATGGGTCCCTGTACGGCCTCCCATTGCTGCTGTCTCCATCGCCACACTCTGCCATGTGCCACTTTCAGGTCTCCTCACACTGCTGGTGGGTTCCATTTTGTCATAGGGTGCTGGCAGATTACGGGCCTCCCATTGCTGCTGCCAGGCCCGTAATCTGCGATGGGCCCCTGTACCACCTCCTCATGCTGCTGCCAGGTCCAGAGTGTCTCATGGGTCCCTGTACGGCCTCCCATTGCTGCTGTCTCCATCGCCACACTCTGCCATGTGCCACTTTCAGGTCTCCTCACACTGCTGGTGGGTTCCATTTTGTCATAGGGTGCTGGCAGATTACGGGCCTCCCATTGCTGCTGCCAGGCCCGTAATCTGTCATGGGCCCCTGTACCGCCTCCTCATGCTGCTGCCAGGTCCAGAGTCTCTCATGGGTCCCTGTACGGCCTCCCATTGCTGCTGTCTCCATCGCCACACTCTGCCATGTGCCACTTTCAGGTCTCCTCACACTGCTGGTGGGTTCCATTTTGTCATAGGGTGCTGGCAGATTACGGGCCTCCCATTGCTGCTGCCAGGCCCGTAATCTGCCATGGGCCCCTGTACCGCCTCCTCATGCTGCTGCCAGGTCCAGAGTGTCTCATGGGTCCCTGTACGGCCTCCCATTGCTGCTGTCTCCATCGCCACACTCTGCCATGTGCCACTTTCAGGTCTCCTCACACTGCTGGTGTGTTCCATTTTGTCATAGGGTGCTGGCAGATTACGGGCCTCCCATTGCTGCTGCCAGGCCCGTAATCTGCCATGGGCCCCTGTACCGACTCCTCATGCTGCTGCCAGGCCCGTAATCTGTCATGGGCCCCTGTACCGCCTCCTCATGCTGCTGCCAGGTCCAGAGTGTGTCATGGGTCCCTGTACGGCCTCCCATTGCTGCTGTCTCCATCGCCACACTCTGCCATGTGCTACTTTCAGGTCTCCTCACACTGCTGGTGGGTTCCATTTTGTCATAGGGTGCTGTATGGCCTCCCATTGCTGCTGCCTCCACCGCCACACTGTGGCTCCACACTCTGGTTTTGGCCCCGTGACTGCCCAAATGAGTGAAGTGTGCGGTGATTCTAAGATCGACGGCACTCATCTGCATGTCATACTGACTGACAGTATAATTTCTCTGAAGCCTAGAAACACCCTTTTTATAAGTTAAATTCGCAGCGAATATATTCGCATCGAATCGAATTTATTCCTCGAATTCGCCGAATCAGCCGAATCGAATTTTTGAATACTTCGCTCATCTCTACTGTCTAGGTATAAAACAAATGTGCCAGGGAGGCCATGTAATTCCCCTGGAGCACGGGGCAGGGTTGTGATTGTGACCCCTGCTGTTATACCAGTGCATAAATAAATAAAATCTGATCATTGTCAGCACTCCTGTCAGTGGCAAATTATTTGTCTGATCCCTGACACATTTGCAGTACAACTTGTTCTTTTGAAAAACAGACTTACTGGCCAGTTCACCAGATAAAAATAGAAGAAAGAAAGTCTAAAAAAGATAACTAATGCAGACATTACATCGAAAAATTGGTAAGCTGCAATATAATAAATGTTTGCTTTTGAGTTTACAGTGGTTGTAAAGGCTCAAAGTTTTCTTACCTTCATGCATTCTATGCATGAAGCTAAAAAACCTTCTGTGTGCAGCAGTGACCCCAGCAGCCTCTCATTACTTACCTGAGCCCCATCGCGATCCATCGATGTGCACAACAGCCTCGGCTGTCCTGGGTCTTTGCCTCCTTATTGGCTGAGACAGCAAGCGGGAACCTTTGCCTCCCACTGCTGTCAATCACAGTCAGTCAGCCAATGAGGGGAGAGGGGGGTGGGGCCAAGCTGCAGCTCTGTGTATGAATGGATACACGAGCAGCAGTTTGGAAACAGCCTGCTCGGGTGCCCTCATAGCAAGCAACTTGCTATGGGGACACCCGACAGAAAGGAAGAGCCAGGAGTGCTGGCAGGGGACTCAAGAAGAGGATCCAGGCTGCTCTGTGAAAAACCACTGCACACAGTAGGGAAGTATAACATGTTTGTTATTTTACAAAGAAAAAAAAATTAGCTTTTAGTATGCTTTAATACCATTTTAAGGAATAAATACTTAAGCTGGAACACATGAATAGTTTTATTTTTCATTTCGTTCAGCCAGGAGGCTGAATGGAAAAAAACAAAACTCGGGGGCGTGGCTTAGACATGGTGAAGTAGAGTCGCACAGCACCAGAGCCCTCGCCAACTTTCCAGCATATTGAGCCTATCTGCAGCAATCCTGTCCGGCGAGCGCTCGGGCTTCGTTGACCCTAACAGACTGAGAGATGTTATCTGCTGCCTCCATCGCTATTCCCACATAGAACTCATTCTATGCAAGGCCTGGGAAGCTGGGGAGGTTGAGTTTGACGGGGCCTCGGTGAAAATACTCCCGGACCTTTCTAGAGCCGCCCTACAACGCCGAGCCCTGCTCCATCCCTTGCTGGACAAACTGCGGTGCATGATTTGCATATACCACTGGGGATTTTCCCTATCTCTCACAGTTTGTAAGGGTTCATCCTCCTTCATACTCAAGCATCCAGATGATCTACCAGATCTATTTGTCTTCTTGGAGACAGAAATTATCAGTCCCAAACTGGCTGCAGCCGCTCCCTCTACATTCATAGGTCTCCCTTCTAGAAGCAGACGTGGCTCCTGTGTTCCACCTTCGTCTTCGGGCCGAGAATCCTGACATTTCTTACAGATGGTGCTGCTAGCTCCGTGGTAAGCGTGAGTGACACCTCCTTCTGCCAACTATTCTAGTTGCTGTTCTCTCAGAGACACTGACATTTTCATGGACACCTGGAGGGCTTAGCTCCTCAATTTTTTCTTTCCCTCCCTAGAAACAGCCAACGACTGTTTTCAGGACTCTATATCTTCTGATTGTGACACTGTTACCAACTACCTAGAGGGCTTGGCTCCTCATTTTTTTCTTTCCTATAAGCAGCTCATATCTGTTTTCAGGACCTCTTTTATCCAGACCTGATCCCAGGTGAACATGTGCTCCTCTACTCATAATCCTCAGGGATGTATCCCATTTAATGGTTCTAGTTACATCCAGTTACTATTGTGTTTCATCTTCACACTACTGTTGCATGGGTATGGTTTTATTATGCCCTCTTTGAGGTGCCCTTTGGCCCATGTGTTTAGAAGTAATCTCGATCCACCTCTAGTATATCTCTTTGGATAGTCCTCTCTATCAGGGGAGCTCTATCTGGATATGGGGGACCCTCGGTGACACACCGGGTCTGCCATGACCAGATGGACCTGTGGACATTGGTGCTTATGGGCTGCAGTAAAACCATCAGCTGCTGGAGTACTGTATACCTCCCCCGAGCAGCTTATTGCTCTACTGTATGCCTACTAACTTGACTTATTGCTACACTATATATTGTTAATAGCTTGTAATTCATGAATTATTGTTGGAGAGTTTAGGGCTTTACTCCTTAGCTGTATCCTTTCTCCCCCCCCAAGGCCTGCGCTCACGCACTCAGTGATATACTATAGTGGGCGCTTTCCAAAACGTCTTGTTAGTTCCCAAACAGTAGGTTCTCAGGGACAGACCTTGAACCCTCCCCTTCTTTTTTCCTTTTCTTCTTCTTCTTCCTGCTCATTTCCCCCTATCTTTCTCTTCTTACTTTTCTCTTTCTTTCTTTTTCCTTCTTCCCTCCCCTGTTCTTGTTCCCCTTTCTTTCTTCCTTCCTTTTAATCTGTATCCCTTTTTTCTCTTCTACTTTCCCTTCCGCCCCCCACCCCCCTTTTTTTTTTTTTAAATGTAAAAGGACTCAATGTCCCCGAGAAATGATGTATGCTGCATGGTCTGAAATGCCTACATTCTGATGTGGCATTCGTGCAAGAAACTCATTTTTGGGATGGTAAGCTCCCTTTCCTTCATAACAGGTTTTACTCTAGTGTTTATTATGCCTCTAATTGGGAAGCCAAATCCATAGGGGTTTTCTATACTAATTTCTAGATGGGTACCTTGGACACTTGTGGACATGCGCTCCAACGCCCACATTATCTCTTTGTCAAAGGCTGTATTGGCAATGTTAAGGTGACGTTGACTACCATATATGCTCCAAATCTGCACCGAGACTACTTTATATGTAATACTATCTTAGCGCTTATGAAGTTTGCAGAGAGCACGTTGCTCCTGGGTGGAGACTTTAATGTCCCTTCGGATCCCAGCTCAGATACATCCACAGGCACTTCCTCAGTTCCACCTGGTGCCAGGAAACACATCCTACAAGTGGTTTATAAATCTAAGCTTATTGACGCCTGGCACTTGCTACACCCGGGTGAAAGAGACTACACTTTATTTTCCTTGCCATAAAGGTCCTATGCTCGCATTTACTTTTTCTTGGTTCCTCATCAGCTTCTCTCGGCTACTTAGACATTAGGCTAGGGAACATCACTTTGTCAGACCACGCTCCGGTTGTCGGAGATCGCCGCGCCGCTGGGCTTGGCGCAGTACACCTCCCTGTACGCGGGCGCGGAGACTTGGCCGACCGCGGCAATCAGGTTCGCGCATGCGCAGTAGTGACCACGGGCGCGCGCCTGGCACCAATGACAGCGCAGGGCGGGATATTTAAATGGCCCTGAGCTGTCATTCAGTGCCTTTTGGTCTCCTTGTATCCTGTGAACCTGTGAACCTGTTGTAGTAAGTTGCTGACCCGGATTGTGCCCTGACCTTGCTGTTTTCTCCTGTTCTTGACCCTTGCTTGCCTGACCTCTCTCCTGAATGCCCCCTATTGGATCTGACCTGCTGTTGCTGACCTGGCGTGTGACCCGACTATTCTTTGCCCGCTGCTCTGTACCGCACCGTCCCCATAGTTACCGACCCGGCTTGTATGACCCTGCACTTGCTCAGCCATCCATCCATCCATCCGTCCCTCTCAACGGGGTCTCCAGACCTCCTCATACCTGGCTCTCTCCCGTGGGAGCCCCTGGCGAATACCCCTACCACTGACGGGTGTCCTCAGTAGTCACGACCTGGTCCTGGGGTACTCCAAGTCCATCCCCACCATCAGGGGCCCTGGTGAACAAGTACTCTGGGACTTAGACTCCGTGCGCTGGGAACATCCGATCAGTGGAGTGCTAGTGGTACCGCCGGGCGGTCCCTTACACCGGTCATCTTGTGCTTCTCATGCATGGATTCCTCATCTCCGGAACGAAAATGGCACCTGAACAAGAGCCTGTTGCAAGACCCTGAAGTCTTGGCTGATGTCTCTAAAGAACGGACCACTTCCAGACAAATGACACCCCTAGCAGCAACCCTGGCATAGTCTGGGAAGCTCATAAAGCTGTTATACAGGGGATTTTGAGGCACGCATATTAAGTGAGCTTGTGAAACCAAACTAATGAACCTGCTCTCCGACATCCAATCTCTTGAACCACAACACAAACAAGCGCCCACCTCCTTACTGGAACAAGATCTGACACAGCTTCGCCAACAGGTAACTGATCTCTTAAGATTCAAGGCCAAAGCAGCCCTTCAGACATGTAAGACGCTCTATTATGAATCTAGAGACAAATGTGAAAGGTTACTGGCTCAGACCTTATGTGACCGCTGGACAACGACTTATACCCCACATATCACTGGCTCAGTCAGATGGACAGAAACGTTCCTTATCAAAGGCTATAGCTCAGGAGTTTGGGGAATATTACTCGTCTTTGTACAATCTCTTGGCTACTCTTTCTTCACCTTCATCCCTTGATGACTACCTCACTTTGGCGTGACTTCAGCATCTTTCCTCCCATATACGGCATGATCTAGAGGCCCCAATCAAACAAGAGGTACAGGCTGTGGCTAGCGCCACCAAATCAAGAAAGTCACCGGGCCCAGATGGTTTCACTATACAATATTACAAAGCTCTCTTTCCCCTGCTAGGACCTCATAAGGGAAGACATTTAAAACCTTAGGTCAGTCCTCTTCCCTACCTTTGGCTGCCCTTCTAGCTCATATTTCTGTTATCCCCAAGGAAAATAAGGCCCCCACATCTTGTAGTAGCTACCGGCTGATCACATTACTTAACGTTGACTTGAAACTGTTCACCAAACTCCTAGCCTCCCGCTTCCAACCACACCTGCCTTAGGTGGTCCATTTAGATCAAGTAGGCTTTGTCCCTACCCAGGAGGCATGGAACAACACCATCAAGGTCCTTAACTTGGTTCATTTGGCTAATCATAATAAAACTCCCTGCGTCTTCCTGAGTACAGATGTTGAAAAAGCCTTTGAAAGGGTGAATTGGAAGTTCATGTTTGCAGTCCTGCATCACATGGGATTCAGAGAACGGCTCATACAGTGGATATCCAGTATCCATACCACCCCGACGACCTCATTTAATACAAATGGGGTATTCTCAAAACCTTTTGCTATACCTAATGGGACTCGACAGGGCTGTCCACTCTCCCCTTTATTGTTTGCCCTTGCCCTGGAAACCTTCTTATGTAAAGTTAGGTCAAACAAAGATATTATGGGAATACAAGTTGGAACCTCTCATTGTAAGGTCTCCGCCTACGCTGATGATATGCTATTTTCTCTAACCAACCCTCATATCTCCTTACCAATTCTCTTAGATGAATTCAAAACCTACGGTGCTCTTTTCAACTTGAAAATCAACTTCAATAAATCAGAGGCCATGGGTGTACTATTACCTTCTGCTCTGTTGCATACTTTGCGATCTAACTTTCTCCTTAAGTGGACTCCATCTGCACTGAAGTATCTGGGCACCCTTTTTCCACCGGTCCTATTTAATCCTACCTTTGCTCAGTAAAGTCCGTACCCTTCTGGACAAATGAAATCTAGGCCTATACTCCTGGTTTGGACATTAGAACATCTTAAAGATGACTATCTTGCCCACGTTTTTGTACCTTTTTAAGGCTTTACCTATCCACATCCCCTATTCCTTCTTTCGTCAGCTCAATGCTCAGTTTACCAAATTTATTTGTGCTCATAAAAGGCCCCGACTTAATCGCTGACTTTTAACTATACAACAGTGTAGCAGCTCCAGCTACACTGAAATACTATCAGGCTGCACATCTTGGAAGGGTTATTGACTGGTACAGACATAGTGACCTTAAACTGTGGACACATATCGAGCAACAGTATAGTACTACCCCCCCTCCTTTGGGCCCCGTGGTGTAATGCTGCTCTACCAACCTCTCAGGATTCAACCAACCATAGGCCCCACACTTCGCATCTGCTACCTAGCTTGTCATAATCCAGCAATATATTCGGGCCAGTCTCCATTATTCCCTGTTCTAGGCAACGCTAGCTTCCCACCAGGCCTGGATGTAACCTCATTCTGAAAGCCCACAGGGAGGGGTCTTTTTCAAGCCTCTTACTTTACCTCTTCAGATGCCTGGCCTTCAATTTTGACACTAATGAACCCGGAGGGCTCTTTTGGCCTGACTTTCTGGATTGCACTACAAATCCCCCATTTTTTTCACACTCTCAGTCTCCATACACAATTCAATCATCCACTGACTACATTTGAATCGTATTGTTCAGATAGTGGCGTTCTCTCCCGTACTCTCTCGAAAATGTACTCTGTTTATCTCCCCACCAGATAGCTTTACAATACCCTGTCTAGACAAATGGGCACTGGATCTCAATCGAACCTTTACACCTGACCAATGCCAGAATATAATCCACTTTACCCTGAAGTCATCTATTTGTACCCGCATACAGGAGACAAATTACAAACTCTTTACTCGATGGTAACAACACCACAGCTACCTTATGTTGTTTCTTCCCTAAGGCCTCGGACCAATGCTGAAAATGCCAGAAGGAAAAAAGGGACAAAACTACATATTTCCTGGTCCTGCCTGAACTTGGATTACTACTGAAGAGAAGTTCGCAGAATTGCCCAACTATACACAGATCTCCCGGTCCAAAATGGCCCTGCCTTCTTCCTCCTCCATTGCTCTCAATTCCCTGTAAAGACCTACAATCAGTCTTTCGCAACATACTGAACACTGCCAAAGCCTGCATTACTCTAAAATGGAAAGATCCAACCCCTCCTTCCATTGCGATGTGGCTTAACAATGTTGAAGATGTTAATACTTTAGAGCAGGGGTGTCAAACTGGTGTTCCTTCAGCTGTTGCGATACTACAAGTCCCATCATGCCTCTGCCTTTGGGAGTCATGCTTGTAACTGTTAATCCTGAAATGCCTCATGGGACTTTTAGTTTGGCAACAGCTGGAGGGCCACCAGTTTGACACCTGTGCTTTAGAGGATCTGACACTAACCACCCAAAATAAGCGGAAGCAATATACGAAGACATGGTTCAACTGGAATCCTGATGAAGGCAAAACACTTATGGTACCCTGTTCTGGAGACTAAACAGTTTCAGCCACTCTCCCTTCCATTTCCCCTCAGGCGTGACCCCACTGTCAGGAATGGACTTGCCAATAGTGGTGGGTCTCACCTGTCTTGTGGGCTGCAGTACCAGGGCTGGCCAGGGGGTGCTCTCAACAACCAGAGGTTCACTTCGGCAATTAGCCTTCACCTGGGGCTGATTGCAGGTGGTGTATTTAAGGGATGGCCAGACCTGCAGTCTGTGCCTTGGTGTGTGTTTTTCCATGGGCCCCTGTACCTTGTAACCTGCGTTCCTGTTCCTGCCTGACTTGTTGCTGACCCTGCCTGATCCTGACCTCTGCTGACTTCTCCTGTTTGATCCCTGGCTTGTGACCCTGACCATTCTCTCCGCCTGCTCCTCCTGTACCTACCTGCCCGATAGTTATCGACCCGGCCTGCCTGACTACGTTGTGCTCTATATGTGTATGTACCTGTGTATCTTTATCAGTTTAGGTTTGGGTTTGTTTCACCTTGTTGTATGTATTTGTGTTAGCTTGGGGTTTGGTGCACTGCGTTTATGTTTGTATTGTTAGTCTTTAATAAAGCGTCTTATTTATACCATATCTGAAGCTTGCGTTTCCCTGTGTCAGTACACACATCTTTGGTCACACCCGCATCCCTGACACCCCCCCTTTTTTTCATCTCTCTCCCTCCTGCTCCCATTCCTCCCCTATCATTCCCTCCTCTCTCATTAACTCTATACTTTTTCACTCTCTTTTATTTCATTCCCTCATATTTCTGGTTATTGTAGAAAACAAGGTGTCCAACTAAGCAGACTATAAGTTTGTCAGCAGATTATATGGATACTGGAGATGAAGTTCGCTTCCCAGCTCTTAGTGGTGTCAATTACCTGGATGTAGCCAGCTGATCCCCGGATCTTTGCAACCTGATTAGGGTTTATACTTTTCATGGAACCAACCTTCTCCAGTTGACACCACCCTTTTACTGGTCTACAAAACTCGATATGTTCTCTTTTGGTTGTATGTAAACTACTTGGTGTTCAGAGACCTTTGCTCTCATTTCTTGTACTGTTTTCTTGGATGCCTTATTTGAATAAAGAATTTGCAAAAAAAAACCTAACACACAAGTGAGGTGGATGCAGAAATCCCCCACGCCGAGACAATGTATTCTAATAGCAAGGACTCTCTGCTGCCAGAATAAAATGAGCAACGCCACAGCCAATTGGCTGCAAGCCACTGATCAAACAAGGTTTTTCAGCAGTCCCATTTGACAGAAGCTGGTCTAATGATTGGCTTCTGTCTAACAGGGAAGGATACACACAAAATTTGGTTCCTGCTAAACTGAATTTTGATCTGTGTACCCAGCTTTACCTTATTCCTTGCTTCAGGAGGCTTCCGCCAGTGCTGTGACTGGTTCCCCCCCGCTTCTGTGTATGTTGAGGCGGGAGTGTGACCATAGCCAGTCACCTCATCAAACCATACAGGGTTAATGCTCCTATATAGTATGTGATGAGGCTAAGGATTTGGGTGGAGGAAGAGATCAGTGCAGCTGGCTGGAGCATGGAAACAACTAAGTGAAAGAGGCTATTCCTTTACCACCCACCCACACAAACACAGTGCAAGGCTGGGCATTTTTTTTTTTTAACTTTCCTGGAACTGGGCTGTATTGTGGCACCACATCCTTTGCGGCTAATGCTCAAATCCTTGAATATGTTAGGAATTACTGGAACCTCTCAGGCAGGGGCAAGGCAATTGCCTAGGGCAGCATTTTCCAGGCCGCGGTGCTGCCCCCCGGAAGAAGGGACACACGCGGCATGGGGGCCAGGTGTGATCCAAGAGAGGCTGCGGGCTGCTTGATGGTGTATGCAGAGCCCAACTCTCATTCCCAGGTTGTCCAGAGCTGTGAAGGAAAGTGTCTCTTTCTTAGCCTCGCTGTGGGGGGGGGGTATGGGGAGTAGTGGCGGGTGTATGAGGAGCGTTGGTAGTGGATTGCTCTCTCCTCGGTCAAGTGTGTGTGTGTGTGTGTGGGGGGGGGGGGCGATTTTTGTGTTGCCTAGGGCAGCTCAAAACTTAAATACAATCAGGTTCTAAATAGATGTATTACACACACATATACATTATACCTTATTAAAAAAGAATGATTTTTGTGGAATACATCTATGTAGAACCTGAAAAAGTCCCAGTAGTTCCTAATACATTCAAGGATTTTACTTTCACTTTACTTGCTATGCCCAGGTGCAGGGCAGGTTTACAGCACATCTTTGTAGAGTATACATGGCAGAACAGTCATAACTCATAGGTAGAGAAAAATGCAGACTGGATGGGGAGCAGTGATTTTGGCTGCAGTGAAATGCTGTCATACATGCTCTATCCCTCCATGCGACCCTTACTATCACTGTCGGAGATCGCCGCACCGCTGGGCTCGGCGCAGGCGCAGTACACCTCCCTGTACGCGGGCGCCATGAACGCGGCAATCAGGTTCGCGCATGCGCAGTAGTGACCACGGGCGCGCGCCTGGCACCAATGACAGCGCAGGGCGGGATATTTAAACGGCCCTGAGCTGTCATTCAGTGCCTTTTGGTCTCCTTGTATCCTGTGAACCTGTTGTAGTAAGTTGCTGACCCGGATTGTGCCCTGACCTTGCTGTTTTCTCCTGTTCTTGACCCTTGCTTGCCTGACCTCTCTCCTGAATGCCCCCTATTGGATCTGACCAGCTGTTGCTGACCTGGCGTGTGATCCGACTATTCTTTGCCCGCTGCTCTGTACCGCACCGTCCCCATAGTTACCGACCCGGCTTGTATGACCCTGCACTTGCTCAGCCATCCATCCATCCATCCATCCATCCATCCGTCCCTCTCAACGGGGTCTCCAGACCTCCTCATACCTGGCTCTCTCCCGTGGGAGCCCCTGGCGAATACCCCTACCACTGACGGGTGTCCTCAGTAGTCACGACCTGGTCCTGGGGTACTCCAAGTCCATCCCCACCATCAGGGGCCCTGGTGAACAAGTACTCTGGGGCTTAGACTCCGTGCGCTGGGAACATCTGATCAGTGGAGTGCTAGTGGTACCGCCGGGCGGTCCCTTACAGTACCTAAAGGCCATGACTGAGCCTAGAGGAGGGCCCTTCCCACTAGAGGAAATTTGCAGGCACCTAGCTAATTTGACGCAGGCCGTAACGGCCCTGCAGGACAGATGCATGCAGCTGGAGAATCGCCTCCAGACTGGCTCTATTTCTGACCCTGCCCCACAGGCCCCGGTTTCTGCACCCCCGGCCCTGGTAGCTCAGGAGCCAGTCTCAGGGGCTTCCGCCCCGCTCCCTATGGCGGAACCCCGAGTACCCTTACCGGAGCGTTTTCACGGGGACCGCACACGCTTCCGGTCATTCCGTGATTCCTGTCTCTTGTTCTTTGAGCTACAACCCTGTACCTTCCTGACCGAAAACGTGAAGGTAGGATTCATTATTTCACTATTACAGGGTGAACCCCAGGATTGGGCCCGCCGGCTAAGGGGAAACAATGATCCTCACCTGGGATCGGTCAATAGTTTTTTTGAAGCAATGGCCATCTTGTATGATGACCCACAGCGGGCAGCCTCTGCCGAAGCGCCTTATATGCGCTCCGGCAGGGCCGGCGGGCGGCAGAGGAATACGCTTCTGATTTCAGGCGGTGGATGGGGGACACACGCTGGAACGAGTTCGCTCTATTGCACCAGTTCCGTATGGGGCTCTCCGATCCCTTGAAAGATGAGCTGGCCCGGGTGGAGGTTCCCGAGTCTCTAGAAGACCTTATTGCCCTGACAATTAAGATTGACCGAAGACTGCGGGAACGCAGGCTTGAGAGGTCCGGCCAGGGTCGCGGAAATACCTGGGGTCCATTCCTAGGCCCCAGCCCACCAACCCGACAAAGCATCCAGAACCCACCACCAGGAGATGTTCCGGAACCTATGCCAGCGCAGACGAGCCCAGAACCTCTGCCTTTACTGCGGTGAAGCTGGTCATATGGTGCGATCCTGCCCTCAGAAAATGAGTAAGTGCACCCGTTTTTCTTCCTTGTCTATTAGCAATACCTGTCCTTCGCAATACTTAGTAGTGCCCCTCTCCTTTCAGCTTCCAGAAAAGACCGTGGAGGTGACAGCCATAGTTGATTCGGGGGCATGCAGCTGTTTCCTGGATTTAGAGTTTGCTCACCAGCAGGGTATCCCTCTCCAACACAGACAGAAGGGCTTCAACATCTTTTTGGCCGATGGTTCCCAGATAAAATCGGGGGTAGTTAATCAGGAAACTCCCCCCATTGCCACTATCATTGCCAACCAGCACCAGGAGTTCCTCCGCCTGGACGCTATTGCATCACCTCTTTTCCCAGTCATTCTGGGGCTCCCATGGTTACGGGCCCACAACCCCCAGATTGACTGAGAAACCGGGTCAATCTCATTCCCTTCCCCATACTGTCGGGAACATTGTCGCACTTCGGGCCCCGCAGGGCCCCGAGTTCTCCTTTGCTCCGAAGGAGACTCCGATTTGAAACAGGTTATTCCCGCAGCCTATCATGGGTTCCTGGACGTGTTCAGTAAGCGGGGAGCCGATACTCTGCCCCCCCACCGCCCGTATGACTGTCCAATCGACCTGTTACCAGGCTCTGAAATCCCTTTTGGGCGTATTTTCCCCCTATCTGAGCTTGAATTGGGGGCCCTAAAGGAATATACCGAGGACAGCCTCCAGAAGGGATTCATCCGCCCCTCCACTTCTCCAGCAGGAGCGGGAATCTTCTTCGTGGAGAAAAAAGACAAAACCCTGAGACCTTGTATCGACTACCGGGAGCTGAACAGGGTCACGATCAAAAATCGTTACCCATTGCCATTGGTACCAGAACTGTTTCAGAGCCTAAAGGCTGCGGTTATATTCACAAAGCTTGATTTAAGGGGGGCCTATAACCTGGTACGCATAAGAGAGGGGGACAAGTGGAAAACGGCTTTCCGTACCCGGTTTGGCCACTTTGAATACCTGGTCATGCCATTTGGGCTGTGCAATGCACCAGCCACCTTCCAACATTTCGTGAACGACATCTTCAGGGATTTTTTGGATGTCTTCGTTATCGTCTACTTGGACGACATACTAATTTTTTCACCCTCTCTAGAGGATCATAGGATACATGTGGCAAAAGTATTGGGGCGGTTGCGGCAGCATGGGTTATATGCTAAGGCGGAGAAATGTTGCTTCGAGCAATCTAGCATCACGTTTCTAGGCCTGATTATCTCCACTGCGGGGGTCGCGATGGACCCCCAGAAGGTCTCTGCAATTTTAGATTGGCCTGAACCCACGGACAAAAAAGGTGTCCAACGGTTTATAGGGTTCGCAAACTTTTATCGGAAGTTCATCAAGAACTTCTCGGGTCTGGTCTCCCTCATTATTCAACTAACCAAACTTGGAACCCGGTTCAAATGGACACCGGAGGCTCAAAGAGCTTTCGAAGCTCTGAAAAAGCTATTTACCTCGGCACCCATCCTGGGCCACCCGGACGCGGCCCTGCCCTACATCTTGGAGGTAGATGCATCGGAGAATGCGGTAGGATCCATCCTGTCTCAGCGGAAAGGCACCAAAGAGTTACTCCATCCCGTAGCATTCTTCTCGAGGGAACTCACCTCAGCGGAGAAGAATTACGATATCGGTGATCGAGAGCTGCTGGCTATCAAAGCAGCGCTAGAGGAATGGAGGTACCTGCTGGAAGGTGCCTCACACCCCATACTGATTTTCACAGACCACAAGAATCTGGAATATCTGAGGACTGCCAAGCGTCTACGCCCACGGCAGGCAAGATGGGCCCTGTTCTTTTCCAGATTTAATTTTCACATTACTTACAGGCCCGGATCTAAAAATACGAAGCCCGACGCGCTATCTCGTATGTATGAGGACTCAGAAGAAGAACTGGTACCCGACACTATCTTGTCTTCAGGGAACTTCTTGGCGCTCCAGACGGACCTTCGCTCCAAGTTAATAGAAGCATCTACGGCCACACCAACCCCAGTTGGGGTATCCCTCCAGAACAAGGGGGGACTCCTGTGGAAGGAAGATTCAATCGTGGTACCTGAGGAAGTCCGGACCCTGGTTTTGGGGCATTGCCACGATCACCCGCTGGCAGGTCACTTTGGCCCAGTCAAGACTCTGGAGCTTCTCCGGCGCTCGTTTTGGTGGCCAAACATGGCTAAGGATTGCAAGCGCTACGTGAGATCCTGTACCATCTGCCAGAAGAGCAAACCATCGAGGAGCAAAGCCTGGGGGCTGTTGCGACCTTTGCCGATTCCCGAACGGCCTTGGCAGAAGATCGCGATGGACTTCATAGTCGAGCTCCCACCGTCGCAAGACCACACAGCAATTCTGGTGGTCATTGATCGCCTATCCAAAATGGCTCACTTCGTGCCACTAAGGAAGACTCCGTCAGCAGCCGAGACGGCGCGAATATTTATCCGGGAGATCGTTAGACTTCATGGAGTACCTGAGGACATCGTCTCTGATCGAGGGGTCCAGTTTACATCTACGTTTTGGAGGGCTCTGTGCAAGGGCCTGGACATCAAGTTGTCCCTCTCCTCCGCGTTCCACCCTCAGACCAACGGTCAGACCGAGAGGACGAACCAGACCCTGGAGCAATACTTGCGTTGCTACACGTCTTTCCTGCAGGATGATTGGTTGTCACTCTTACCCCTGGCGGAGTTCGCTTATAACAACGCAAGCCATTCGGCAACGGGGCAGTCCCCATTCTTTTCGAATTATGGGTTTCACCCTGTCTTTCTCCCTGATTTGGTCTCTGAATGCCCAGTTCCAGCAACGCAGGATGCGTTGACCTTCTTCTCCGCCAATAACAAATTACTCCAGGAAGCCATCGCTCGGGCCCAAGAGGACAATAAGAAGGAGTTTAACAAGAAACGAAGAGGGGATTTGGCGTTGCGGCCTGGGCAGAAGGTGTGGTTGGCCACAACCAACTTAAAGATGCTTTGTCCCTCGAAAAAATTGGGACCTAAATTCGTGGGGCCTTTTCAGGTAAAGCGGATGGTCAACGAAGTGGCATATGAGCTTATCCTTCCGGACACGTTCAGAATTCATCCAGTCTTCCATGTATCCCTGCTGAAGCCAGTGATCCGAGATGCCTTCCCAGAACGAGAATCCAGACCCCCAGAGGCCATAACGGTCGAAGTACAAGAGGAATTTGAGGTGGAAACGATCCTTAAGTGCCGAAGAAGGGGGGGCCAGACCCAATTCCTAATTAAGTGGAAGGGCTATGGTCCTGAGGACAATTCCTGGGAACCGGCTCATAATGTCCACGCACCTAGACTAGTCCGGGAGTTTCTTCGTGATCACCCGTGGTGGAGAGATCGGGTGGGCATCCGGAGGTTGCCCGTAGGGGGGGGGCAATGTCGGAGATCGCGGCGCCGCTGGGCTCAGCGCAGGCGCAGTACACCTCCCTGTACGCGGGCGCCGGGACTTGGCCGACCGCGGCAATCAGGTTCGCGCATGCGCAGTAGTGAACACGGGCGCACGCCTGGCACCAATGACAGCGCAGGGCGGGATATTTAAACGGCCCTGAGCTGTCATTCAGTGCCTTTTGGTCTCCTTGTATCCTGTGAACCTGTTGTAGTAAGTTGCTGACCCGGATTGTGCCCTGACCTTGCTGTTTTCTCCTGTTCTTGACCCTTGCTTGCCTGACCTCTCTCCTGAATGCCCCCTATTGGATCTGACCTGCTGTTGCTGACCTAGCGTGTGACCCGACTATTCTTTGCCCGCTGCTCTGTACCGCACCGTCCCCATAGTTACCGACCCGGCTTGTATGACCCTGCACTTGCTCAGCCATCCATCCATCCGTCCCTCTCAACGGGGTCTCCAGACCTCCTCATACCTGGCTCTCTCCCGTGGGAGCCCCTGGCGAATACCCCTACCACTGACGGGTGTCCTCAGTAGTCACGACCTGGTCCTGGGGTACTCCAAGTCCATCCCCACCATCAGGGGCCCTGGTGAACAAGTACTCTGGGGCTTAGACTCCGTGCGCTGGGAACATCCGATCAGTGGAGTGCTAGTGGTACCGCCGGGCGGTCCCTTACTATCACAGACCCGATCCAGAGAATGGGGCTAACAGGAACCCAATCCTGGAAGAGAGTTTCTCCATTCCAGAGGTCAAGCATGGGGTGATGGACAGATTCCTCTGCATAGTCACAATCCAGCACCCTCCCCACCCTTGTCCAAGTCCTGCATGGCCCTGAGTGTCTTATCTCAACAGTGACACTGTCTTGGCTTGGAAAGGGAGGGTCTGCTCTCCTCCTCCCTCACTCAGCCCTGTGACAGCTGGGGTCTGATCTGTGCTAGTTGTCAGCAGTGACCTCCCCCCTTGCTCCTTTCCGGCTCATGACTCACATAAGACACCAAAAAAAAAGTTTCTCCCAGCCATTGAGAGTGGAGGGGTGTGGATTGGAATGTAAAGTAGAAGACCATCACTGGAACCATTACACCACTCGCCTGCAAGACAGTCAGGATGTGAGCCAGACTCTAGTATTTTGTGAAGTTGTTTGGGTATGCTGATATGACAGGGATGCGGGGCCCCCAGAACATGGGGGGGGGTCACAGATGCTACCCACCCTGTGACCCCTACTGCTACATCTATGCTGTCCAGCAAACTTTGGAATAAAAAATAGGGATATTTAGTTAACAATACATGTTTAAGCTGGCCAACTGCGTCAAAGTAATCCCTCTAAGACCAGTCCTACTTTGCTCTGCCTACACAAATGCTACTGTGGACACAATGTCAGTATATGGGAAAACAGAAAGTGGGGGAGAGCTACTACGTTTAGGTCTATTGACCCACAAAAAAACAAGCAAACAAGACTTACCTGTCTCCCAATAGCTTGTACATACATTTATCCATCAGGTGCTAAAGGGGTGTAACCATATTAAAACTAGAAATTCTAAAGGGTATATAGCAGTGTGCAGAGGGTTTGTGTGCCCAAGGGGAGGGCACACACAGAAAACAAAAATTTAAAGGGGGGGAATGGGGCAGTGCCAGAAAGAGTACAAATGGGGAGCAGGACTGCATCTCTACCTTCCAACCTGATATACATCTTTTTTATCTAATATAACATCTCCTTGACTTGTGCCTACATTGATCTCAACGTTACTCTAATCCTTGTAATGCTATGGTGTGATGGAACATGTTCTCGACGTCTACGGAGACCAGAAAGTCTTCCTCATAAAAAGGAAGCTATGATAGACCTGGTAGATAATTTTTCATCCCAAATGATGACATTTAGGGCTTTGAGATACAAGAATGGGGCACATGCCCCCCATTTATTTTTTTAAATTAAAAAAGGTTGAAATAAAATCCTAGGAACCTTTCTAGGTACCGAAGACCCACAAGGGCTAAATGGAAGTCTGCTAAAACTCCTGTCAGGTTTTACTGCCATTGAAGGCTCTGTTGGAGATTCCTTAACTTCCTCTTTAGTTAAAAAACAAAGTTGTCGCCAGGCCAGAATGAGGGTAGATCTCTCAAATAGCAACACAGACAGAATGTAAAAATACTAGAGCCTCTTAGCTTTTTATTGTCTGTTTTTCTTGAGGGTATTGTCCCTTCATTTCCTACATGGTGAAACATTGTGCCCAAACAGAAGTGAGGGGAAATCTCTCTAACGGAGACCAATGCAGCAGTAAAAACTGATGGGGTTCTAACCTTCATCCATTCTATTCAAACTTAGAAAAAAAAAAGGTTGGTTATAGATACACTTTGGCACATACATAATGCAAGTTTTTTTCTCCTGCTGCAACTTCCTCTGAAGCAAAAATGTGGCTTAGGTGGTAAAAGGTGAAAGTTCCCATATATGCAAGTTAATCAGTGACCTAGATAGTCCCTACTACAACCACTTCTCTCATGTTTGGCCCTGGACAGTGTCTTATTAGGAACTGAGCCTAGAATGATGAAAGGTTCAAAGCAGAATCCTCAATCCTACCCCAATAGTTGGGGATGGTTAAGGTGGAACTATATAAAAAGTAAAAAAATTACATATACAACTCCAATGACCCCTGGTTTCCCTTTAATAATTTTTTAGATTGTTCTTTATCCATATTTGACTCTCAGAAGCTTGCGACATCCCATAAATCTGAAATTTGCTAAGTTTATTAGCACATTTAGGCTGTTGTTCACAAGATATTGGCTGGCTGCTGCTGGACATTCGTTGTGTTTTTTATACATACAGTATGTCTGACTAACTTTCACGTGTCATCTTTTTATACTCTTTATAGGCTTGTTTTTACTACAGTATGCCTTTTGTCCTCAACAAAAAAAACATTTTTAAAATAAAAATGAGATATGATGCAGTCTGTCAATAGCATTAATATATCAGTCTCTTTCCTCATAACATCACTTCTGACTTGGTGATCCATCTAGTTAGTCTATTATTTTATCATTTCCTTTAACCAGTAGCCCTCCTGAGGATTACCCCCCTTCCTGACCAGGCCACGTTTTGTGTTACGGCGCTGGGTTACTTTAACTGACAATTGTGCGGTCATGCAACACTGCACCCAAATTAAATTTACGCCTTTTTCCCCCCAAAAAAATTGAGCTTTCTTTCGGTGGTATTTGATTGTCTGTGTGTTTAATTTTTGTGCTATAGAAAAAAAAAAAAAAGACTGACAATTTTGAGAACAAAAAACAATATTTTGACTTTTTGCTATTAAACATGTCCAGTAAAAAAATTTAAAAAATCAAATTTTGTCATAAATTTAAGCCAAAATGTAAAAATAATCCCAACACGTGTAATACATTAACTGGTTTACATGGAAGTTTTAGTGTTTACAAATGGCGATAATGGAATTTTTTTTATTTTTACTAGTAATGGCAGTGACCAGCAACTTAAAGCGGAACTTCGGCAAACATTCTGACACTGGGGGGAACTGACTTGGTATCACGGACATCCCCAGTGACACCAAAACAGTGATCAGTGCTAAAAAAAAAAAAAAAAAAAAAAAAGGACTGACAGTGTACTAATGGCACTGGGCAGGAAGGGGTTACCATGAGGGGCAATCAAAGGGTTAACTGTGCAAAGCAGTGTGAGCAAGATGACAGGGAGGAGAACTGTTAGTAAACAAAACAGTTCTCCCCATTGGGGATCGTTGGAAATCACCAGGCACTGGCGAATAATCACCGGCCGGGGGTCGGTGATTGACAGCTGCGGCACACGCGCCCCCTACCCAGAGATGCAAAATCACGTATATATACGTGATCTTGCGCACCCGTGCTGCCCTGTAGCAGTATTCCTGCTATAGGGCAGACGGGAAGTGGTTAACAGAACAAGTTATCCAACATAAGTGGCAATTAGAGGGTTGGAAAACACCATTCAACACTGAAGGGGTCCTTACAATGGTCAGATTTTATTCATTGCATTAAACCCAAAACTAAAAATGTAATATATTGCAGCAGCTTGCCATTTCTTAGATATTGTGACTGTATTAGTTTACCTTTTTCCCCTCTGTTTTCACCTTGTGATCTGGCCAGCAATGCACCTCCTGTATTAGACTGCCCTCACTCTAGATGAAGGAGCCCAGGGGCACCTTTGCATTGTCAAGTCTGTGAAGGAGGGGAGTGTTAGATGTACTAGCAAACTTAGATGCACTAAAATATTGAAGCCCTTACAGGCACAAGAATAATGAGTTGAGCAATTATTTAAGATCAGCACGCAGATTTTGCAACATCTGCAAAGAAGGTAGATTGCAAACCATGAATCAGGGAGGAAGGAGAAAGCTAAACCCCAGCCTGTACCCCGTGGAGATGACATACCTGACGCAGAGGTCCTGAACATCTCAAACCCAGGCGTTCAAAATGCTGACAGATGACAGACTTGAATTAGTGGGGGCTTTTCTCTGACAAAACGGGGTTCTGGGTTTAGACTCAGAGGAACAAACTTGGAAAATGAAGCCCTTCTAAACGTAGAAGAGAAGGCTTTGTTCGCAGGTGCATTAGCTTTTTTTCTTTTCTTGCTAGGCAAAAGCGTGATCTTGCCACCTGTGACATCCTTAAAGTTATGTTAAACCCTTTTTTTTTGTTTTAAATAAAATGACAAAAATTTCTACACTTACCAGCTATGTGCAATGCTTTTGCACAGAGCAGCCCCGATTCTCCTCTTCTGAGGTCCCCCGCAGCCATCCTTAACCACTTGCCTACCGGGCACTTTTACCCCCTTTGGGCCCAGGCCAATTTTCAGCTTTCAGCGCTCTCACACTGAACGACAATTGCACGGTCATGCAACACTGTACCCATATGAAATTTTTATCATTTTTTAACACAAATAGAGATTTCTTTTAGTGGTATTTAATCTCCACTGGGTGTTTTATTTTTTGCACTATAAACAAAAAAAGAGCAACAAATGTGAAAGTTTTTCTTTGTTGCTATTATAAAATTTTGCAAACAGGTAATTTTTCTCCTTCACTGATGTACGTTGATGAGGCTGCACTGATAGGCAGCACTGATGAGGTGGCACGGATAAGCAGCACTGATAGGCTGCACTGATGAGCCGGCACTGGTGGGCATTGATGAGGAGGCACTGATGATGCTGCACCGATGAGCGATCTGCTCTGACATTTGCCGGTTATCGGCAGTACTTTCCTCACACTGTGACACAACGATCACAGAGAGCGCCGGGTGCACGCTGCTGGGGACACGCAGGAGGGCGTCATATGATGCCCTCCCAGAACTGGATAACTGCGCTGTATCCGTCATTTGGCTATAGCACAGTTGTGAAGTGGTTAAAGTAATATTGAACCTTCATTTTTTAAAAAAATAAATAAAATGGCAAAAATGTCTACACTTAGCAGCTCTGTGCAATGCTTTTGAACAAAGCAGAACCGATCCTCTGCTTCTGAGGCCCCGCCTCTTGGCCTAGACATCCTTAAGGCTTTAGAAGCACTTTAATTTAAAAAAGTCCAGATGTTCACCAAAGAGAAGCTGTCTTTCAAAAAGTAGCCTGTCTGAGCATTTTTTTTAATACACCAGCTCTGCAGACCAGTACTTTAGCCTCAGCCTAATGCATGCATTTGGACAGAAGACCTACACTGACAAATGTTGTAGGGAGTCTCCAAGACTATCCACGCAATATCGCAGAGCAGTAGGAAGGAGTTTCAGACACTTAGAAACAGAAGGATCTGTAAGAATGGCACCAGAGCCCCAGCACTTATGTCTGGTCCAGATGGCAAGTGTTCCCATGGAAGCAATCACAAGCTGCATGGCACAGCCAATAAGTGTACACAAGGCCTTGAAGAGCAATTCAAATCTAATGTCTACAGCATCCTTAAACTTTCTCCATCTTGACCGTTAAGAGATTATTACGTCAGGCAAAATCAGGATCCACAGAAGGCACTGACCATTTTTTTTTTTGCCAAATGCTTCCTACATGGGGCACTGTTGAAGCAGTCTGTTCCCTAGATAAATCCTCAGAACAGCATCCTTTTCTTCTACTTTTAGTGCTGGTTCACACCGGAATCGCACAGGAACATGCTACGCATTCCTGTGCAATACAATTTTCAGCCCATTTATTTGGGCTGAAATCATCACTACAAATGTAGTGCATGTACTACTTTTAATAACACACTGTAACCGGAGCACATAAAAATGTGGTAATAGCAATCCAGTGCAGGCAATTGCACTGTAATTGTGATTTACTTTTGGGGTGTTACGAGGGTACTGATATCCGCAGCAAATTTGACACCCAGTGCATACGGAATGCGGAACGTGGGTTTCCTGCTCCGTATTATATGATGAACTGGACCCTAAGCCATCCTCCTCTTCTACCTGCTGCAAGTCAGCAGCCATTCCAGTGTCTAAGACAAACTGTTGGGGGAGGGGGGTTGGAGATTTTGTCCCTATGTCCTGGTGATTTCCACAGAATGGTAAACTTGGCCACAAATTCTGCCATAGAAGAGGAAAATTTCTTCCTGCTTAAACAGGAGTGAAACAGAGTACCAGAACAGCGAGAGGAAGTCCTAATATCAGCAATAGGAACCTCATGGGGAGCAGAAATAAGAACCCCAGGCAGAATTACTTTCCCTTCACCCCATCCCTCTGCTTGCTATTTACCATACAGTATGTGAAGGGATCCCAGCAGGTACTCAAAAAGAATGTGGTGGAATGGATAAAGTAGGAGTCCCAACAAATTCACCCGCAGTGCTTCTTGAGGACCTTGGCACTCAGGTCAACATCAGAGCAGAGAAATGTGAGCTCACTAGTTTCACCTCAGTCACAGCATAATTCAAATATGGCTGTCAAGCCTGTCCAAAAGTCTGACACCCACAAGCACAATACAAGAAAAGTCCACTAGGTTGTGCCAATGAGAAGCAACTTGCACTTCCCATATAGGACTGACAGCTGAATACATTTCTGCAACACAAGCAGAAATAACTGCCATCAGTGGGGCTGCACACATTCTAGCCTAGCTCCATCATTATTTATTATAGGTACTAATATAGCGCCGTCAATTTAGGCAGCACTTTAGACATAATATATTTTACATTCACATCAGTCCCTAACCCTCAAGGAGTGTACAATTTAATGTCTCTAACTCACATACATACATACATACATACATACATACATACATACATACATACTAGGGCCAATTAACCTACCAGCATGTCTTTGGAGCATGGGAGGAAGATAGAATAACCAGAGGAAACCCATGCAAGCTCAGGTGGGTGGTGCCATGGATGGGATTCGAACCAATGACCCTAGTACTGCCAAGCGAATGTGCTAACCATTTAGCTAGTGTGCTGTCCCATCATAATATGGGAAAGTAGGACAAAATCCATAATATTTAAAATGGAGACTAGGGGGAAAGAGAAGGGTTTTAGAGAGTGTGTCGGGAGTCACTTCGGGTGGGGGGCCCATGGAACCCAGCTCACTTTGGAGAGGTGGGGAGACCCCTGTCTCAGCTCCCCATATCCTTCTTATGTGTATGTCACCCTGTGTCTGTTAGGGGTACAGGGTGATCTGTCCTAATATTGTGTAGACATGTCGAGGAGATAGGTGGGGTGGGGGGTTGTGGATTGTTTGGTGTTTTGTGGTTGCATCCCATTGTTCTATTGTTTGTCTTGCTTGGGAGCAAACTATTATGGGATGTATGTGTTTATGTGTATTAGCTTAGTGGGGGGTGTCTCCAGCAGCCCTCCCTCCTGATGGGACTGTCTGCTGGAGTTAAGTTTGAAAATCTGTGTGTCTCTTGTTACTAAATGTAGATTGCCCTGCCCTGTGTCATTATGCAGGGAGGGAGGATTTGTTCTTTGAGTGTATATATCTTGTATCTGTGATAAAATAAACTAGTCTACTTTCTGGATTTAAAGAAATATAGAAATGTCTCCTGCGCCACTACGTATAATGGTACTAATCAGCAGCCAGCACTGACGGTGTCACAATCACAACACCAACATTAGTCAAGAGAAATATTAGAAAAATAGTGCAGCGCTCAAACCGGGGTAAATTATATTATATCAAATACATATATATAATTAAAAGTGACTCACACAGCCGTACCTCTTATATAAATAAATGGGCTGGTGATGACATATTCACAAGCAACTAAATCATGCACTTAGGTGACTATATGCATAATGCCATAAATGGTGTCCATGTGCATAAAAATCCATGCAGGTGAAAGCTGTAAGTGCCAATCTTCAAATGGGTGAAGTGCCCCCTCACCTTCCTGCCCAGGCCCCTAGGGACCAATGAGCCTTTTTGATATATGATGGGTCTTGGGTAGATCCTTCAGATGATGGATCCCTCGAGAGGTAATGGTGGGACTCTCCTCCTCTAATCTCCTATACCCGAGCGTTGGTGGTATCGAAGGTGCCCTTCCCACAGGGTCATCAATAAGGAGAGAGAACTTATATAGTGTAAAACCGCTTTATTATAAAAGTGATAAAATCACAAGAAACTACTCACACATTCACATGTAAAAACGAGCCTTCACACCACTCAAAGGGTGTACTGTATTCAGGGACTGAGAGCACCAAGATGGCGCCCGCGCCGGATATGACGTCAGAACGTTCGTGTAAGCTCCTCCCGCTGGCGTATCTACGCGTTACGTCACTTCAATCACGTGACTTCATCAGGATATACGCCTATCCTGGGTGGAGCCCTATTTATTTACTTTCTGGATTTACTTCCAAGACTTGTGTCATCTAGTCTTGTATGGTCTGCTGTGGTGTCTGTTGTTGATGTCCGAACAGGGAAGCAGTATTATAACGGAAGTACCCAAGCGCAGACTGGGTCGGTTCCGTTACAGAGACAAAAGTCTTCAAACACCCCAATAAAACCTCCTCTGCATAATTAAAGGGCCAAGCCCTTACCTACCAACCTTCAGAACCCGGAACAGCTGCAACATTTAATGGTTAACATGGCACCCCTTCTTCAGTCCCTTCGGAAGGGTATACTCCTGAATTTTCACAATAGCATATCTATTGGCCTGCTTCTGGTCTGTTTTTGTTCCTGTCCCCCCCCCCTTCAAGTGGCTGTGATCAGATTCTAATTTCATCAATTGACAAATGTTTGCCAACCCTATCGCCCTATAAATTTAGTTCAACTTATGGGGAAGTTGCAGACAGGGGTTAGTTGCGGACAACATGTTTCTTTTGTGAGTGTTGTTGCAGTTTTACAAAATCAGGATAACAAAAGCTATATGAAGATACAACAAGAACTCTGCTCCACTCTGGAAGGACGATAAACAAGTAAACATTTGAATTTTTTTAATTAATATGCTCCCTCTACTCTTCCTTCTTGCGTTAGTGTTCTCTGTCCTAAAATTGTCTTTACTTTACCCCACATCTCCACCCCACAGCTTATACATATCACCCTCACTCCTACCCTCTCCCTTTCACTGCACCCATCACCTCTTGCAAATACTGAACTCACATGCTAGCACAAACACCAGGGCAGTGAAATATGTGCGCTCATATACATCCCGCTCCCATTTTACTTTCCTCACCCTTCTCCTTTTTTTTATTTAAATATTTATTGATTTTCAAATAGATAAATTATAGAAACATACTCTTTTAAAAACATTGACACGTTTTCAATACATTTATCGTATCACCTTTTCTACCCCCCCCCCCCCCCGACACCCCCCTGCCCTCCTATCTGCATCCCATCCCGCCCCACCCTCTCCGCTCTGCATTTTCCTATTCCTTTTTGGAGATCCACATCCTCCAAAGAGAAGAGAAAAGTATAACCACATTGTTTTATATTATATTATCCCCCATACATTCTATATTTAACTTTGACTTTTTTAATTTTTAAAATCCTCCCATTTGTTCCATCTTAAATAACTCTCCATCTTATCCTCGTTCATATGGTATAGTTTCTCCATCTTACATATTTGATCCACCCTATCAACCCAGTCCTCTATTTTCGGCACCTCCTGTCTCCGCCAGAACTTGGGTATCAAGCCCTTTGCTGCATTCAATTAATACAATACACCAGATTTTTTATACTTTTGACTGAAAGCTTGGTACTATGGAACACGCAAGTCTCTGGATCTAATATTATATCAACCTCTGTAATTTTCAGAATCAAATTCACTATTTTCTCCCAGTACTCCTGTATTCTAGGACACTCCCACCATATGTGATACATAGTGCTTCTAACTCCACATCCCCGCCAACACAAAGGTGAATTATCTCCACTTAGTCTGTGTGCCACACTCAGTGTGAAATGCCATCTTGCCATACATTTATGGTTCATTTCTACCTCCCGCATATTTATATTTTCATGAACTAATCTATACATTTTCCTCTGTTTTTCTACATTTATTATTACACCAATATCCCTTTCCCATTTTTATATATATGGTGACCTTATATCTGTGTTTATTTCAGTGAGAATCTTCTATATTTTAGAATTTCCGTGTTTCCCACCCCCCCCCCGTGTGTCTAATAACCGCTCAAAGGGGTTCCAATCCTTTCTTGTTCTTAAGGGTTTTGGAAGCTTCCCTACAAAGTGTTTTAATTGAAAATAACGCCACTCATCCATTATTGTGAAAACTTCTCCCTTTTTCTTTTCCAAATCCTTAAATGAACCCATTTCCTCCCCCACCATTATATCCCTCAATTGTGCATTCTTCCTCTTAATCCACTTCCCTGTGATGCCTTCTGTACCTGGGAGAAAAAACTCTGTAGACCCTAAAGGCATTAACAGTGAATTAAATTCCCATCCCTTCTGTCTGTGCAATATATCCCAACCTCTTAAAACATTTAATGTGAACCAACTTGTGCTCTCTGCTAATCCTCGATATTGTGTGGGCACCCATATGATCCTATTTAAATTACTTTTACTTAGTACATTTTCAATTTTAACCCAGCTTTTCCCTTTGCGTGCAGTCAAAAATTCTCACCAATATTACCGAGTTATAGTATTTTTTAAAATCTGGTACTCCCAGTCCACCTTTCTCTTTATTTCTACTTAAAATTTCATAACCTATTCTTGGTTTTTTATTCCTCCAAATATATCTTGTTATCATTTTTTTTTAATTATTTTAAAATGTGCTTCTGGGAGTTTAATTGGTATCATTTGAAATTTATATAAGATTTTTGGAATAATCAACATTTTTATCCGATTTATATGACCTATCCATGATGGGGTTCCCCCTCCTAGTTTGCTTAGTTCATCCTTAATCACATTTAACAATGGAATATAGTTTGATTTATATAAGTTTTTGGAGGAGGCAGTTAATCTTATTTTTCTCTCTATTTGGAAGGTTTATATTTAAGATCTCTGTTTTTGTTGGATTCATTTTTAAGTTTGATATCTCCCCATACTCTTTCAGTGATTTCATTAAGTTTGATAAAGTTATCCTAGGGTTCCCCACATAGAACAACATATCATCCGCATAAGCTGCCACCTTATGATCTGTGTCTCCTATCCATATTCCCTTTATATCCACATTATTCCTTATTGTAGACAATAGAGATTCTAATAACAGAACATATAATAGTGGAGATACAGGGCATCCCTGTCTTGTTCCATTTAGCATCCCGATATACTCTGATAGATCTCCATTGACCATGATTGCTGCAGAGGGTATACTATATAACTTCCTTATTCATTCTCTCATTCTAACTCTCATCCCCAGTGCTTCCAGTGTATCCATCATATATCCCCAATTTACCCTATAAAATGCCTTTTCAGTGTCGATCGAGAGCACCACCGCAGGGGTTTTTTTTTTCTACTTTTATGGATGAGGAACAAGGATCTCAAACTGTTATCTCTACCCTCTCTCTCTGGAACAAAGCCCACTTGATCTATATGCATCCATTCAGGCATTAGGTCTTTCAACCTATTTGCCAGAACTTTTGCGTATAATTTAGTATCTGTGTTCAGTAAAGAAATCGGTCTATAGCTTGAGCATTTCCTTCTTTATGAATGAGAACTACATGTGCTTGTATGGATTCCAGCATCATTTCCATCTCTCCCCCCAATGCATTCATATATCTCTTTAATTTAGGTACTAAAAGTTCTTTATATTTTTTATAATACCTCCCCGTATATCCATCTGGCCCTGGGCTTTTCCCAACCATGGTACCTTTTAATGCTAATTGTATTTCCTCCTGCGTTATTTCTGATTCTAGGGAATTCAATTGTACCTCACTTATTTTCGGTAATCCTGCGTTTTTTAGATATGTCCTTCTTTTTTCCGCTTTTCCTATTCCATCCTTATTTGTAAAATTATGGGGAGTAATATTATACAAATTACTATAATATTCTTTAAACACCCTAGCGATAGGGTCTCTTATTTTTTCTATATAGTTCCTAGATTTTTTTTCCTCTGAGCCCTCATTAAATACTTTCCTGGCCTATCTCCCCATCTATACCTCTCGCTTATCATTTTATTAAATACTCTTCTCTTTTCTGATGCATCAACACTAAACACATACTCATAAACTGTGTAAAAAAAAAATACACAGTTTATGAGTATGTGTTTAGTGTTGATGCATCACACTTTTATCGATATATGTTAATTCTCACACTTTTATAAGATTGTTGCACAGAGAGAATACCACATTTTAGCTCACGAGTATCATTTTATTTACTCTTCTCTTTTCTTCTTCCAGAAAATTATTTAGTTCTATTTTATTTATTACCCTCTGCATTATCTCTTTTGTTACTCTACTTTTATGCGTCTGTTCAAGTTCAGAGAGTTCCTTGAGGAGCCCATTCATTTTTTCTCTTCTTTCCCTTTTCTTCTTTGCTCCGATCGCAATAAGGATTCCTCTAATATAAGCCTTATGAGCCTCCCACACTGTTGCTACCGACACATCTCCTGTATAATTTTCCTCAAAAAATTGCTCTATTTCTTTTTTAATTCTTTGATTAGTCTCTTGATCCAGGAGAAGTGTCTCATTTAGTCTCCATACTTTTCGCCCTTCAACTTCTTTCCCCATATTAATTTCACTGTAACAGAAGCATGGTCCGATATTGACATTACTTCTATTTTTACTTTCACCAGAGACTCTATAAGTCGATGTTCCAACAATATATAATCCAATCTTGAATACATCTTGTGTGCATGTGAAAAAAATGTATAGTCTCTGTCCTTCATATGCTTAATTCTCCATATATCCACAAGTTGACACTGAAATATCATCTTCGTCAAGGATCTCAGAGACTTACCATATTTTTCACTCCATAAGACGCACCTGACCATAAGATGTACCTAGGTTTTAGAGGCAAAAACAGGAAAAAAAAAATTCTGAACCAATGGACTGCAGACATAGTACAGGAGATGATCAAGACTGCGGACACAGTACAGGAGATGACCACAGACTGAGGACAGTACAGGAGATGACCAGAGACTGCAGACATAGTACAGGATATGGCCAGAGACTGCGGACATAGTACAGGATATGGCCAGAGACTGCGGACACAGTACAGGAGATGACCAGAGACTGCGGACACAGTACAGGAGATGACCAGAGACTGAGGACACAGTACAGGAGATGACCAGAGGCTGCGGACACAGTACAGGAGATGACCAGAGACTGCGGACACAGTACAGGAGATGACCAGAGACTGCGGACACAATACAGATGACCAGAGACTGCGGACACGGTACAGGGGATGACCAGAGACTGCGGACACGGTACAGGAGATGGCCAGAGACTGCGGACACGGTACAGGGGATGACCAGAGACTGCGGACACGGTACAGGAGATGACCTGAGACTGCGGACACTGTACAGGAGATGACCAGAGACTGCGGACACGGTGCAGGAGATGACCTGAGACTGCGGACACGGTGCAGGAGATGACCTGAGACTGCGGACACGGTGCAGGAGATGACCTGAGACTGCGGACACGGTGCAGGAGATGACCAGAGACTGCGGACACGGTGCAGGAGATGACCAGAGACTGCGGACACGGTGCAGGAGATGACCAGAGACTGCGGACACGGTGCAGGAGATGACCAGAGACTGCGGACACGGTGCAGGAGATGACCAGAGACTGCGGACACGGTGCAGGAGATGACCAGAGACTGCGGACACGGTGCAGTAGATGACCAGAGACTGCGGACACGGTGCAGGAGATGACCAGAGACTGCGGACACGGTGCAGGAGATGACCAGAGACTGCGGACACGGTGCAGGAGATGACCAGAGACTGCGGACACGGTGCAGGAGATGACCAGAGACTGCGGACACGGTGCAGGAGATGACCAGAGACTGCGGACACGGTGCAGGAGATGACCAGAGACTGCGGACACGGTACAGGAGATGACCAGAGACTGCGGACACGGTACAGGAGATGACCAGAGACTGCGGACACGGTACAGGAGATGACCAGAGACTGCGGACACGGTACAGGAGATGACCAGAGACTGCGGACACGGTACAGGAGATGACCAGAGACTGCGGACATAGTACAGATGACCAGAGACTGCGGACACAGTACAGGGGATGACCAGAGACTGCGGACATAGTACAGGGAAAATACCAGGGACACAGTACAGATGACCAGAGACTGCAGACAGTGCAGGGAATAACCAGAGACTGCAGACAATGACCAGAAACTGCAGACAGTAAAGGAGATGACCAGAGACTGCTGACCTTTGGGGAGGGAGGGGGAGCGGGTACCTGAATTTGACAGGTACCCACTCCCACTTCCGCGGAGCTGTCCTTCTCTCTTCTTCCCGCGCCGGCTTCTGTGACAGCCGGGTGCCCACTGCGCATGTGCGAGAAGCGCTGCGCTTTGTGAATGGCCCGGCGCCTTCTGGGACCTGTCATGTGTCCCAGAAGACACCGGACCATTCACAAAGCAAAGCGCATGCGCAGTGGGCACACGGCTGTCACAGAAGCCAGCGCGGGAAGACTGTGCAGCGCTGGAGTGAGGGACAGGTAAGGCCCTGCAAGAGAGAACAGCTGAGCGGCCGGCCCGGTATTCTGACACGGTGGCGGCAGAAATACCGGACCGGCCGCTTTATATTCGCTCCATAAGACGCACTGACATTTTCCCCCCTTTTTTGGGGGGAAAAAAGTGCGTCTTATGGAGCGAAAAATACGGTACTCTCCTCCCTCTGCACAGGAGACATCATATCTATTTGTGGATCCATGCAAACATTGAAATCTCCAGCCACAATCAGACCACCTTTTTTAAAATCCATTAATTTTTTCAAGACATTTTTCAAGATTATCTCTGGTTTCTTTTTTGGACAATAAATATTTGCTAATGTACAATCTATTTCCTGTAATCTACCCTTTAAAAACAGAAATCTCCCTTCAGGATCTACCAATCTGTCCTCCAACTCAAACCTTATATTTTTCACAAATCCTATTGCCACTCCCTTAGCTCTTCTAATTGGGGAATCTGCATAGAACCACACTGGATAGTATCTAGAATTTAATTGCACGTTTGTTCCTCTCCCCAAATGTGTCTCCTGTAAGAAAACCACTGAAGACAGTCTGTGCTGAAGCTCCTTAAATAACCTAAATCTCTTCCCAGGGCTATTTAATCCATTGACATTGTAAGTTACAAACTGTATCTCTTCCATTCTTTCCTTACTCTTCTCTCCACCATCCCCTCTCCCCTCCTCTCTTTTCCATACTAATGTATCTCCTACTATATCACAGAGTCTTTTTATCCAGACTAATATATCTCCTACTATATCGAGTCTTAAACTACCTACCCACTCCCCATACCCTCCCCCCCACCCCTCTCCAATCCCGCCCCCCTCACAGCCCACCCCTACCCCCTTTAGGCCTATGATTTGCCTACGAATCATTTGTGATCCTAATCCCACCTTTGATTCAACTTTAAGGTGGAACTCTGACCATGTACTTCTTCCAGGTTGTTAGTCCCATCTCCCTTGTCCCACCTTTCTCTAGTAACCAAGGGAGAGAAGGGGGGAGAGAAAGAGAGAAAAAAGGAAAAAAAAAAAGAGAAAAAAAAAATTCCTTCCCCACGATTCACATATGGGAAAATGGTAAATAAATAAAGATAAAGAGAAAGGTATATAAAAAAAAAAACCCTACACAGCTCTCCTTCTCCTCCCCCCCCCCCACATTATTATTTCTGCTATTTGTTCCCCCTAGGAGCTACCTGCCACCTCTCTTTTTCTATACCCCCTATCTCCCTCTCCTCCTCCCCCACCCAGGAATGACTATTTTCTGCAACTCGAGTCTTTCACAAAAATCTCTCAAGTCCTCTGGGAATCTCATTCTTGCTGAACGACCGGTTTTCCAATCGATTACACTTGCTGGGAATCAAGTAATGGTTTCAATGTTCTCCTTCTTGTTAAAGTTTCCACTGCTAGGTCAGCAAAGATCTGCAAATTTATATCGCCATATTTTATTGCTGCCCTTCCTTTTACCTCCTTTTTTATCACGGCAATAATGAAATTGTACAATCACATTGTCAAGGTCCTACCTTTCCTCAGGGCTTGTGCTGCTCCATGTGCTGGAATCCATCTTAGGTGTCTGCAAAGCATTGTGGGATCCTTTATGCTTTCAGCCCCCTGCGGCTCCTCCCCCAGGAGGTGGCGGCTTATCACATATAAGTCTGCTGTTTGTAGCTGTCCATTGCATTCATGTCCTGTCTGTTGCACAGCAGCAAGCTCCTGTTTAGTTTCTCATTGCTCTCCTGGATACCGACTCGGCTTTGGCAAGACTCCTTCCTGGCTTCTGACCCCGGCTCTGGCGACCCTCCTTCCTGGCTTCTGACCCCAGCTCTGGCGACCCTCCTTCCTGGCTTCTGACCCCGGCTCTGGCGATCATCCTTCCCGGCTTCTGACCCCGGCTCTGGCGGCCATCCTTCCTGGCTACTGTCCTATCAAGTCATCCGATGTTGGACTTGCATAGACTCTATCTTGTTTTTGTTGATAAACCTACCTTTAATTGCACCTCCTTGTGTGTCTGGCTCCTCGCTCCCTGACACTACACGAATGCCATGAATCCTGACGGTGCAGGTACGCCCTCGCTCCCTATGTTGGTTGCCAGACTTCATCAGCAGGATCTCTTGTTGGATCAGTTCGCTCAGGCGTTGCAGACGCTGCTTGCACACACAGCGCACCTTACTCCTAGTGCTATTAGGCCGGTTGTCACTCCTGTGGTCGCTCCCGCTGTTACTCCGGTTGTTGCGCCTACCTCCGCATCTGCTGCCGCACCTGCGGTGCTCAGAGGTATGACTGGTTCAGCCCCCATTCCACAGCGCTTTGGGGGTGAGCCGAGTCAGTGTTGGGGTTTTCTTAACCAAATGGGCATATATTTTGAATTGATACCCCATGCTTTTCCTACTGAGAGGTCAAAGGTGGGCTTCCTAATCTCGCTGCTCTCAGACAAGGCCTTGGCCTGGGCAAATCCCTTATGGGAAAACGATAACCCTATGATTCATGAGTTTGCCGGTTTTGTTGCCTCCTTCCGTACGGTATTTGATGCGCCTGCTCAATCCACCTCTGCTGCTAAGCTGCTCATGTCCATGCATCAGGGTTCACGAACCGTTGCCGAGTACGCCATAGAATTTCGTACCCTGGTGGCAGAGGTGGGTTGGAACAATGAGGCTTTGGTGGCTGCTTACTCTCATGGTCTCTCAGATGCGTTGAAGGACGAGATTTCAGCCAAATAACTGCCTGTGGAGCTCAAAGCACTCATTTCCTTCCTAATCCTGATTGACACCAGGCTCAGGGAGAGGCCTTCACTTAAGGAGCGTCTGCGGAGGCCTCCTAACCGATTGGTGCCTACATTTTCTGTCCCACCCGTTCCTCCCTCTCCTCCCACACCTCCTGGGGATGGCTTGTCTGGAGGTGAGCCCATGCAGCTGGGCTTTGCTCACCTTTCCGAGGGGGAGCGGGCCTCTCGGCGTCGGGAGGGTCGCTGCCTGTACTGTGGTCTCGGTGGGCATTTTCGGCAGTCCTGTCCGGTCCGTCTAGGAAACGCTCGCACCTGAGATCCTGTCGGGGGCAGATCTTGGGTGGAGTTTCCTCGTCCCCGGTTTCCCGCAAAGATAAAACGCTAATCACCGTTCTCCTCTCTTGGGCGGAAGGCTCGGTGACGGCCCAGGCATTGGTAGACTCTGGTGCTGGCGGGTTGTTTATGGACAGTTCGTTTGCTGCTCAGTACTCCATTCCTCTGCAGGCTCGAGTTACTCCATTGGTCCTCGAGGCGATAGATGGCAGGCCCCTGCAACCGCCGCAGGTTATCCACGAGACCCTGCCGGTTGAAGTAGCTATTGGGGCTGTTCACAGGGAGTTGGCCTGTTTCCAGGTAATTTCTTCCCCGCACTACTCCGTGGTTTTGGGATATCCCTGGCTTCAGAAGCACAATCCGACCTTTGATTGGCGGTCGGCCGAGATTCTCTCGTGGTCTCCACACTGTGGGGCCGGTTGCATCCGTGGACCTGTTAAGGTGTTGTGTGCCTCCTCGGACTCTGTGTTGCCCACCGACTATGGGGAGTACCGGGACGTGTTTGACAAGGTGCGCGCTGGTGCCTTACCTCCCCATCGTTCTTACGACTGCGCCATACCCTTGCAACCCGGTGCCACTCCTCCGCGTGGCAGGGTGTATCCTCTTTCGGTTGTGGAGAATCAGACCATGGAGTGAGTACGTTGCGGATGCACTTTTCCGGGGGCACATTTGTAAGTGTACTTCCCCAGAAGGAGCGGGCTTTTTCTTCGTAAAGAAGAGGGGTGGTGAATTGAGGCCTTGCATCGATTATAGGGGTCTCAATTGAATCACCATCAAGAATGCCTACCCTATCCCGTTGATTACCGAGTTGTTCGACCGCCTCAAGAGAGCAACGGTCTTTACCAAACTCGACCTTAGGGCGGCGTACAACCTCATACGGATCAAGCAGGGGGACGAGTGGAAGACCGTGTTTAACACCAGAACCAGTCACTATGAACCCCTGGTTATGCCCTTGGGTTGTGTAACGCGCCAGCGGTCTTTCAGGAGTTCATTAATGATGTCTTTTGTGACTTGTTGCAGCAGTGCGTGGTGGTTTATTTGGACGACATCCTGATTTACTCTGCGTCTATGGAGTCTTATATCCAGGATGTTAAGCGGGTGCTGCAACGGTTACGTGAGAACGAGCTTTTCTGTAAGCTCGAGCAGTGTGAATTTCACCGATCCCAGGTTGCCTTTTTGGGCTACATCATTTCCGCTGTGGGATTTTCCATGGACCCTCAGAAGGTTTCGGTGGTTCTGCAGTGGCCTCGTCCCAGTGGTCTTCAGTCCATTCAGCGCTTTTTGGGATTCGCCAACTATAATCAGAAGTTTATCAGGAAATTCGCCACGCTGGCCAAGCCTCTCTCAGATCTGACCAAGAAGGGTAGTAATCCCCACGAGTGGTCATTCGAGGCCATCTTAGCTTTCGAAGCTCTGAAATCCGCCTTCGCTTTGGCTCCGATACTGTCTCATCCCAATCCTGGGTTGCCTTTTGTCCTCGAGATTGATGCATCTGAGACGGGAGTAGGCGCCCTCCTGTCTCAACGTTGGTCGCCTGATGGACCCCTACTTCCCTGTGGGTTCTACTCCAGGAAGCTTTCCTCTGCAGAATGCAACTACCAGATTGGAGACAGGGAGTTGTTGGCCATTATTCAGGCTCTCAAGGAATGGAGGCACCTGCTCGAGGGTTCTGCGGTTCCGGTTTTCATTCTCACTGACCACAAGAACCTGACATATCTCTTGGAAGCTAAGAGGTTGACGCCCCGTCAGGCCAGATGGGCCTTGTTCTTGTCGCGTTTTAACTATGTGGTCTCCTATTTGCCTGGCTCCAAGAATGTCAGGGCTGTTGCCTTGTCGCAGCAATACTCTGAGCTGTCCAGGGAGGACTCTGAGCCGACTTCGGCCATACCTCCGGATCAGATCCTGGCTGCCATTTGTACCAGCCTGAATTCTCCCCTTGGGGAGCAGATTTTGGCGGCTCAAACTGATGCTCCCTCTGAGAGACCGGCTGGTAGATGTTTCGTACTTGAGGGATTGCGCACCCGCTTGCTGCATACCTACCATAACTCCAAGACTGCCAGTCATCCAGGGAGGAACCAGTTGTCCTGGGTCGTTTCTCGTTTATTCTGGTGGCCATCTCTCCGTTCCGACATCGCCTCATATGTAGCGACATGTTGTCTGTGCCCAGAATAAATCTCCTTGGCATCTTCCATTGGGCCTTCTGCAACCCATTCCCAATAGGGGGCGTCCCTGGTCACAAATGGGCATGGATTTTATTGTAGACCTCCCTGCGTCTCGAGGCCATACGGTCATTCTTATGGTCATTGATCGTTTCTCCAAGATGTGCCATTGTGTTCCGTTCAAGAAATTGCCGACTGCGCAAGAACTGGCTACGGTTTTCACCAGGGAGATCTTTCGCTTGCCTAAGGTGATTGTCTCGGACTGTGGGAGTCAGTTTGTGTCCAGGTTCTGGCGCGCCTTCTGCTCCCAGTTGGGTATCAAGCTCTCCTTCTCTTCAGCCTACCACCCGCAGTCCAATGGGGCTGCGGAGCGTTCCAACCAGGCCCTGGAAGAATTCCTTCGCTGCTATATCTCAGACCATCAAGACAATTGGGTCGATCTCCTGCCATGGGCAGAGCTTGCGAGGAACTTGGCTGTCAACTCCTCCTCCGGGATGTCTCCCTTCATGGCCAACTATGGGTTCCAACCTGCTGTATTGCCTGACTTGTTCTCACCACAGGACATTCCGGCTGTGGATAACCATCTTGCTGCCCTGCGTTCCTCGTGGGGGCAGATCCAGAGGTCCTTGAAGGACTCAGCGCTGAAGCTCCAGGCTGATCATAGACGGTTGCCCGCTCCTTCATACCAGGTCGGAGATTGGGTGTGGTTGTCCACTCGTAATCTCAATCTTCGGGTGCCCGCATCGAAACTGGCTTCCCGTTTTGTTGGTCCTTTCCGCATCCTCTGGTTGCCTATGCCCTTGCTCATCCTCCTGGGATGCGTATCTCCAATGTCTTCCACGTATCCCTGTTGATGCTTCTGGTCTGTAATCGCTTTACTGCCTCTCCGCCTCATCCTCGTCCTATCCGGGTTGACGGTCATGAGGAGTATGAGGTGAGCCACATCCTGGACTCTCGGTTGGTCCGTGGTCGGGTGCAGTTCCTGGTCCATTGGCGTGGTTATGGTCCCGAGGAGCGTTCCTGGGTTCCTTCCACGGATGTTCATGCTCCTGCCCTCCTCCACGCTTTTCACGCCCGCTTTCCCCAGAAGCCTTATGTGAGCTGCGGAGGGGGAGGGGCCCTTGAGTAAGAGGTACTGTCAAGGTCCTACCTTTCCTCAGGGCTTGTGCTGCTCCATGTGCTGGAATCCATCTTAGGTGTCTGCAAAGCATTGTGGGATCCTTTATGCTTTCAGCCCTCTGAGGCTCCTCCCCCAGGAGGTGGCGGCTTATCACATATAAGTCTGCTGTTTGTAGCTGTCCATTGCATTCGTGTCCTGTCTGTTGCACAGCAGCAAGCTCCTGTTTAGTTTCTCATTGCTCTCCTGGATACCGACTCGGCTTTGGCAAGACTCCTTCCTGGCTTCTGACCCCGGCTCTGGTGACCATCCTTCCTGGCTTCTGACCCCGGCTCTGGCGACCATCCTTCCTGGCTACTGTCCTATCAAGTCATCCACTGTTGCTGTTGGACTTGCATAGACTCTGTGTAGTTTTTGTTAATAAACCTACCTTTAAATTTCACCTCCTTGTGTGTCTGACTCCTCGCTCCCTGACACACATCTCTCGAATTTTCTCTTCTACCTTCTTGCCATAATCTCCCGATTCTATACACTTTATCAATTTTAAGTGGCTCTTTTGCAGGTCTGTCCATTACTATTACAAGCATTTTCCCTATTGTTTCCATTAAATTTTCTCCTTGAGAAATCTCTGGGAAACCGCGAATCCTTAAATTGCATCTTCTATCCCTGTTCTCCTGATTTTCCAATTTATATAGCAGATTCCTCTGTTCTTTTCTCATTTCCGTCATCTGTCTCTCTAAATTTATTATGGCTTGGGCATGTTTATCCAATTTTTCCTCCGTCTTTTCTACCCTCTTCAATAACTGCCCCAAATCTTTGTGCAGTTTCACCATCTCCTGTTTTATTGACTTTTCCAACCCCTTAAACATTTTTGCAATTTCTGTTTTACTGGGTAATTGAAAGTTCTTTTTTTGTTCTTCTATGTTCTCTAAATCTGCTGTTTTTCCTATCTCTCCTTCCTCTATATCTTGACTAACTTTTGTCATGTCCAGGGATAATCTAGAGCATTCTCCAGTGCTGTTTTCCATCTCTGTTCTTCCACTTATTCCTTGCTGTCTCTCGGGGGTCTGTTTCTCTTGTTGGGGTATATATTTTTTTAATTGAGCTTGTCTTAGAGGCCTTTGGCCCTCCTCCTTTTATCCCTTTATTTTGCATACTGTTGAAAATTTTTTTTTTCTTTTCTCCTTTCTCTCCCCCTCCTATAGACCTCTGTTAGTATCCAGTCCCCTTTTGGGTCCTATCAATTTAAATTTATCCTCCTTCCACTTCTTCTTTTGACAGGAACCCCTGATTTCAGTCCCCTGGGTGCCTCCCCCCCCCGCAGATTAACTTCACAGTTCCAATCAATTATAATAAGTTATTTTATTTAAATTTTCCTTTTCATTACATCTCACCATCCTGATCTCGTCTTCCTCCACAAACACGTTAGAAGAAATGAAGGGGGGGGGGGGATCAGCCCAAAACTGTTCCAAGTTCTGGGATATCCTGGTGTGGGGTGTTAGTGGTGTTGTGGATAGACTTGAGTGGGTCCATATGGCACCAGGGGCAAAGCTTCAAAAAGTACTGTAGCAGACTCTGTAAGATGATAGAAGGAGAAGTGCCTCTAAGTGCAGCATAACACTTTATTCAGGTAAAAAGTAGGAACACTCACATAGATTAGGTATCAAGCTTGATAAAGGAGCGCACTGCTGCCTTTCCTGGCCAGCGAATGCTGACATCATCACTGCCACACCGCCGCTGCATTCCACCCAGCTCTGAGTGAGGACGCGCACGCCGGTCGGCTCCACAGCTGTTCCCCTCCAGCCACCACGCTGCTCCAGCGGCACGCTGACTACTCCATACTGGTGACAGCTCTTCACCCTGTATACCCACCTGATCGATGTTCACACCATACCACGGTTTTCATGCTATTATTTACCTAATCTATGTGAGTGTTCCTACTTTTTACCTGAATAAAGTGTTATGCTGCACTTAGAGGCG
Source organism: Staurois parvus (assembly GCF_062004578.1). Classification (NCBI taxonomy): domain Eukaryota; kingdom Metazoa; phylum Chordata; class Amphibia; order Anura; family Ranidae; genus Staurois; species Staurois parvus. Next base: position 27,764,944 of record NW_028317943.1, read on the forward strand.
CTTCTTCTCCTTCTATCTTCTTCTTCCACACCAGATAATTCAGTCTTCAGATGGGTCTTCTCCTGAATGAGTGAGATGTCTGCTTCCCTGGCTGTTGGTACAGCTTTCGGGGGGGGGGGGGGGGGAGGTCCCTCGGCACCCCTACAGGGGACCCGACAGCTCCAGCCTAATGGTATGCAGGAGGGGGGGGGAGGGGTTGGTAAGGAGAGGGGTCCGCCGCTTCCTGCGCTCCTTCACACCGGCCGGCTCCTTCCAAGACTCCTTTGCGGCGAGTCATGTGACTCCTCAGCGTCCACGCTGGATCTCTGCTCTCCTCCTCCAGCCTCACTCTCAATCTCTGTCGCCTACCAGCCAGCCCAACCTGGAAGGGTCCGCACACCTTGCTCTCCTCCACAGGGGACCACTCCCGCTCCCAGGTAGGTCACGGCGGCTGCTCTTAAAGGATCTCCTCCTGTGCTCTAGTGGGACATTGGAAACGCCTGGTGCTGGGAGTTCTCACATTGATCTCCCGCTTGGCGCCATGTTCAGGCTCCTCCCTCACTCCATCCCCCACAAAAATGATCTCACTTGTATTGTTGTATGTCCTCACCCTTCTCCTAATCTCTGGGGACATTTCCTCCAATCCTAGCCTGACATTTTCTAACTGCAAAAGCCACATCCGGCACCTTTCCTTCTCTGGCAACAGCCACTATCTTTCTATCCCCCTGCTTTCAAAAACCAATCCCCCAATCTCATTTGCTCTCTGGAATGCCAGGTCAATCTGTAACCAGCTCACATCTGTGAATGAGTTTTTATCTTCCATTGCTTTAGGATTCTTGCTATAACAAACTTGGGTTAAAGATTCTGACGTAGCCCTCTCCCATGGTGGCTTTCACTGAACTCACTCACCCAGACCTAGTGGACGGAAAGGAGGTGGAGTTGGATTCTTTCTGTAGCCACAGAGCACCTTCCAAGTCCTTCCTACTCCTCCCTTCTTACAATACACACTGTATTCGTCTGTTTTCTCCAATTTCTCTGAAGATTGCAGTGATTATCGGCTTTCTGGACCAGTATCACGCTTTTTGACTACTTCTCTGCCTGGCTACCCTACATTCTCTCCTCTGAAATAACCACTATCATTCTTGGTGACTTTAAAATCCTGGTTAATGTTAACAGCCCAGCTACTACTCAACTTCACCTCAACATTTGACCTAACACAATGGACACATACTTCGACTCACTCCAATAGTAATACCCTTGACCTTGTATTTTACCATCTCGGCACTTCTGGCAACCTTACCAAGACTCCCTTTCCCCTCTCTGATCACAACCTCATAACTTTCACAGTATCCTTGTCTTCAACCATTTATCCCTACAAGCACCAAATGATTACTTGTAGAAACCTTCACCACTTTAACTCTTCACTTCTCTATTCTGTTACTGACCACCTGTATGACAAAATCTCTCCCCTTTCCTGTCCTAACCTGGCCACCTCGGTCTACAACAGTTCACTCATCCTCACTGAACGCACTTGTTCCTCTAACTACACAAAGAATCAGGCCTTGACCGTTACAACCCTGGCAAACTGACACCAGATATCTCTAGAGACGTTGTCGTGCTCTCGAACGACTGTGGCATAAAACCAAACCCCGTGCAGAACTTCACCCTATATAAATCTGCCCTCCTAAAATACCATTCCTTCCTCCATGCTGCCAAACAAACCTACTTTGTCTTTCTTATTAATACCTTCTCATCCAGTCCTCTTTAGCCCTTCGCTACCTTTGTCCCCCAGCTCTTTTACCCACTAACTCACTCACTGCCCAAGAGATTGCCAATCACTTCAAAGACAAGACTGATGCAATACGTGAGGACACATCCACTATACAGACATCTTCCCTACTTAACATACTTTATCCAACAGCAAAGTCAACACTTTGCTCTTTTGACCTGGCTACTACTGAAGAGGTTACCAAACTGTTCTCAGATGCCCACCTAACCAAATATCCCCTGGATCCTAATCCCTCACACTACTACGGTCACCCTCTTCTTCTGTCCTATGCTCTCTCGCTCACATCTTCAATCTCTCCCTCTCTACTGGCACCTTCCACTCCCCCCTAAAGCATGCACAGATTACTCCCATACTTAAAAAAACAACTCACTGGACACCACCAACCTGAACAACTTAAGACCCATCTTCCTGCTCCCATTTACCTCTAAACTCTTAGAATGCTTAGTCTACATATGTCTGAGCTCCTACCTCAGTGAAAACAACCTTCTTGACCCCTTTCAGTCTTGCTTTCGCTCGCTACACTCCACAGAAACTGCCCTATTGAAACTCACCAACGATTTACTAACAGCTAAAACCAATGGCCACTACTCCAAACTCTTACTTCTAGACCTCCCTATGGCCTTTGATACTGTTGACCACCTTCTCCTTCTCAATAACTCCACTGCCTTGGTTTCCAAGATTCATCTCCATCTTGGTTCGCTTCCTGTCACAGCGCTCCATCAGTGTTACCTATAACTCTGTCTCTTCCTCTTTCTGTAGGGGTCCCCCAATGCTCTGTTCTTGGACCCCTTCTCTATCTACACCCCTTCTCTTGGTCACCTGATAACCTCACATGGCTTCAAATACCACCTCTATGCCGATGACACTCAAATCTCTCTCTCTCTACTCACCTAACTCCTTAAGTCTACTCTCGCATTACGAACTTACTGACATATCAGCACGGATGTAGGGCCACTTTCTTAAACGAAATCTCTCTAAAACCGAGCTGATATTTCCTCCCCCTCGTGGCCTCCTACATGACTTTTCCATCAAGATCAATAATACAACTATCAGTCTCTCCCCTCAAGCCAGGGTACTAGGTGTAATCCTAAACTCTGACCTATCCTTTCAGCCCCAAATCCAATCACTGTCAAAAGCTTGTAGACGTCACCTCTAAAATTCACCACTTTTTAACCAATTAAACCACCAACCTACTCATTCACTCCCTTATCTCTCACATTGACTATTGCAACTCCCTTATCATAGGCCTACCTCTCCGTAGGCTATCCCCTCTCCAGTCTATTATGAATGCTGCTGTCAGGATCATCTACCTTACCAACTGCTCAGGGTCTGCCACCCCTCTCTGCAAATCCCTCCACTGGCTTCGGATTGCCCAACAAATTAAAAATACGAACATACAAAGCCATCCACAACTCTGCCCCGAGCTACATCACCAATGTTGTCTCCAAGTATCACCAAAACCGTCCTCTCCACTCTTCTCATTACCTCCAGCTCTCAAGCTTCCTCATTTCCTCCTTCCATGCTCGTCTGCAGGACATTGCCAGAGCCTCTCCCTTCCTCTGGAACTCTCTACCTCAATCTGTCTGGCATCACAGCAATGGGCAAACTACGGCCCGGCGGACCTTTTAATCTGGCCCGCGGAGCGTGGCAAACATTGCCCGTCAGGATGTGTGTAGGCGGGGCAGCAGGGGAGCTAGGCTCCTCTCACAGTCCGCCCTGAAGACCGGAACGGCGCGGGAACACGGCGAGAGGAACGCGCGGAGCAAAGGTAAGTGAATTGACACAATATGGGGAATGAATTACTATAGGGGGGATGAATTACTATAGGAGGGATGAATTACTATGGGGGGGATGAATTACTATAGGGGGATGAATTACTATGGGGGGGATAATTTACTATGCTTACTATGGGGGAATATTACTATACTTACTATGGATGACACATACACATCATTCATCTACTCTTGGTCCGGCCCCCGGGTCCAATATATGAACCCATTGCGGCCCTCAAGTCAAAAAGTTTGCCCACCCCTGGGCTATCCCCTGCTCTGGCTGCCTTTAGGCCATCCCTGAAAACTCATCTCTTCAGAGAAGCCTATCATGCCTCCGAATAGACATCACTTCCATCAGCTCAACCCCAAGTTATAACCTTTTGTACCACTTGCCCACCCTGTTAGATTATTAACTCTTATGAATAGGACCCTCTTAATCCTTGTTTTGATTGTGGTGTAGCTGTATTGTATCCCTTTATATTGTAAAGCGTTGTGCAAACTGTTGGCACTAAATAAGTCCTGTATAATAATATTAATATTATTAGGGTACCAATCCAGAAGCTGTGGCATTAAAGTAGCAGGCACACAGATTAAAAAAAAATGTAAATAAAGATTCCTCGGAAGAAAAAAAAATCCATCACTTAAGGACTCTAGCAAAAAATTGTGGATAACTGTCAGTGGGAAGGGTTATATGGTGTACTAATGGTTCTGCAGTGTCCAGCCACCTGAAGGCAGCAGCAGCATGTTACCCAGTCATGTAAGACTATGTTCTGTCCTGCACAATCAAGAAATTACATTTGTTTTTAGAAAAATAGTAATTTTAGATGCTTTACATGCTCAGGTTTTTAGTTCTGTAATTTTATTATATATTTCCTCACTTTCTGTCCGTTTGATAGTCTTGAAAGGTATAGGGTGACATATCTGTCACAAAACAGACAATAAAATACAGTGGAACATTCTACTCTCTCACACCTTACAGAAAGGCCTCATTCATGAGTGCCAATACTTGTGCGCCCTGTGAAGGATCATGTTTTGTCAGCACAGGTGTTGCCCAGTGCCAGCAGTCCCGTAATGTCTATTGGAAAACATGGCTGCACGGACACAGGCGCTGGGTCCCACTGTGACATCCATGTGGGTGAACGGCCCCCAAATGCACTCAAAGTGAATTTGGGAACACATACTCAAACTAGGGTTGCCACCTCATCCCTTTAAAACAGAACACATTAATTACACAAGTGCTGTGGCTGATTAAGGCGATAATGAAGCTCACTTCGTGCCTCATCTGTGTTAACCCCTTGGCGCTGGTGCCTCCTGGCCCTTTAAGGGTTTCAGAAACCGGGAGGCGCGCAGGGTTTTAGGGTCATGCGACCGCCATCACGATTGGGAAAGGTCCCGATCGAAAGAGGTCGGTACCTTTCCGTGAGTACCAGACGTGTGCCAGGAGAGCGCTCTCAGCACTTATGCTTTTTCTAACTGCACACAAATGTGCGGCCACTCGGCGTCAAGACACAGATGCCGGGAGGCCGCACATTTGCGTGCGGCCGGCACAAAGAGGTTAAATTAGCCTCAGAACCTACAGAATTAATGTGTTCGGGATGAGGTGGAAACCCAAATATATCAAAATTGGGATAAGTAGTGTATCTGCAGCCAAATGTCCCAATAGTCATCTATGGGACTGATGGCATCAGGATGCACACAAGACCTGCAGAGGCGTCCCAAGGTTAGGTGTCACCCGGAGTGGTAACACCTGGCGACACCCCCTCCGACGATCCCCGCAGAATGGATCACATCTGCAGATTGAGCATAATGGATCGGACTCTGATCCATTATGCTCAAGCCGAAGATCTGATGCATCCTGCGGGGATCATCGGCTTTCTTTACAACTTACCTTTACTTGAAACGGGTCCGGTGTCACCCTGTGTGGACTGCACCCCCCCGCGGGATGATACTGGACCTGCGCATCCCCATTGTGGGAAAACAGGGCCCATCATGGAAAATGCCGGCATTCACCTGTGTAAATGAAGGCAAAAAGAGTTTTGGTTTTTATTTCTGGGTCCATGTTAGAGAGATTTCCCTCACTTCCTGGGTGCTGTCTTCTCCATAGGTGCACAGACAGCACTAGAAATCTGCCATAGGCTGTAACTAAGTATGTTGGTTGAATGGAGCCAGTCAGAACTCCTCTCCCGCTCAGTCCTCATCCTCTGCTATAGTTAGCACAAAGCGCCATTCTCCTCACACGTTAGGACAGTTTACCCGCCAGTTTCAGTCATCGTCTCACGGCGGACGCATTGGCTGCTGTGTCTGTCACTCAACCAATCCCGCCTGAGCTCAGTCATTCCAGGCCGGCTCGTCAGTCAGTGTGAGTGACGTGTCACCCAACCAATCCCATCTGAGAGACGCACAGCGTTAGCGGTTCCCGGGGCCACGCCGTGAAGCCGAACTATAGTAGGCCTTTGCTATCCTGATCCCGCCTCTATTACGGGACTGTACGTGAAGCAGGCTGAGCACGGCGCCTCCCTCCCTTCTAGGCCTCGCTCTCCTGCAGATCGCAGACTTGGCACACATCGGGTAAACGACGGCTGTCGGTGCTGGGCGGGGACACCCGGGGGCGCTCACGTACACAGGGAAGGCGGATTCCCGACACAGACTTGTGCGCGCCCCCGCCTCCCTTCCCAGCCGCCGCCGCTATTGCTGCAACGACCCGGGCGCGTGGCTCTAGGCGGATAGGAGGGTGCACCGGGCACCGAGGACTTCACCGGCCTCTTCACCCGAGACGGCAAAATGGCGAGCGCCTCGTACCACATCTCCAACCTGCTGGAGAAGATGACGTCCAGCGATAAGGACTTCAGGTGAGCGGGCTGCTCGCTGCAGGCTTTCCTGTAGCACGGCCATGAGGGCGGGCCGGTTGCGGCTCATGCTCTGACTGGAAAGCCTGGTGAGGCCTAACTGTCACTTGGGAGGCGCTAGGCCGCGGCTCGGGGACGTGTGCTGAGTGCGGTGTCACTGTGAATGGGCCCAACCGGTCTATTCTGCAGTATTGGGCCTGCCTTTGGACATTGGGCTCTGGCTGCTGCTGACCACAGCGGATCTGCAGATGGCTTCCAGCGGCCGGCCACAGATCATTGTGTCCCTGCACAGGTGTATACCCAGACACCGGACAGTGCAGCTGATGAGCCGGGGACAATTGTCTGTCAGATGTCAGCGGACGGGTCTAGCATGGTATATATTAATGGCTGGTGCTGGAGATCTCAGGACACTTGTGTGATCTAAGAGTTCTATGGAGGCATAAGACTGGAAAAAACACAACAGTCAGTTTTGTGGCTATCATAAACTGTTAGGCTATATGCTCCTTTTGATATCTTTTTTTTTTTTTTTTTTTGTGCATTTAAGCTGTGCTCACGTCAGCGATTTAGGCAGGTGCAAACTGTAGCAGCAGGAATTGTCTGATTACTGGTGCGGCCGCTGGTCTCATTCACTATTATGACATGTCACCAGCGGCTACAGGTATCTGCAGCTGTCCGCACAGTCAGCGATTACTTGTGGTGATCGCTGGCTGTTCGGAGAGCCGCGAATAGCTGCAGGTACAAGCAACCTGTCACAGTGAACAGGACCAGTAGTCACAGCAGCAATTAAAAGATTCCTGCCACTACAATTTGCGGTGGTCCAAATCGCCGGTGTGAATGTAGCCTTCTAAATGCTTTTCCTCTTTGCTTTTCCTTAATGCTGTGACCTGGAAAGTGACATGTATGACATCACTTCCTGGTCACCGCTGTCACTTTCCCCAGCTAGAATAGCCAGGGAGAGATGTATCACCTACTCTGCCCACTTTTAGGCAATCTCTGAAAGCCTATTTCTTCAGGGAAGCCTATCCCACCTTCAGCTAACAACCGAATCTTCTATTCCTCCTATCAGTTCATCTCCCCCAGTTATTACCTTTTGTGCCACCAGCCCCTCTCTCTTAGATTGTAAGCTCCGAGGAGCAGGCCCTCCTAACCCTCTTGTATTGAACTGTATCATTGCTGTATTGTCTCTCTTTACATTGTAAAGTGCTGAGCAAACTGTTGGCGCTATATAAATCCTGTATAATAATATTGCAATGCATTACATCCAGTGGAGCCCAGAGAAGACATGCAGGGTCTTTTAGAGAACCTGTCGCCCAAAAATCATCACATAGGGGACTTTGTGTCCCCTACGGGATATGGGGAAAAAGTTAAGTAAATCATTTTTATACCCAAGCAGATAACACCCCCCCCAATTTGAGGTGATACACATGATACATATTGCTGCACATGCCAGAGTGAGAGCAATAACTCTTGCAAAAGTAACACTCAACTGATGACCTGTAGGGGCGTTTGAAGCATCCCCTATAGAAAATATAGGGTACTGAAGTTTGTCGCCATTTCTCAGGCGCCTGCAAATTTAAGGTTTGATATGTTGGGTATCTATTTACTCAATGCAACCTTGTTGTTTATATTTTACTGCATTTGTTTGCTTTAAATTTCACTTTATTGCATTTGTTAGACATTTTGCATTTCCTAGATCATGCGGTAATATGTGACAAAAAATTGGAACTTCATTATTTAATTCCCTAGGGTGTCTGCTTTCAGAAAATATGTTTGGGGGTTTTGCATAATCTTCAGGGTTTTTTTTTTTTCATAACACGCTGTGACCAGAGTAATATTTGTAACGTACTACTCTAGGGAAGTGATCAGTATTTTTTTTTTTTTTTTTTTTACACACATGATTGCTTATAGCTTGGCCACAGCTAATGACATACACAGGCTGTGATTGGCCCAGTCTGTACCATGTGATCACTGTGACCAATTACAGCTAGCAACACAATTGTAAACAATAAAGGGAATGAAAGTAAGCCGTACATTGTTTACGATTGTAATGTGACCTGCTGTGATTGGTCACAGGGTACCGGCAACGGGCTGGCACATAATCAGTCATCTGCTGTGTCCGATAGACACAGCCGGTGGCAGATTTTGCCGCAATGTGACGACGATCTTGTAGGGTGCCGTATGATGTCCACCTGGATTGATGAAAGTCACGTTTGGCTGTCATTTTATTATAGGTCTGGCGTGATCTGGTTACAGTTGAATTCCAGGCTTAATACTAACCTTAAAACTGTCTCCTCCCTCCTCCTAACATATTCTGACTAACCTGTACAAGAAAGATACATATACTTACCTATTTTCAGCCCACTCTGGTCACTTGATCCCACCCCAGTGTGTTAGCCAGTGCAGCTGCAGGGGAGAGAAGGGTGTGCCAGTAACAGAAGCCTGTTGGTGACATCGCTACAGGCTTTACCGACTATTGTCAGCGCTCTTCCTCTCCCCTGTGTTGCCAATAACAGACACAGGGTAGATCAAATGACTGAATTGAGCACACAGGTTACAAAGCATAGGTGTTAGGAGGGAGAAAGGGACAGTGTTAAGGTATAAGTTCACCTTTTAGAAAAAATGAATGCATATTTTTTTTGCAGGTAAAAAAAAATGTGCAGTTATTTTTGTCTGTAGAAGACTGTAAAGCATTGCACCAGTGATCAGCAGATCGCTGGTGTAATGCAGGTCTCCTGCAGAGTTGTCAGTATATCTGCTTACCCCCCCCATTTCTTGCAGCCAGTGGGTTGAATGAAGGAAAAAAAATGCTTGCATCCACACAAGGATGGAAAAATCAGCCCTGTTGGGACATTGTATTCTGACAGTGGGGTTTGATCAGAGATTTTAGCTGCTGATTGACAGTTTTCCAACTTGTCGGTTCAACAGAAGTTGATCTAATGATTGACTTCTGAAGACCAGGGACAGCCACATCTTGATCGAAATAATACAGAATTTCTGTCTGTGGCCAGCTTTAGAAAATCTAAAGCTGATGTTTTGCAAAAAAATAATTCCCTACAGCCTTGGCCACATAACTTACCTGCAATGTATGCCCCATATTTTGCAAGCAGCTGTATCCTGGAGAAATCTTTACTGCAGTGATGCCCAGTCCTTTTCCTGGCTCTGAGCTTCAGGTGCTGCAACACTTAAAGGATAAGTTCACCTTTTGGACAAAAATAATGAATGGACATTTTTTTTTGCAGGTTAAAAAAAATGTGCATTTATTATTTTTCTCCAAAGGAACCTGTAAAGAAAGCATTGCACCAGCAATCAGTAGATCGCTGATACCATGCAGGTCTCCTGTAGACCTGTCCAGAATATCTGCTTGCCGTACGAGCAAGAAGATATACTGACAGGAAGCTTCAATGAACTACTACGATGTTTCACAGCGCTGTGGTAGTTAATTGAAAAATGCAAGCCCACAGCCGCTAAGGCTGTTGGGACTTGTAGGCACTCATTCACAGAATACTGTTAATGAGTGACGCAGCCGCGTGGGCGGAGCACTGTTTTCAAATCTGACAGATGGTATGGGGAGAGGTTCCCCATACTATTTGTCAGAAGGGGGTGGGGCGTTGTAACATGTTCCAAAGGTGAACGTATCCTTTAACAATTGCGGTTCTTTAGGCACAACAGTAGTATAGATGGTCTGATGGGGATATGCCCCCTTTTTACTTCTCCACTGAGAAAAGTTCTTTCATTGTTTACGCTACTTGTAACAAGATCTGTGCATGGGGGATATTTGGAAGAATGACAGGATCCTCTCCATCTTTCAGGCAGTGTGTTACATTCGGTGTAAACAGTGAATGAAAGAATGTTTGTAAGTGGAGGAGGAGGGGGCATGTCCCCATTTGGACCATCGTTGCTGCTCTTCTGTCCCTAGACCCAAAGCTTGTTACCCGATTTTATTATTTTTCCCCTGACCTATCCCACAGATGCAAAAAATATACAAGATCCAATGGCCATGGTTTTAGCGATTTACATCCAGTGTTTCGTCCTGTGCATTAGTGCCCCAGTGACTTCTGTGGGACTGTGTTCAATTCTCAGGCCTGGGGACAAGGGCCCTGTACAAGCCTGTTGGTCTTTAATGCGCAGGTGAGGCTAGGACAGTGAAGACTTGCAGTACAGGATGAAAGCAAATAGGAGAAACATTGTTCGGTCTTTATAAGTTTTCACTTGTAGAGGGGGAGTATGGCTTAAGATAGGTCAGAGGAAAAGTGATAAATACACTTTGTTTTAACCCTTTTGCTGCCATAACTGTTTGGTTTTTGCACATGTTTAACCACTTCAATACAGAGCACTTTTACCCCCTTCCTGCCCAGGTCAATTTTCAACTTTTGTGCGGTCATGCAACACTGTACCCAAACTAAATTTTTATTTTTTGCACATTCACACAACTAGAGATTTCTTTTGGTGGTGTTTAATCACCACTCTGTTTTTTATTTTCTGCTAAATAAGCATAAAAAAGACAAACGTTTGAAAAAAAGTTTTTCTTTGTTTCTGTTATAAAATTTAGCAAATAATGTAGGCCAAAATCCACTGTGCTGCATTTCTTTGATGAAAATAACCACATTAGTGTATATTATTTATAACATATAAATGGGTGCAGCGCTAAAACATATATATCACTTTCATAATGTCCATAAAAAATGTGCAAGGTGTCAATAAATAATCTAAGTAAAGGTGACAGTAGAATCCAACTGATGGTGCTCCAAAAAAGTGTGGTAGAATTACGCACTCACCAGATGCATAACGTAAATACGCATTGTGTAAATATGTAGAGGTCCCCTCAAGGTACTGGAAATGATCCCACTCCGGGAATGGTCCTCCCTCTAGGGTATGGTGGTGCTGTCAGGAATTCTCAAATACTGTAAAAAAAAAAAAAAAAAGGAAAGGATGAAAAACGGATGTAAACGGACATAGTCCAAATAGTAAATGGCGAGTGCTATATGGATCAAGAAGCAACTAGCATAAAGTGCAGCACTAAAAAATTATATTGCATCAAATACATTATAAAGCAATAAATAAGTGTATGCACATTAGTGCAAAACAAATGCAAACATAAGCCGGTGAAATTGCGCACAAATGTAATCCATCCATTGTGAAAACTGTGTCAGTGGTACTGCAAGACACAACAGCAAAGTGTCCAATTCTACACCGTGCTTGAGGATCCAGTGAACACTCCGCCACTCACCAGAATGCAACTGGTATAGTAGCAGTAATCGACGGTCAATCAAATTCACTATTCAGTCCTTAGCCCAAAAGACTTCCTAGAGAAGAAGTTCACACGGAGACCAGAAAGCGATTCATGGGCGTACCCCTAAGGACGTGCATGCGCACGAAACGCATTGGGTGGAGCCTACCTGCTAACGTCACGCCGATGGGTCCATGATCCAGAACGGTGGCCATTTTGGTATGTGATTGTATTACATTTCTTCCACATGGAATGTTTTTATTTCCCTTTTAATAAATACTACACTATGAATCGCTTTCTGGGCTCTGGTGAGCTTCTTCCCTAGGAAGTCTTTTGAGCTAAGGACTCTGAATAGTGAATTTGATTGACCGTCGATTCTGCTACTACAGCAGTAGCATTTTGGTGAGTTGTGGAGTGTTCACTGAATCCTCAAGCACTGTGTAGAATTGGACACTTTGCTGTTGTGTCTTGCAGTACCACTGATGCACAGTTTTTCATACTGGATGGACTACATTTATTCGTCATTTCACTGGCACATATGTTTGCATTTGTTTTGCACTAATGTGTATACACTTATTTATTGCTTTATAATGTATTTTGATGCAATATAATTTTTTAGCACTGCACTTTATGCAGATATGTCACTTTGAGATTTATTGTCACTATCTCCTGTGCTAGTTGCTTCTTGATACATATAGCGCTTGCCATTTACTCTTTAGACTGTATGTCCGTTTTTCGTCTGTTCTGTTTTGTTTGTTTTTACAGAAGAAAAATAGTTTTCCATTCAAAAAACAAATGTAAACGGATGATCATCCATTTACATCCGCTAGTCCATAGAAATACATGGGTGTCTGTTTTTCATGTGTAAACGGACATACAGAACACCTGCAGCCATCAATCACTGGGTCCCAGCCGGTAATCACTTGCTGGCGCCCCAGTGATTTCCAAAGATCTCCCGACGGGGAGGAGGACTTTTGTTTACTAAAAAAAATTCCAGTATCGACACCGCCATTTTTAAACGCTATAATTTTCATGTAAACCACTTAATTTACACGTATTGGGATTTTTTTGTAGCAAAGAAATAGCAGAATACATTTTGACCTAAATTATGAAATTTGATTTTTAAATTTTTTTTTTACTGGACATGTTTAATAGCAAAAAGTCAAAAATATATTTTTTTTTCCTTGTTATAGCGCAAAAAATAAAAACAGCACAGGCAATCAAATACCACCGAAAGCTCAATTCGTGGGAAAAAAGTATGTAAATTTCATTTTGGTACAGCGTTGCATTGTCAGTTAAAGTAACGCAGCGCTGCAACGCAAAAAATGGCTTGGTTAGGAAGGGGGGTAAATCCTCAGGAGGGCAAGTGGTTAAAGTTAATTCACTAAAAGCAATAATTTGTTATTTATCTGGTGTAGGCAGCTGGTGTTATAGTAATGTATAAAATGACAATGAAAGGAACTCTTTAGATTAGATTTCTTCCCTGATGCTACACAATGACTGCCACAAAGCAAAAATAACTTTCTAAGCACAGTGGGATGCTAGCTTTGAGAAGGAATTGGGTAGGGGTGAGGATATGCCTTTCCATCCTAGGCTAAAAGGCTGTGTGTTTCTATTGATGCATACAGTGTAAGGAAACCCAACTCTAGTCCTGGCATGCAAAGGTGGCTTCATAGGATTGCTGCAAGAGAAAGTAACCATCCTGAAAGAGGAAATCTGGCACCAGCTTAAACTGGAACATAGACAAGGATTAAAAGGTAAAGAAGCCGCATACCCAGTAACTGATTAAATCGGCTACTAAAAGTGCCTTTAAAACTGAGGGTTTGTCATCACTTTAAAGTGATGCAGCATGCACGTTATAATCTGATTTGTAAAATCAACTTTAGATTTACAAAAATGATGTTACACAAGGACCTACATAAACTTTCCAATCGGGCAGACCTTTGCACTACATAAGTGTTTGTTGATCTAAAGGAGAGTGTAAAGTGGGATTGTAACTTGTGGCAAGCTTTACATGCCTTAACACAATACTAAGGCCTCTTTCACACCATATGTGCAGAACACAGTTTTTCATGCACTCTTCTATAGGCAACACAGTGGCTAAATGGTTAGCACTTCCGCCTGGCAGTACTAGGGTCGCTGGTTCAAATTCCGACCACAGCACCACCTGCCTGGAGTTTGCATGTTGTCCCTGTGCCTGCGTGGGTTTCCTCCGGTTTCCTGCCACTCTCCAAAGACATGCTGGTAGGTTAATTGGCTCCTGTCTAAATTGGCCCTAATATGTGTATGTATGAATGTGACTTAGGGACCTTCGATTGTACGCTCCCTGAGGGTTAGGGACTGATGTGAATGTACAATATATATGTAAAGCGCTGTGTAAATTGACAGCGCTATATAAGTACCTGAAATAAATACCCATTGCAGATTCCTGCGCAGAAAAAATCTGCACATACTGTTGTGGTGTGAACAGGGTACATAAAAACAACTGATTGTTGTGCCCTTGCAGAACGCGTGCAGAAAAACTGACATCTGTGCACCATGGTATGAACAAGTCCTGAGGGCTCTTTAAAAAAAAAAAATACAAATATATAATACTTACCTGCTCTTTACAATGGTTTTGCAAAGAGCAGCCCCGATCTTCTTTTCGGGTCCTCTGCCAGAGCTCCTGGCCCCTCCCCCCTCCCGTGTTCCCCCAGTGTAAGCTGCTTGCTCTGGGGACACTTGGGCATGCTCACTCCTAAACTCCGCTGTCTATAAGACACACAAAGCGTGGCTTAGCATCATTTCCCACTCCTTCATTAGCTTTGATTCACAGCAATGGGAGCCAATGGCTCTCACAGCTGTGTCTCAGCCATTGGGGAGAGAGAGACCTGGGAGAGCCGCTGCTCCCATGCACAGTGCTAGATTGAGAGGGGCTCAGGTAAGTATTGGGGGGAGGAGGGGGCAGCATACTGAAGCCTTCAGTCTTTACAACCACTTAAAGGGATGACAGTACTGCAGCTTTACTTATTACCAGCTGATTAGTTTCAGTGCTGTAATAATGAACAGAGATCATCCTGAAATCAGTTTATGAAAGGCGGTGTTTAGACAGACATGCATGCATCTGCAAAAAGATTTACTAAAATCCTGGGGTTACACTTTTAAGAAATGTGCCATATTTTCTTATTCTCTTAAAGCTGAGTTCCATCCAAAAGGGGAAGTTCTGCTTTAAAGATTGGTCCTTGGTCCTCCGCTCCCCATTAAGGATTGGCACCTTTGGGGAGCGGGGGGATGGGCACCCGAATTTGACAGGTACCCGCTCCCACTTCCATTGCAATCACCTAGGCGATCGGAAGCGGAAGTTGTCCTCCTACCTTCCCTCAGGAAGCGCAACGCTACTCGCGCAGTGGGCAACCAGCTGTGAAGCCTCAAGCTGTCACAGCCGGGTGCCCACACTGAAGATGCTGGCGTCTGGAATACAGGACAGCCAGTGAAATGGGCTGTGGCGGGGGCAATGCGGGATCGTGGGACAGGTGAGTGGCTGACTTTTATTTTTTTACAGAGTGAGTGGAACTCTGCTTTAAAGAAGGCTAATGGCAAATATAACCCTTCTATTCAATCTGTCATGCTGCTCATCTACAAATGTTAGAGGAAGTGTAGGATTACTATAAGATGAATTTACTTGCCCCGATGCTGCAGCATTGATGTGACACTGCAGCTGTCCCACACTGCTACTAGGATTGAGAGCTGAGTGATGATCGCTGATTAGTCAGCTCCTGGTCTGCATGGAGTGGAGCACAGGGTCTTGTCAGTTGCTGATTTCTGTTCTGCTCTTCAAGCACCAGACTGGGGATAGCCCTCAGCTAAGTAATGAAAGATGAAGTCTGCTAGCAATCAGGCAGCCGGGTGGATCCTGACAATATTTTTTAGGGACCTTCCTAAGCTCTGCCCTGTCAACTGTTAGCAGGCAGTAGACTGTTGGTCACTGGAGAGTGTACTTCAACAAGAAATATACTTCTGTGACCCTAAAGAGAAATACCGCCAAAAAGAGCTATTGGCAAACACTGAGAGTGTTTCTTTAAAAAAAAATGTTTGTGCCGTCTTCCTAATCATGGTGGACATAGATTATGTAGAACTCATAGCGTATTGCAAGCCAAGACCTTGCCCACATCCTGGCACAATATTTAATTTCAGTTTTCCTGTCGAGATGAATGTTAACCGTATAATTAAGAGCTTGAATCTCAGGCTTTGGATGGCTTTTAAGTGCTTGGGGTGCACGCCCATCTCCTCAACACTAGAACAGGAGTGCAGAGCAGAATTGAAATAATGAGTGAAATTTATGTTCAAAACATTATTAGGTAGCTGAAAGGGAGGCATGTTTACAATTTTATTTAACACATACCTGCAAAGTAAAGATGTAGGCTGCTTTCTAAAAATACTTGGTCCTGTCTGGCTTCAGTACCTCTGAGTTAGTAACTAAGGACAAGCAAAAGAAAGTCGTAGAAAAAAAACTCTGCCTACTTCACATTCCAATTGGCCAATGACACTGCCCATCAAAGTGATAGAGAAATAGGAATTTGTGGTGAGGGGCTTAGCAATATCTTTTTGTTTCAGCTGTCGCAGGGGCCTTTTAAGGCCACTGCAGGCATACACATGGACACCCAGCACTCTCACATTGGGAAAGGAAAGCACCCTCGGGGCTTTCTATTTTCGCTTCTGGTAGTCAAATGGAATGGCAGGTAGTAAAACATGGTCCAGGTGGTGAGGGCTGCAATAATGGGAACCTGTTACTTCACCAGCATGGCCTAAAGTACAGTAAGTAAAATCTTTTTTAAAAACTGCTGTGTTAATGTGTTTTAACAGTAGTTTTTGTGCACATATTTTCAATTTTGTTTTTTACAGACTGGAATGTAATATGCTGCTTTCTTGTTAAAAGGCAACACTTTTTTTTTTTTCTTTTCTTTAAGAGTGGAGAGGGATTAGAACACCACCTTGTCAGCTTTTTGTTGTAGGAGATTCACCCTCTACATTTGTCCTCTTTAGGTCCTTTCACACACAGGGTCCAATCAGGTCCGCCTGAAAAACTGATTGATAGTCCATTAACCAATTCAATACCGGGCAATTTTACACCTTCCTGCCCAGGCCATTTTTCAGGTTTTTAGCGCGCTCACACTTTGAATGACAATTGCGCGGTCATACAACACTGTACCCAAACTAAAATGTTTTAATTTTCTTCACACAACTAGAGCTTTCTTTTGGTGGTATTTAATCACCGCTGGGGTTTTTATTTTTTGCTAAAGTATCAAAAAAAGACCGAAAATTGTGAAAAAAAACACGTTTTTCTTTGTTTCTGTTATAAAAGTTTGCAAATAAATAATTGTTCTTCATAAATTTAGGCCGAGATGTATTCTGCAACATGTCTTTGGTGAAAATAACCCAAATTAGGATGTATTTTTTTAGTTTGTAGGAAAGTTATAGAGTTCACAAACTATGGGATATATCTGAAAATTGATCAATCCTAAAGTACTGACGGCCAATCTAATTTCGTAAAGGTCCAAGAATGTCAGAACAGTGCAGATACCCCCCAAATGACCCCTTTTTGCAGAGTAGACAGTCCGACGTACTTCATAAGAGGCATGGCGAGTTTTTTGAAGTTGTATTTTTTTTTTTCATTTTTTTGGAAAATGAAAAAATGCAAAAAATTATTTTCACTATTTTTTTTTTTTTTTACATTCACCAGTGCAGTACAGCGTCTTTATATAACTGGCATGGCGGTGATCAGGGACACTGGTGGCCGTATGGGGGGGGGGGGGGAAAATATATATTTTTTTTATTTTAACTTTTTTATTACATTTTTTTTCATTTTTGTAAGATTTTTTTTTTTCATATTTCACTATGTCCAAAGTAGTACAATGTTACCATAGTAACATTGTACTACTTTGGGGAAGTGATCAGTATTTTTTTTTTTTTACACAATTTTTTCTTATAGTAAAGAATTACTTTGCTATAAGCAAGCATTTACCTGAATGACATCGATTCATTCAGGTTTTTTTTTTTTTTTTTTTTTTGTGTTTAGCTGTGATTTGGCCACAGCTAATCACATGACATGTGCATGTGATTAGCTGTGACCATTCACAGCTAGACAGTAGTATACAATGGGTGGCATGAATGAAGCCATCCATTGTATACAACTGTCATGTGACCTGCTGTGATTGGTCACAGCAGGTCACATGGTACCGGCAACGGGGCCGATACTCAGATCTGTCATCGGCCATGTCCGAGGTATACAGCCGGTGACAGATTGCGCGGCTCTGCAGGAGCGCAAACTGCGCATGTGCGGGAGGACGCTATTTGGCGTCTAACCCGGAAATGCAGTACATTTTGCCAGCCGCCTTTTGGCTATTGGCCGGGCGTGTACTGGTTAAGACAGGTGGGTGTAAATGAACTTGTCTGTTTATACCTAGCCACCCATAGAGCAGAGTGAGCTCTGTTTGTGCCCACTCTGCAGAATCTAACTGGACACTTACCTGTAATCTGCCTGCTCTGCTCTGATCAGCTGGGGTTCAGCAGACAGATCCCCAGCTGATGAAAACAGTCTGCCCCATGTGAATGGGGTCTTACTGTTATTGAGCGTGAAAGAAAAAGAAAAAAACACATTTAGGGCTGTCCCCAGAACAGTATTCAAGGGGAAATCTTCTAATGGAGTCTCTAGTTCTGATGACAACCAGGGGTGCTTTCACTTAGGATACTCCTTAGCAAGCATCTGATAAAAAGAAAAATTCCTTTTGCCATATTGTGTTGAATTTTTAAAAAACGTTATCGGTAAGATCGGGGTCACACTGATGCAGTGCGGCACATTGCATGTGATGCGCAAAGGAGCCGCACCTCATTACTGTGCAAATTACATGTGATTTCTGTGCGGTGCAATTTGAGTCATACATTTTGTATGGCTCAGATCGCACTGCATCCGCACCAAAATAGTGCAGGACCCTTTTTTTTTTTTTTCCAAACCAGAATGTGATTGCATGGGTATTCACAAATGCGATCAGATTCTGCACATCGCACCACATTTTGCGAACCATTTCGGGGTGTTAGCGTAACATGCACACCCGCAGCGGTTTGCATGAACGGGGTGCAATCATGATGTGGTGCGGAATTCGCACAGAAACTGGTGCGAATTCTGCACTGCATTGGTGTGAACCCGGGCTAAAGGTCATTATCAATACAAATAAATTACAACATGGCTTCTGTAGCAGTTTTGTGGCTTTCTCTTTTAACTGCTTCCCAGAATGGTTGCATTCATATCATGTCAGTTACCAGTGTGCTTATGTCAGCTGTCAATCAAACTTTCCTTAAATGGTGGGTGTCAGCTGATCATGTGCAACACCTTGGCAATTGCAGATCTAAATAGAGTCCTAAAGTAGAATTCCAAGTTTAACTGCAGGTTTATTAAATAGTTTGGACCAAGCTGGCCCCAACAAACTATTTCCATTACAAAATTATGCGTCCGCTGTGAGTGCTGTAGTAGCATTAGCTACATGCAGTAAACAGTATTCTGAGAGCAGTATGGGCAACTTCCCTTCTGCTGTCAGGTTGACGGGCTAAGTGCTTTTCTGCCATTAAGGAGAAGTCTTGTATTTTTATCAGTGAATACAAGGTTTCCACTGGTTGGCTGAGGTTGAAAATGTGACGTCATCTTCTCCACGTCAGTCTATACCCATGTGGGATGCTTAACGTGGAACTTCATTTTCAATAAACATGGAGTATTTTTTATCCTTATACTGCTAGCGTTAGTAAATGGATATGAAAGTATATCATATTTACTTGTTTTAACCGTTTCCCGACTGGCCTTTAGCAGAAGAACGTGATTTTGTTTTTCTGGGTAGGGGCCGTGCGAGCGCTCCCTACCCACGCAGCTATTGGCTTCTCGGCATGTCAATCACCGTGTCCCGCCCGCCGATTCTCAGCCGGGATCGTCGGTGGAACTGACGGCAGAGGTCTGTATGCAAACAACACAGATCTCTCCCCTGTCAGCACCAGCACGCTGCTTTGTATTGCTCTGCACAGAAGAGCAATACAAAGCTCATCTCCCTAGTAAATCGAACACACCATATGTAAAATGCACACAATTAACCCTTTGATCTCCCCAGTTAACCCCTTCCAGTGTGTGTGTGTGTGTGTGTGTGTGTATATATATATATATATATATATATATATATAACACCATTTGTAGACGCTATAACTTTCCTGTAAACCAATTAATTTACATTTATTGGGATTTTTTTTTTTTTTTTTTTAGCAAAGACATGTATCAGAATACATTTTGGCCTAAAATTTACAAAAATATTTTTTTTTTTACTGGCTTTTTTATAGCAAAAAGTCTTATATATTTTGTTTTGTGCTTTTTTCTTTTTTTTTTTTTTTTATAGCACAAAAATAACTGTACAGTTGATCAAATACCACCAGAAGAAAGCTATTTGTGGGGGGAAAAAAAGGACATAGATTTAATTTATGTACAATGTTGCATGACCGCGCAAATGTCAGTTAAAATAGCGCAGCATTGCTTGGTGAATTTTTTTAAAGTTATTATACAGGTTTTATATAGCACCAACAGTTTGCTCAGCGCTTTACAATATAAAGTTATAATTTTTTTGCCCCGCAATTCTTTGGAAAGTGATGCGCGTAAATTATACGTGATTTATTTTTTTTCCCATAATTATCATTTGAACAAGATATTGCACACACAACATAAGCCACTTGCAGATACACCCCACAACACATTCTGCTATTCCTCTTAAGTATGGTGTGATACCACATGTGTGAGACTTTCACAGCCGCAAAGAGGGACACAAAATCCAAGGAGCACCTTCGGGTGTTCTAGGGGCATAAATTACACATCTAATTTATTGACTACCTATCACATTTTTTGAGCACCAGGACAGTGGAAACACCCACAAAATGACCACATTTTGGAACTTTCTGAAAGACAAAGTGAGTCTTCTAAAAATGTCATTGTCAAACGTTTTTTGGAACCTGCAGTATCTGCTGTATTTTTTATTTATTTAACACAAAGTTGTCAAGATATTTTTAACACACAGCAATGACATACTTAGACTTCCACTCAACACCTTCTGCCTTCTACCTTCTATACCACTTGTATAACACCTTTTTAATGTTGGAATGGGTTATGTATCCGACATTGCTCCCTACAGTGGATATAAAAAGTCTACACACCCCGGTTAAAATGTCGGGTTTCTGTATCGATGGGAGGCGGAATGGTAAATGTGCTGCAGAAAGCGTATGTAATGCATTTTCGATGCGTTTTGCATTTTTAATCTGCCCAGCAACAAGTTGGGCAAAAAAAAATTTTCAAAAACGTACTGTAAAACAGACAAAATGCAAACTGCAATGCTGTGAGCCAGACCTGAAAGGAATTGAAAATGCATAAAAACCGCTCATGTGTTGCGATTTTTGCCCAGCAACAAGTTGGCCAAAGAAAAAACATTCAAAAAAGGCAAAATGCATAGTGTCAGAAACATGCGTGAAAACCGCAAACTTCATTGGTATGAACCAGGCTTAAAATGCATAGAAATGAAAATAAATAGAAAATGCACGTGTTGCGTTTTTGATGCATTCTGCATTTTAATTTGCCCAGCAACATAGTTACATAGTCTGGCTGAAAAAAAGACAAAAGTCCATCCAGTTCAACCATTAAAGAAAAAAAAAAAATTATAATCCTATACCCACAGTTAATCCAGAGGAAGGCAAAAAAACCCAGCAAAACATAATCCAATTTGCTCATGCAGGGAAAAAATTATTTCCTGATCCCCAGAGAGGCAATCGGATATTCCCTGGATCATCTTTACCTATAAATGTTAGTATCCAGTTATATTATGTTTATCTAGGAAAGAATCCAGGCCTTTTTTAAAGCAATCCACTGAGCTGGCCAGAACCAACTCTTGAGGGAGTCTATTCCACATTTTCACAGCTCTTACTGTGAAGAAACCTTTCCATGTTTGGAGATTACATTTCTTTTTCCTCCAGACGTAAAGAGTGCCCCCTTGTCCTCTGTGATGACCTCAGGGTGAGTAGCTCTACATCGAGTTTATTATATGAACCCCTGATGTATTTATTCATGTTGATCATATCCCCCCTTAATCTCCTCTTCTCAAGAGAATAAATTCAATTCCTCTAATCTTTCCCCATAGCTGAACTCCTCCATGCCTCTTTGGTTGCCCTTCTCTGTTCTTTCTCCAGTTCCCCAATGTTCTTTTTGTGAATTTGTGCCCAAAACTGAACTGCATATTCCAGATGAGGTCTTACTAATGATTTGTACCGGGGTAATATGATATCTCTCTCTGGAGTCTATACCTCTTTTAATACAAGGGAGGATTTTGCTTGCTTTAGAAACCGCAGCTTGGCATTGCATGCCATTATTAAGCTTGTGATCTACCAGAACTCCCAGATCCTTCTCCACCATTGATTCCCCCAGTTGTACCCCCCTAGTATGTATGAGGCATGCATATTCTTAGCCCCCAAGTGCATAACCTTTCATTTATCAACATTAAACCTCATTTGCCACATAGTTGCCCAATTAAACAGTGCATTGAGGTCAGCTTGCAAGTTGAAGACATCCTGTAAGGACGTTATTCCACTGCACAGCTTGGTGTCATCTGCAAAGACTGAAATGGGATTTTTAATCACAGACCCTATATCTTTATAAATATATTAAAAAGTAAGGGTCCCAACACTGAACCTTTGAATGGTCTAGGGCTGTCAGTGGTGTACCCAGAGTATGAATAATTAACCACTACTTTACAAATACGATCTTTTAGCCAGTTTTCTATCAATTTACATACAGATTTTTCCAAGCCTGTAGACTTTACCTTACACATTAGCCATGTATGGGGGGAACTGTGTCAAACACTTTTGCAAAATCCAAGTATACCACATCCACCGCCACCCCTCTATCCAAGCTTTTGCTCACCTCATTGTTTGACAACTTCTGTCTTTCATGAATCCATGCTGTCTGTTGCTTAAAATCTTTTTTTTCCAGCAAGAACCCATTTATGTGGTCTTTTACTAAACTCTCCAGTATCTTCCCAATTATAGAAGTTAAACAGGTCTATAATTAGTTGGTAAAGATTTTGACCCCTTTTAAATACTGGCACCACATTGGCCTTACGCTTATCCAGTGGTACTATGCCTGTCATTAAAGAGTCCCTAAAAATTAGAAACAATGGCTTTGAAATGACAGAGCTCAATTCTGTAAGGACCCATGGGTGTATGCTATCCGGTTCAGGTGCTTTATTCACCTTTTTATTCTGTCTAAATATTTTTGGATCATATCATTTGTGAGCCAATGTGGATCATCTGGAACTGTCAATACCATGCCCATTATGGACATAATGCTCCTTTCTATACACAGAGCTGAAGAAGGTCTTTAATAAATTTGCCTTCTTTGTCCCCAGTGATCCACTCTAGATTATTTTGTAAAGGGCCTACATGCTCGGACCTGACCGTTTTTACTAATATATTTGAAGACTTTTTGGGGTTTTTTCCTGCTATCTTTTGCAATCTGTCGTTCGTTTTCAATTTTTGCGGCCTTTATTTCCTTTTTGCATATTCTGTTATATTCTTTGTAATGTTTAAACGATGATGGTGTTCCTTCATTTTTGTATTTAATAAAGGCTCTTTTCTTATCTATAGCTTTTTTTAACTTTGGCCGTAAGCCACATAGGTTTGATTTTTAGCCTTTTAAACTTGTTGCCCATGGGAATATTTTTTGCAGTGTGTTCACATACAGTCTTTTTGAAGAACTCCCAATTTTGTGTTGTGTTCATTGATGCTAGTATTCCCTTCCAGTCTAAGTCTTGGAGAGCAGCTCTCAGCCTTGGTAAATTTGCTCTCTTAAAGTTGAGCGTTTTTATTTTTCCTCTATGTGCTTGCTGTTTACAGCTAGCAATAAATGTAATCATGTTATGGTTACTGCTACCTAGATGTTCTTTTATATGGACATTCGTAATAAACTCTGCATGGTTTGAGGTTACCAGGTCCAGCAGAGCATCATTCCTAGTTGGGGCATCTAAGAACTGTGCCATATAATTGTTCTGTAGTAGGTTTAAACATTTTTGCCCCCCATTATTATCACTGTCCCAGCCCTTTCAATCTGTGCAAGGAGCTGAGTGTCCACCTCCTCAACACTGGGAGGCCTATAACAAACTCCAATGATTACCTTTTGTTGTCCGCCCCCCCATGTGCAGTTCCACCCTTAATACTTCAGCCTCATCACACTCTCCTTCAACTAGGTTCTCTTTCACACTCGCTCTGAGATCACATAGCGACATACACCACCAACTTTCCTATTTACCCTTTCTTTCTGAAAGCGAACATAGCCAGGAATATTAATGGCCCAGACGGTGTGTGTAAGCACATTGTTGGACCCTGAGACAGGTGAGTGTGTGTTTTATTAAAAGTCAGCAGCTACAGTTTTTATAGCTGCTGACTTTTAATAACACAAAACTGACTGGAACTCTGCTTTTAAACATTTACTTGGGACATACTATTAGATGTCCAGCCTGCCGGTAAAATGGATGAGGGACTCAATGCAAATATGTTTGTCAGAAGTAAACATCTATGAACGTTTTGGGGAAAAAATGAGTAAGGCTACGTTCACACTAGCGTTGTGTGCAGGCGGCAGAGAGGTGTTTGGGAAGCGTTTTTACCGCTTCCCAAACGCCTCTGACAATTCTGCACATTGCAGCACATGGTGCTGTTCTAACGGGCGCGTTAGTGTCGTGTCGCGGCAAAACGGATGCCTCTGGTCGAATCAGGAGGCGTTGAAGCCTCCTATTCTAGTCTATGGTACCGCTCCGCAAACGCCCGGCCGGCGTTTGCGGCGCGGTTGCAGGGTGTTTGCGGAGCGGTAACACCATTTAAACTAAAGTTTTTAACGCTCGGCAAATGCCTAGCAACCTCCGCTAAACCGCGCATGTGGTGTTTGCGGAGCGTTAAAAAAAACGCTCCGCAAAGCCGGACCAACGCTTGCCAAACGCTATAGGGGCCTTTGACAAGCGTTGGTAAAACAGTCAAGTATGAATGAGCTCTAAGTGGCATTATTTTGTAAAGCTTGTCGTATCCAGGGTGATTTTGGGAAAGACCACAGGGTTTTATCACCAAAATGCACAAACCGCATGATCATTGCATAGTGTGTTCTTGACATAACTGAGGAATGTATTGGCATATAATGAATTTGGGGCGAGGACCAGTTAAGAGAACTTCTTTTTTTTTTTTTTTTTTTTTTTTGTGAGTCCCATATTTAGTGTTAGGCCCAAAAAGATTTTGAATTCAACTGTGACATGCTTCCATTTAAATGGACAGCCATGCAAAAAATTTGGAGTATCGGTGATGTACTTCTGGGTTTGGTCACAACGATCACATGGTACAGGCCCACTGTGGTGTTATTCCCCAATCTGTAATGCGCTCTCCAAAGGGCACAGCGATCAGATGACTCCACTGCGTGCTAAAAGTTGGAGGACATACAGTTACATCATCTCAGAACAAGGGAGCTTCTGGGCAAGAAGTTGTTAGTAGACCGAGCTGTTCAGCAAAAGTGGAAATTAGAGGATCAAGATAAACCATTAAACACTTACAGGGGTGAAAAAATGTTTAACTCCTTAAAATGTGTTAGCTGGAGCTAGCCTTTCGTTTGTCAGTCATGGTGATACTAAAGCGTCTTTTTTTAAAAAAAATAACAAACATGTCATACTTATCTGCTCTGTGCAGTAGTTTTGCACAAAGCACCCCCGATCCTCTTCTTTTTGGGTCCCCTGCCGGTACTCCTGTCTCCTCCCCCTTGAGCAGTGCCCCCAGAGACAGCTGCTTG